>NC_136897.1:6096605-6401605 GCF_949152265.1 Phoxinus phoxinus
CAACGTGATTGATTAGCTGGGGCATTACATATTTTTATGTTTCATGCACACAGACACACTACATTCAGTCTCTCCATCTATCTATCTATCTATCTATCTATCTCTCTCTCTCACATACACACACACACACACACACACACAGTGTACAGCTTTTTTGAATTAAATGAATGTTTTGAGCAGGATCATATAATTTGCATATAATTTGTAATCATTATTTTTAAAACTATTAGGTATACTGTTCAACTCATATATGTTAACAGTAAGTTAAAATACCTGCTTACAAATATTTTGGACTGGCAATTAAAGTAAAAATAAACAGAAACAATCTTTCCACCATAAACCGTCATTTCCACCACTAAACAGTTTTTAAGAAAGAAAAAAAGAATAACCAATGATGTGGATCTAAATGTGTTTTAAATAGAGTATTAATAGTTCATTACTTACAATATATGTGTGAGTGACTTTAAAAATAAAGAATGAAATCAATGAAATGCTGTAGGCAAAAATCCCAACTCGTGGCATTTAGCAACTTTAAATAAAAATGTATTAAGTTCATTAAGTATTATGATTTATTTTGTTACATGATTAGCCACTGATGTTGTTGACTGATACATAATCTTATATAATCAGTTTTACAATATTATATTGTAATAAAAAAATAAATAAATTGAAAAGTGGTGGAAATTACATCTTTGAAAGCACTCTTCAGAAAATCTGTTAAAAATAATAATATTCCATGGAAATCTAAAACTGCCCACTGTTATATTGTGTCATTACATGGCTTGGTTAAATTCTAATGTAGAATGCGGTGTGTTATTTCTTGATAACAACCCCTTCAGGAGGCTGATTCAAGACCCGATC
The DNA here is from genome assembly GCF_949152265.1 of Phoxinus phoxinus. NCBI lineage: Eukaryota > Metazoa > Chordata > Actinopteri > Cypriniformes > Leuciscidae > Phoxinus > Phoxinus phoxinus. The sequence goes on from NC_136897.1 coordinate 6,097,467, forward strand.
AGCCTGTCGGGGTCGTATTTGCTATAACAACCGCCTCGCTATACATTATCCCTTACAGAAGACAAATGAATGAAGCCAGGAAGATTGTTTTAAGTGTGTTTTAAGAGAGTGAAATTTCCATAAATTCACAGTGCCAAAAGTGCTCCTAGTAGGAGATTCACCCATATGTGGAATGTGAATGAGCTGTTATCCGATTTTACAATCTGGGGTGGTTTCCCGTACAACTACGTAACTCGCTGCTTCACTACCATAGTACGCTGCATCGTTGGAGAAATCAACTAGCTAGTCACGAGTCACGACTGTTTCCCGAAACCATGTTGTCGCAAAGTGCTCGTTCAACCACCTTGGTTTATGACGTCACGCACGCGGTGGAGTAATAACTTCTTTTAATGAAACTGTTTGAGATCGAATTAATGCTAAATGTTTTGATATAGCCTAAAGTGCTGACGTGGCATCTGAGAACTATTTCTTATTTATCTCAGTTATTTTGCTTTATTTCCAGACTCAATCATAGGCTCGTTCTTACGTAGTAGAACATTTTCCCACATGCGCACTCTTCAAAAACGGTGCTTTAAATCCCTTAAAGACGTAAATGACATTTGATTGTATTCTAAATAAGAAATACAGAACATAGTTGGCTAACGATGCTTTTTGGAAACGCACCCCTGATTCATTATAAATATCAATATTGAAAAATAAGAAAAATCAAATCAAGATCATTGAAGATATTATACAGTTTAATAGCAGATCAGTAGCCTAAATCATTGAATTGACGTGATTTACACAGAAAAATATGGCTTTATTTTGCAATTGACTTTTGATAGAATCAGTGTTGTTATTGTTATTTAAAACTATTAAAAATCATTTTTAGTAATTGAAATAAAGCTGGGAATTGAAAAAAAAAATAGAAAAGCACATAACAAAAATATTAAATCTTAAACAAAAATATTTTTTTTAAAGTTAGTTTAAAAAAATGCTATAATAGTAAAATGCAAAAAAAAGTATAAATCTGACTAAAATAACACTGAATATATTTATGGGGGCATAATTAAATGTAATTTTTTTAAATTGACAACCCTAGTGGAAACTACCCTAGTGTGTGTCTGTATATTAGTGTGATTGTTTGCGGTGTCGTGTTGTCTGAAGTCCACCTGGAAACATTAACTAGGATGTGACACTTCCTGTGGCAGTCTCAGGGAAAGTCAAATAATCATTTACATTCAAAAAGTTTTTTTACACCTTTATTCAGAAAATAATATACATATATTATTTGAAGCAAAATTGAGTAATATATCTTGAATTATTATGCTTGCTAACATCAGATATGTGTGTTGAGTTTCCCATGGGCCATGTGGAGTTATTGCCTATAGAGTTTTCCAAATCAGTCACTGATGAGGTTCTGATGAAACCTCATGATCTGATGCATACAGCAAAGCCGCCTACAAGACACTTATCCAAACACTGTCATGTTCCAGACGGAAACTTTTTTCCTTAGAACAATTCAATGACAATCATTGTGTTAAACAATGTGATTATTCATTTCAAGTCACATTTACACCACAAAATGCAAGCCTCTGACGCAATGTCCAGTTGGACTGGTTGAAGTGTGTGTGTGCTAAGTACCTGAAGCATTTCCTGACCGCCCTGGCTCTGCTTTTGTTCTTCAGATCGGGACCGTTGAGCATTAAGTTTCACAGTGCCTGCAGGGAGGGTTTCTCTTAAGCCAGGACTTTAGCTAAAGATTGTTTACAGTGGAGAGTTGGTTTTCACATTGTAATTTAGGCTGGGCTTAAAGGAATAATTCACACAGAAATAGACATTCTGTCAGTTACTTTCCGAATTGTTCAAAAAGTGTATGACTTTCATAATTGGAACAAAAATGAAGAGATTTTATAGAATGTTCATGCTGAGCTTTTCCATACAGTAACAGGGACATCAAGCTACAAATAGTGATTTTCAGTAAACATCTTAAATATTGGTTTGTTATTCACACCAGGGTTATTATCATTACCTAAAACTATCAAAAACATTTCTGTTAATTGAAATAAAGCTAAACTAAAACTTAAATTAAAGGGACTTATAAATGAACTGAAATAAGTAGGCAGTAAAATTACTAACTGGGAATAAATACACATTAAAAACTGAATGCAGACTAAAAAAAAAAAAAAAAAAAGCACATAACAAAATTACTAAAAATTAAACAAAATTTTAAATGGAAATATAAAAAATAAAATAAAATAATAGATACAAAAATAAAAGCTAACTCAAAATATTAATAAGAACTATAATAGTATAGATATTTTACAAAAATAACAAAGTTATTGCATGGGTTTACAAGACTTGGACTATAGTGCATGAGTTTTGTTGACTAATTTTATTGTGCTTTTTGTCTTTTTTGGGAGCTTGAGAGTTAAGAATTGACTTCACAAATTCATAACAAATCCACTTGAACAGAAGAAATTTGAACAAGATGTTTGTGGTGTTCTTCATTCTCTTGGACAGAAAGAAGAGTTAAGATTTCAGTACAAGAATGGAGTAGTTGTACACAAAGGAGTGTCCATCTGGAAGTGTGTGTGTGTGTGTGTGTGTGTGTGTGTGTGTGTGTGTGTGTGTGTGTGTGTGTGTGTGTGTGTGTGTGTGTGTGTGTGTGTGTGTGTGTGTGTGTGTGTGTGTGTGTGTGTGTGTGTGTGTGTGTGTGTGTGTGTGTGTGTGTGTGTCCAGAGGGAAGGGCAGCAGGTGTCTGTGGTTTATCAGATCAGTTGTGGACTGATCTGGGATCAGTGAACTGTTCACGTCTGACCCCAGCAGCTCTAGCTCTTGTGTAAAGCCCTGTGCATGTGATGCGTCAGGACCAGCCCTCTCTCCACCCTCTCTCTCTCTTTCTCTTCACACACTCATGGCTCTGTTTGCTCAGCGGCAGCATGCGGAGCCTACAGTCACTCACCTCTCCTAAAATCCCTCGTTCTTTGCAGGGATGAACAGCTTATGTTCTCTGCTGTGCATCAAGTACAGGTAGGACAGACGAGACTCTCGCTGGCTTATCAGGTTGCCGTCCAAAACTTCGAGTTTTTGTAACTTTAAAACAACCTTCTCTTGTTGTCTTTCTCTTTCTGTTTGTTTTATTTTTACTGGATGTGGATTTAGGTTTTTACCTGCTTATCTATTCTCTTGCAAAGTGAAAGAAAGAGGTAAAACCAGTTTACGACTCTCAAACTTGAAACAACTGCCAATAATCCGTCCTGACAGTCTGGGTTTCTATGTTTACCTTGTAATCTGGTGTGTTTTGTTCTAAATGGACTTCATACAGACGGGTTATAGACATTTAGTTTGAAAACGTGTGTATAGAAAATGTTTCACATGGATTTTGGGAGTAAAAAATAGTGGGTTTTGCAGACAAAATTGTCAAAATTAGTAGATAGTATTATTTTATTTATTTATTTACATTCATTAATTTATTAATTTAATTCATTATAATGATATAAAATAATAATTTGATATTTTATGATTATGATACAATTGTTAAATATGAAAATTTTATTAAAAGATTGTGTTTGATCATTATAATAAAATAAAATAAGTTAAATGGTTTGTTTTATGTGGAGAGTTTGGGTTAGCCTGTACCTTTTTAATATAAAACACAATAACTATGACTTTAAATATGTGTCTATATATGAGGAATAGTTTAAAAAAAAAACATTTATCATTCTCTCATTCAGATCTTTCAAAATCTCTATGACTTTCTTTCTTACGTGGAACACAAAAAAGGGGAATTTTATCAGAATGTTCAAGCTTGCTATTCACTACAATAGAAATAAATAAAAGAAATACATAAAAAATAACTTATTTTGCATTTCACAGTAGTGTAGAGGTTTGTACTGTAAACACATGAGAGTGAGAAAATGATAATATTTGCATTTTTGTGAGCTATTTCTTTAAGCAAGCATGTGTATTGAGGCTGTGGGGCTCTAATCTATGTTGTGAGTGTTTGATTTGTTCTTTGAAAAGATGGTTCAAAGTTCATCTTGATCCTGTCATACGTACCCAACAGACTGTGTGTTTACTTTGGTGGGGATTGTCACTTAAACCACACCTCCTGGAAACATTAAAGCAGCGTTGAACGGCCATAACGTCACTTGACCGTCTCCTTGTCTCTCTTCCACAGGAGGTGTTTCCAAACGGCTCATTTCTACGTTGAAGACAGTAACTCACCCAGAGTTGTGCCCAATGAGAGCATCCCAGTCATCCCCATCCCAGGTAGGTGTCATCTAACAGATCTCAGATCAGTCAAATGCTTTGATATGACCTAAAGATACAATCCACTGTGATCCAGTTCCATAAGGAAGAATTCATAGATAACAGGTGGTTTGATATGATCTAATGTCAATATGATGAAACAAAACATTGTAAGTGTATGTCTTTCTTTCTTACCTATTCCATTATAGGTAAAAGTTTGGATTACATAAGATTTTTAACAGTGCCAAGATTGAACAAACTGTGGCTGTCGTCTTAGCATATGTGTGTTTGTGTGGAATAGACCCTCTGTGTTCTCTACAGACTGTTATTCTGTGCGATTAGTGTGGAATCTAAAAATCAATTTCTGCATTGATTTTGACATGAAGTGGCTATAATGACGGTTTCAGCTTCTGGGAAACGGAGGAAACCAGCTGTGTTCACAAGCATGAGGCGTTGGGCATAGCGCCACCTTGTGGTTGATTTCATCAATATTTTCTCTTTCTAATTGTATGGTACTTGCAGTTGCACTTTTTCCATTTGAACAAACTCCTAGCCTACTAAATAGTAGACTTCCTCTCACATCATGTGCTGTAGAATGATACGTCAAATCCTTTGACTTTCTATTCTAAGTGTTCATTTTTACCTGGTGGTCAATAAAATGGGTAAAAAAAAAATCCCATAGGCTTGCATTCAAGGAACGCTATATCTAACTAGAACGTACATTTCCAGAAGAAAATGTGAATGGTGCTTGCAGTGGCAAAACTCGACACTCGGTTGCTAGAGTGTGGTACATGATTGCATACGAGCCAACAACCATGTCTGTACGATGTTCTGCTGCTGAGATATGGCTTATTCGTGTTGTTCGGTTGGTTGCTAGGGTGTTCTGGGTGGTTGCTAGGCGGTTGCTAGGGTGTTCTGTGTGGTTACTAGGTGGTTGCTAGGGTGTTCTGGGTGGTTGCTAGGCGGTTACTAGGCAGTTGCTAGGGTGTTCTGGGTGGTTGCTAGGCGGTTGCTAGGGTGTTATGGGCGTTCCTAGGCGGTTGCTAGGGTATTCTGGGTGGTTGCTAGGGCGTTGCTAGGCAGTTGCTAGGGTATTCTGGGTCGTTGCTATGGTGTTACTAGGTGTTTGGTAGTTGTCACAGACGGTTACTATGGAGTTTGTAGCATTTTATTGGCATGATTTAGCACTTAGCTAATCAATATTAGCATGTAGCTATTCACTGCTAGCATGTGTAGCATGTAGCAAGTCCTGTTTGCTAGCATGAGTCAAAAGAGCCAACCCCCATCTCTATACGATGTTCTGATGCAGAGATATACGCCTTGCAAAACGGTTGCTAGGGTAATCTGTTTGGTTGCTAGGGAGTGGCTTGGCAGCTGCCAATCATGAAGCTCCAAAGTCAGTGTGAATGTATAAACCAACCCCCATCTCTATACGATGTTTTGATGCAGAGATATAGGTCTTGCAAAATGGTTGCTAGGGTACTCTATTTTGTTGCTAGGGAGTGGCTTGGCAGCTGTCAATAATGAAACTCCAAAGGCTGCTTGTCAGTATGAATGATATAAACCAACTGCCACGTCTCTGTGACATTCAGAATGGAAGATATCCCTCTTTGGATTTTGGTTGCTAAGGTGCTCGACAATGGTTGCTAGGGAGGGGCTAGGATGTGTTGAGGTGATTGAGGATTGGCTGTTTGCTGCCCCGAGTCAAACGAGCCCACCCTCATGTTTCTATGACACTTATCTCCTGAGATATCCCTTTGATGTCTTTCAATAGAAGTCTATGGAGCTTGTTGCTAAGTTGCTCTAAATGGTTGCTAGGGCGTGGCTTGAAAGCTTCACAATGATCCTGAGAGACGGATTGGTCGTCTGAGTAAAATGAGCCCGCCCCCTTGTCTCTATGACACTGTGATCCAGAGTTATATTCAATACAAATGCGGTTTCTATGGTGTAGGACAGCCCATTTCATGGGCTGTCCTACACCATAGTATGTGAATGGGGCAACTTTGGGCCAGGCCTGCCAACCAGGGGTGCAACTTTTACCCCATTGTGTGGTATTTTGTTACAGAGCCTACCAGCCTCTTCAAATGTGATCCAGAGTTATATTCAATACAAATGCGGTTTCTATGGTGTAGGACAGCCCATTTCATGGGCTGTCCTACACCATAGTACTTCATTGGGGCAACTTTGGGCCCCTCCTGCCCCCCAGGGGTGCAACTTTTACCCCATTGTGTGGTATGTTCTTACAGAGCCTGCCAGTCTCTTTAAATGTGCCAAATTACACGTTTCTGCGACATCCTTGCTCTGAGCTATGAGTCTGTGAATTTTGGTTGCTAAGGGGCTCAACAATGGTTGCTAGGGAGGGGCTAGGAAGTGTTGAGGCTATTCAGGATTGGCTGTTTTCTGCCCCGAGTCAAACGAGCCCACCCTCGTGTTTCTATGACACTTCTATCCAGAGATTGCTAGGCAGTTGCTAGGGTGTTCTGGGTGGTTGCTAGGGCACCACAGATGGTTACTATGGGCTTAGGGCTAAGGTTAGGCACTCGGCCTGCGGCCTCGTGCCTATGAGTGAGTTTTTATAGAGTATTTAAAATCTCTATTAAACGAGTGCATTATAATGAGTGCACGAGGCCTGCGGCCTCGTGCCTATAGCCTATGGTTGCTAGGGTGCTGTAACTGGTTGCTATGGTGTCACTAGGTGGTTGGTAGTTTTCACAGACGGTTACTATGTGGTCAGGGCTAAGGTTAGGCACGAGGCCTGCGGCCTCGTGCCTACGAGTGAGTTTTTATAGAGTATTTAAAATCTCTATTAAACGAGTGCATTATAATGAGTGCACGAGGCCTGCGGCCTCGTGCCTATGAGTGAGTTTTTATAGAGTATTTAAAATCTCTATTAAACGAGTGCATTATAATGAGTGCACGAGGCCGCTATGGTTGCTAGGGTGCTGTAACTGGTTGCTATGGTGTGGCTATGAAGATTTTAGGCCATTACTTATTGGCTGCTTGATAATATAAATCCTCTGAGGGAGAGAGAGGGGGAGACATGCAGGGGTGTCAGGCCCTTTGTGTCTGTGTGTGTGAAAAATGACAGTTGGGATTTGAATTTCTGAAAATTCCGCAATGTTAAGTCAATGGGACTTTTTTGGCCGCTTTTTCGTCCGCTGCGCGAACATCGTACACCCGATCGCTTAGAAAAGATATAGCACACCTCTCCCCGATGGGCCGGTCGATTTGACACCTCACTCAGGGGTCTGTGACAAACGGTGCGGGGCGAGTTTCGCGCCGAACTTTGTCCAGAATAAAAAGAATAAGAATAATCGTAATAAGTATGAGCAATAACACTAATGTTGCTTTGCCTATAGGCAAGCACCATTAATTATTATAATTATATTATAGACTTGGGGGCGGCTCGTTTGACTTCAAGTAAACAACCACCCAGAACACCCTAGCACTGCCTAAAGGCCAATTCACTCCACACAGACAAACACCAACAAACTAGTTTGTTGGGTTTTGTCAGATCAGTGTGTTACTACCCCTGTCGGCGTCTGTTGGCATTGGTCGGGGTTGGTTTTCACCCGACTGAACATGTCCGGTTTGTTGGTGTCTGTTGTGACAGTGTGAACATGACAGTGTAACAAGGTTCATTGTTATGGGAAGAAGGAGACGGGAACCGGCGAACATTCAAATATTTTAATAAATAAATAAACAAATACAAAAATGGTTTGTCCTCGCGGACCTCAGGCCTGTTCCTCTCTCACTCTCCACTGTAGTCGCTGCTCCTTTTATACTTCCGCTCCTTCGTGAGAGATACGAGGCCCGTTCTCTTACGTCCCTCGACTTCGTCCTGCTCACTACAGACAGACATTTTTCATAAAATCCTAAATCCAACGGCAAACTTGTTTGTTGGCGTTTGTCTGTGTGAATTGGCCATAACCACCGACAACACCCCAGAAACCACCTGGTAACACCCTTGTAGTCGCCAATTACACCTGAGCAACAACATGGCTAGCAAAGCCCTAGCAACCTCCTAGTAATGCCCTGACAACCATCTGCAGCTACCCATGATACCCTATCAATGCCATAGCAACCATTTTGCAACACCCTACCAACCACTCATAACTTTTCAGCAACTTTCCATCAACGCCCTGACAACCAACCACAACATCATATTAATGCCCTGACAAATACCCACAGCACCCCAGTAACTGCCTAGAAATGTCCTGACGACCACCGAAAAGTCTACCTGGCAACTACACAAGCAACTGCCAGGGTAACAAAGCCCTGACAACCCCTGTGCATTGTCCTGACAACCACTCATAACTACTCACAGCTCCCTAGCAATACCCTAACACCCACTCATGACACTCCAGCAACTACCAAGCTAGGACCTAACAACCATCCTCAACATCCCATCAATACTCTGGCAATCAACCACAACACCCTGTTAATGTCCTAGCAATTGCCTAGCAATTACCTTACAACCACCAACAACACACGAGCAAATGCCTTGCTAGCAACGCCCTGGCAACCAACTAGAAATGTCCTGACAACTACCTGCATCTACCCATGGCACCATATCAACCACCCATAACACTCAAGCAAGCACCAAGCAAGACTCACCATCCACGACTCCCTATTAATGTCCTAGCAACCACTCGTAACAGACCCTGGCAACCATCCTCCCCACCCTTGTATCATGGCAGTGTGTTTTACACAGGTATGCACTGAAATTAATATGTTGGCCAATACCAATAACCGATAATTCTTTATATTTGGAAGTCGATAACTGATATACTGGCCGTTAAATCTAAATCCAAATTGTTATATTGTTTTTGAGAGCCTGATTACAAAAACAAAAGTCTCACCTTAAAAAGCCATGTGCCAAGCACACAATTATATGTTCTCATATGTTATGTAGCCTATATGACAGACTTGTGCTGCAGTTCTTGTCCTTTTTTGAAGTGATTCCAATCATATTGCAAGCAATTCAAAACCATCATGGCAAACAGTGTGCTGAAGTGTCTCAGCAGATGGAAATAATCCATTATTTATTAATCTTTTAATATATCGGCCAAATTTTCTTATCGGGCTAATAAAGATAACTTCAATAATTAACATATATCAGCCAATATCTATATGATGGCTGATATATTGTGCATCCCTAGTAAGCATGACTCTTTTCTGTAGCTACATAAGTCTAGCTGCTGTCCCCATGACACTCGATGGTTGGGCATTTTGAAATGGAGTTCCTGTTTTTAAGAAAAGCTTTTCTGGAATGGCTGGCCGTGTCATGTTTACTGTAAGCTGGATTGGAGGAGTGTGAGCTACATTGAAGAGTTTGTTGAATATAGACAAAGTAGATGTTTTGAGAGAGCTGTTTGAGGATATGTGGTCTTGTTAGGTTTGTGCAGGGTCTGTGCGGTTACCAGAGAAGAAAAGTGTTGTTTATCTGGTCCCTCTGCATGCACACACACACTTTTACATGCATACCCATTAGCCATTAAGGTTAGGAGCCAAGAAAATGGCTTCATCTCACTGGCCTCTATCTCACTTTGGCTCATTGCCTGTGTGTGTGTGTGTGTGTGTGTGTGTGTGTGTGTGTGTGTGTGTGTGTGTGTGTGTGTGTGTGTGTGTGTGTGTGTGTGTGTGTGTGTGTGTGTGTGTGTGTGTGTGTGTGTGTGTGTGTGTGTGTGTGTGTGTGTGTGTGTGTGTGTGTGTGTGTGTGTGTGTGTGTGTGTGTGTGTGTGGTGTGTGTGTGTGTGTGTGTGTGTGATTTTTCAGGGTCTGAAGGTTTCAGGTCCGGGTTAGTCAGTGTAGTGGAACCCAGATCTTAATGCAACGAGAGCCATTGATTTGCTCGGGCTTTCCCATAAGCACTTCATTGGAACCAATTTTCATTGTTGTGTGGTGGCACGACTCACAATAACGGTGGCACTGTGCCCTCAATCCAATTTAGGCATCTGTGTTCCAGCTTGGCGAGGACTGGCCTCGGTATTTACAAAGATCCATTTAGTGTGGACAGCAGCCTCTCTCTCTCTCCGCTGGCTCCGGCTCATATGGCGCTTTGAGTTCACTGTCCTTTCAAACATGGACGCTTTCCTGCTAAATAGAGCCTTCAGTTTCTGGCTGAATTCCCCAGTTTGTTTCTGGCGTCAATGGATGCCAAAATTTGTTTGTTAGCATTATTTAGCTGTAGACACTTTAGGAAAAAAGACAGAAGGTGCATGAATCACCTTTATTAGTGTTAAAGGGATAGTTCACCCAAGAATGAAAATTAGCCCATGATTTACTCACCCAGAAGCCATCCTAGGTGTATATGACATTATTCTTTCAGACGAATACAATCTGAGTTATATTAAAAAATGGCCTGGCTCTTCCAAGCTTTAAAATGGGAGTGAATGGGTATATTTGTTTGGAAGTCCACCAAAGCGCATCCATCCATGATAAAAGTGCTCCACGCTTCTCCGGGGGTTAATAAAGGCCTTCTGAAGTGAAGCGATGCATTCATGTAGCTTCCGGCAGACGGGCATACGCAACTCGACTTGCGCCAAAAGAGTAACACTTGACGATGTATGACGTAGGGTGTAGGAGTTGCGTAAGCTTTGACACCTCGCGCGGTTCAAACAAACAGGGATGGGCATCATTACGTTCGTCGTTACGTTGTGCGTCAAGTGTTGCTCTCTCGCCGTAAATCGATGCGTACGGCCGTCTGCCAGAAGCTAGTTATTTTAGTCGATAAAGCGTTCACGTCCATACAAATTATAAACTCTGAATTTTCAGAGAGCTCCAACCTCTACCACATGACCGCTGAGCCACCTGACCGCTGCAGTTTCATTCTGGTTTTGCCACTGAAACGCATAATTTGAGTCAGAGGACATAAACAGCTCTGAGGAGAACGTCACATGTGGTCATCTTGTAATTACGGTAATTACAACATGATGTGAAAGCATAAGAAGATAATAAGAAATGTTTCTTCTTGAGCAGCAAATCAGCATATTATTATGATTTCTGAAGGATCATGTGACACTGAAGCTTCAATTCAGCTTTGCTATTACAGAAATAAATTAAATGTAAAAAATATATTAAAATAGACAAGTTATTTTAAATTGTTCTTTTCTTAAAAATCGTACCAACCCCAAGCTTTTGAACGGTAGTGTATGTGATTCTTTTTTTATTATTTTCATTGTTATTCTAAAAGGATTCAATAATTAAAATCACAGAATTATTATATAAATTATTGACAACATGATTAGTAATCATACTTTTAGTAATAATAGTCATTACATTTTTATTATATTTTAACTATAATTATACATTTTAGTTGTTACTTTGTTATAACCAAATTAAAATGAAATGATTACAGGCTTTTTTTCTGTCTTGATTTAAATTAAATCGTGTTTTACCGTGATATGGGTGTGTACGTGTGGGTGTGTGTGTATTTTTGGTATGTTTGTTTATTTTTCTATTTACAGGCTTATTCGTGTGTATTTAGACTCAAGACAGATTTGAGTGACAGTTTGTTGGCTGATAGTACGTGTCTGTGGGGCGTGTGAATCCGGTCAGTTTTTTAGTTCAACACATTGAGTTGTTGATCATCTTATCAGCAAGTAAACCAATTAAAGCACAGATGCTGCCGTTAAGAAGGATCAATGGACCTGGAGACCCTTGTATGCTACTTTTGCTGCCAGAATTTATAGTCAAATCTATTGTTGTAGTCCAGTTTTCAAAAATGTGACACAACATAAAAAAAAATATAATATTTTTGCTAATATTTTCTAAGCCAAAAGTATTCCCTCAGTGCCAATCACAATTTGAAAATTGAAAATGTCAAATTTAATTAAATGGAAAGGCATTGTGTAATTGTAATTGTATAAAATATGGAATAACAATTATATTAATAATTGTATTTATTGGTAAATAATATTTATTTATATATTTTTTGTTGTTTTATCCAAAATAATTAACACTGAAAATGATTAAAGGTCAACATTTTGTATACTTTAACAGGCATACTAACTTCACTTTGATGCTAGGCTAATTCCTGTTTTCTTGTGATAAGACAACAAAAGCGAAAATGCATGTCTTCTTTGTTTCTGTTTCAGATGATATGGAGGCCATCCCTGTTAAACAGTTTATCAAGCATGTATCAGAACTCTACTCCAACAACCAACACGGCTTCTCAGAAGATTTTGAGGTAAGATCTGCACACACACACACACACTTTACAAGTGTGTCCCGTCTCTTTAACTCTTCGCTCTCAGCAAACTCCCTCAGACTGTTGTAAACAGAGGTCCTGTCTCATGTGGTTCCTCGGCCTCGCTGCAGTGGTTCTGTTGACAGGTTCTGGTGTGTGTCTGAGAACAGCTGGGCCGGGATCCCTCCGCAGATGTTGGTTTCTGGCAGGTGGCTGTACAGGACAAGCCAGTTGAACTCAGCCTGTGTGAGAATGAATTAGGCCATCTGAACGTTGGCATCTTTTTTCACACCGAGTTTGGACTCTCTCTGCTGTGTGTGTGTTAATGCGGCACAGAAGCCAGAAAACCACAACAACATTCTGTCCGACTAAAGTGATGGCAGTTTGTACAAGGATGACTGGTAATTAGTTAACCATTGATTCTTGGGCCACAGCGTCTGCTTGTGCTTTCAGTTGCACAGGTGAATATCAATGAATGATCTTAAATGTTTGGCAACCGATGATCGCCTGCAGGTCAGAGCTGTGCACACACACACACACACACACATGCTGGGTTTATTGTGTCCTCTGTGAATCAGGATCCTGAATGTTTGAGGTCGTAGCCAAAATTGATTGTTTCACCAATCATGGATGATTTAAGTATAAGCAGTTCAGCGACACAATCTGAGCCGGTCTTCAGTTGAAAGTATGCACCACAAACAGTACCTGCTTTTATTTATTTTACGAGCTTGCTTAATGATTTATTTATTCTTTCATTTCATATAATAAATATTAAGATTACATGTTCTTATATGTCCAAATTATTTACAAAAATTATTTACTAAATCACTTTTTTATGTATGAGTTATACAGATTTTGCTTAAATCTTTGCTTAAAATTTTAAAACATTAAAAATTAAAACGAATATATATTTAAAAATTAATTTTGGAAGTTTAAATTTAATGAAATTAAAAGCATGTTTTGTTAGGTTAGAAAAAAATTCCAATAAAAGCAAAAATGTAATTTCATAAACATTCATTTCTGACAAAAACATTCGTTTTTGTATTTAAGTGACAACTCGATTTTCCACCTTAATTTTTCAAAATATATTTGTTTAATGAATCAAAATATCAAAGAAAACTTTGAATTGAATGACAGGCCTATTTTTTTTGCCACGCACCTGTTAGTAAATACAGTTGTCAGTCCAGAACACTGTGTGAATGTAGCTTATGTCTGTTGTGTTTGTCAAAATGGAAAGGAAAATCTTTGCATAAGAAGGTCTTCTACTTTCCCTCGTTCAGAGAAGAGAGTGAGGGGAGGAGAGAAGGGGAGGTGTGTGGGTCACTAAGGTTCCTCTGAGGGCCTCACTTGGCCCCTTTGTTCCTCAGAAAGTGTGTGCCTGCGCTCATGTGGGCTTGATGGACATTGGGAAGTGGTTCCAGGGGGGTTTCTGGTGCTGTTTCCCCTCAATGGATTCCTCTGTGGTTCCTGACCCCTCTCTCTCGCCTCCACTACTCGAGCAGAGAAGAAGAGGGAGGACAGCTGAGCCAAACCCCCTTTGGATGGAGCCCCCAGGCCCCTGACAAGTGGCTTTGTGCAACTGGGGCCGAAAAAAAAGAAGCAGTGGCTGGGGTGGCCGTGATCATGGGAGCCAAGGAGGACAGGGGGGCTTTCGGCTTGGCCTGGACAGGCACAGGGATTATATGCGGCCTGGGCATGAGGGGTTTTAGAGGGGGGAGGGGGGAGAAAACTGACTCAAAGGGAAAAAAGAAGAGGACACTTGGAGAAGTTTGGCATTCAGCTGAAAACGAGAGAAGAGTGAATGGAGAACACCAGAGAGGAAGATAGAGTCTGAGAAAAACAGTGGAGGACGTGCTTATTTGCTTTTGGGGTTTTATTGTAGTTTTGTGTTATTTATTTTGTCATTTAATTAGTTTTAATGCTGTAAGACTCTTAAAAGACAACATTAAAACAATAATTGTATCTTTTATAAAAAATGTAATTGGTTCCTCCACCTCTTTTATGATAATATCAACACTTTTAAAATGGTATTATTTAATTGATATTTTTACTAAGATAAAATTACCCAACAACATAATAACTGCACAGCCAAATAGCTATTTAGAAATGATTTTAGACTGCTGCTGTTTTCATTACTTAGACTGCTGTAATACAGCCTTTCACATGTCTTAGCAACAAAAAACAACTTACTTTTATTCTGGTCAGTGTTAATGGAATAGTAAATAGCAAATAAGGAATAAGCTAAAGTGTTTAGTTCCCAAAACATTCTCCGAAACTTCCCAAATGTACATTTCTAAAGGGGTCATGACATGGCTTTTATTATTTTTATATATTCATTGAGGTGCACTTATAATGTTAATAGACGGAAGATGGATGGATGGACGTCAATAATCAATACTATACAAATTATGTCTTGTTTTGATCTTTTGGTTAATTAATACAAATAATCCAAGCACATCATCATCATCATCATATGGAGGATTGAATTAATATGTAAGATTGAATTTGTTCATTAAAGGTAGGGTAGGTCAGAATTGTCTAAAAAAACTTTTATTCACATTTGTTTAAACTGTCTTTATATACCAATACATAATTAAAATGCAAGTACTCTGAAATAGAGAGTATAAAAAACTGAGTGACTCTAGTGTATTTAATCTTCAATAAACACAGCTCATTAATTCCATTCAGTCCCACCTAAAAACGGGTGCGCGAGTGCGCGCACGTGGTCAGAGCCAGTAATATCGGCGGTAGTCATGGCGACGGAGAGTGACAGTCGCGCAAGCCAATCACTTGTTTCGTCCCGGTAGGAATTAATGAGCTGTGTTTTTTGAAGATTAAATACACTATAGTCACTCAATTTTTATACTCTCTTTTTCAAAGTACTTACATTTGAATTATATATTGGTATATAAAGACAGTTTAAGCCAATTTGAAAAAAGGTTCTTTAGACAATTCTTACACAACCTTTAAGATTTCCTAGAACATACCTATCACTGTACCACAGTAACCCCTCCGCACCGGACACGGATTCAATTATTCCAAAGAAAAATGACTTTAACCCATTCTAGAGTTTTTGAACTCATTTATTCACAGACTTAAAAAATATTTTTTTTATTGTAGTTTAGCATGGACATTTGGTCAATAAAAAAAACCGTCTCTGTTGTCTTGATGTTCTCTTCATGTTAGATACTGTACATGGAGATGTTCTCCAGGGTGACCTTGACTTTCAGCCTCCTCGTCTAGTTCATCGTCTCATTTCCCAGCAGGCTTGATGTTTACTTGTTTTGCATTCAGATAATGGAAAGCACACTTTTCATCATCCAATCAATTCCCAATGTAACTGTTTTCTTGTTGAATACTTTTCACTTAAGGAAGTAAAATGGGTTAGTTAATGGGTTGTTCTTGATGACTTCAAAAAAAAAATCTCACGTAATACCAGCAGCATCACATATGACATCACAGGTCACATGACTAGAATTGACAGTGGTGGACCATGCTCACATAAATGCTGACTTTATCCTGTGACCTTGTGTGAAGCAGCAGCTCTTCTCAGAATGTGAGTGGGGTTAGTTCAGGTACAGGTAACCAGAAACCACACAGGTGTGTGTGTGTAGATGAGAGAGTCATTGAAAACAGCCCCTGGCAGATTTTCAAACATCTTGTGGTTTTAAACGACCGTATCCACACACCCTCCAAACGCAATACAAACACACATCCAACTAATGCACACGCAGCCAATTCTTGTTTTCTAGTACATCACTTAAATGTCTCAACGTTTTTGTTGTTAACAGACTGCGTCATGTGTTGGTGTGTTTATTGAGAGATCAGCCTCAGGATGTTAGCAGTGCTGAGCCTGCTGTACATGATACCTGCAAACTAGACAGCATTTGTGTAAATGCACAGTTCTTGTATGTCACATGGAACAATGTATGAATATCATTGTATTAGAAAACAAACTGTAAAAGCTGACTGTTCAAAAATTACTGTTCAAAATGAATCCAAAAAGTATTTGATCACTTACCACCAGTGAAGTTTACATTTACATTTATTCATTCATCAGATGCCTAACAAGTGATTCATCTAATAGAATTGATTTAAATTATATTAGATGAAGCACTTAAGTATTTGATGAATGAATAAATGTAAACTTCACCGGTGGTAACTCTGCTTGTACATCTATGTGAACTTGAGGAACAAAAAATAAGAAGCTTAAAGGATCGTTTGTTTGCAGATGCCACTTGGTTTGAGTATTGGGGAAAATTTCATTTCTTTCTTCCCTGCTCTGTAAATGTTATGTATATAAAAAAAAAGAGTTTTTTTTGTATGCTGAAAAAAAAGAAAATGAAATTCATGATGTCTTGTGTGTGTGTGTGTTGTAGGAAGTGCAGCGCTGCACAGCAGATATGAAGATCACATCAGAACACTCCAATCATCCTGACAACAAGCACAAAAACAGATACATCAACATCATAGCCTGTGAGTCTCTTTCTATGAAATACACACATACAGTAGGGGTCCAAAAGTCTGAGAACACCTGTGAAAATACGCTTTTTTTCATTACTAACTATATTATAGCAGGGATGCATTAAATTGATCTAAAATGACAGTAAAGACATGTATAGTGTTACAAAAGATTTCTGTATCAAATCAATGTTGTTCTTTGGAACTTTCAATTCATCAAAGAATCCTGAAAATAAAATTATATTTTGATCAAATAAATGCAGCCTTGGTAAACTCAAGAGATTTCTTTCACAAACATAAAAACACATCTTCCCAAACGTTTGAACAGCACTGTATATTTCCAGCATTGGGCTTGTCCCTTTGCTTTACTGACATCAACTGCATGATGATGATCTTGTTATCTTATATATTTTGAGAATGTTTCAAGTGAGCATTTTGTGTGTCATAATGTTTCCACAGTTTTTTTTTTTTTTGCATGTTTGAATTCCATATTTTGATTGTGGACTCAGACTGTAGGTCAGACATCAGACGTGTGTCTCACTGTCCATCTCTCTTTCTTCCTCCAGACGACCACAGTCGAGTGAAGCTTAGGCCTCTTGCAGGCAAAGACTCCAAACACAGTGACTACATCAATGCCAACTATGTGGATGTGAGTGATGTCTGCAGATGTGAGGGCTTCAGTATGAATAATAACTTGACCGTGTGTGATGTTTATTTCTGTATCTCTCTCCTCTACAGGGCTACAATAAACCCAAGGCCTACGTCGCAGCTCAGGGTCCTCTCAAATCCACGTTTGAAGACTTCTGGCGGATGGTGTGGGAACAGAACACTGGCATTATAGTCATGATCACTAACCTGGTGGAGAAAGGCAGAGTGAGTTATGACAACCATTACAATTTCTGAATCATCGAACAATCATTCGTTTCATATGGCCTCTTTAAACTTATCCCCTCTCCGTGTGCATCTCACAGAGAAAATGCGACCAGTATTGGCCGACAGAGAACAGTGAGGAATATGGTAATATTGTGGTGACGCTGAAGAGAACCAAAGTTATGGCGTGCTACACACTCCGCATCTTCACTATCAGAAACACCAAAGTAAAGAAGGTAAGCATTTTTTAATTCGCCTGCCTCTCTCACGCTACTTAAACCAAAAGCACAATGAAAATTGGTCATTATTTACTAAGTATGTGATAAGTCACTTTAGCAATGAATAGCTGATGTCAACTTTTGGTTAATATACCGGTAGACAATTTTTGAAACGCATGAACAAAAAGCCAGTATTTGTTTATTTAAGCTTTCCCCACCCATGTATTTCTAACCTCTCCTTGTTCTATTAGCAAATACTATATTTGATGAACATAACATGTAAATACATAGGTTGACAGGCAGGTACATTTTATCATTTAGCAGACACTATGCAAAGTGACTTACAAATGATGGGAGCAATAGAAGCAATTAAACTAACAATAGGACAACAATATGCAAGTGCTGTGACCAGTCCCAGTTTAGTCTAACGCAGCATACGTAAATTATTTTTATTCATTTTTATTTTTTAACCGAATGCTATGATTAGAATAAAAAATTTTGGTCCTGAGACTTCCACAGAAGATATATTTATTTATTTTTTATATTTAGACCACTTCCATTATTGGTTGGTATCAGGTTGTGAGAGTTTCAGCTAGTATATCAAAAAATGTTCATGAAAACATTGCCTACCCTTACATTTAAAACCTTGTTACCATGATTAAGTATCTATGAAGTACATTATAGTTTCACAAGTTTGACCACAAGACTTGTTTGTTAAATTAAACTGTCAAACCTGTTACGATTTGTTTTTCCTTCATGAGGGTCCTAAGTTCTCATTTAAAACCCATTTAGCTTGAGATGGTACATTGTGTCATATCATTTGTGTCTTCTTTGGACTTTTGTATTTAGTGTTTGATATACATTTCATAAACTGTTTTTTTTTGGGGGGGGGGGTTCCCCATATTGGTCCCTCATTGTTCTCACCTGTGTTTTGTTAATCTAGGTCCCTGTGTAGATAAGCCCCAGTGTTTGTGTAACGATCCACACACGGGAAACAGGGGTTACATCCAATCGCAGCTTTAATAGGGAAATCCGTAATCATAAACAGTCCAGGCAGGGGTCAAAACCAAAGAAGCAATCCAAAATAATACAAAACAGGCAACAAAGCAGTACTCGGAAGTGGTGTGATAATAGACAAGGACTGAAACAACCAGGGTATATATACACACAGAACTAACAATGAAACAGGGAACAGCTGGGAACAATGATGACGGGGAACAGCTGAGTGCAATGAACAGTGATTGGTACAGACAAGGATTGTGGGGAATGCAGTTCATAATGTGGATGACACCGTGGGGAAGAGGACCTCTAGTGGACACCAGGAATACACAAACCAGACACTGTGACAGTTTGGTGTGTTGGGTTGTCAGTTGTTTGTTGTGTTCTTGTTTGCTTTGCTTGTTAAATATCCTGCATTAGTTCCTCTTCTCCTCGTGCCTTTCTTGCTCGCCTGTTACACAAGGCAATTATTAACACTTAAAAACAATCTGTTTATTATTCAGATAGATATAGTTTTATAAACATCCATATTAATATAAAATCACCTCATCAAACTGGAAAAGGCACTCAATTAATAGAATGATCCATAAAGTAATTATGTAGGGTTTGACCTGCTTTCCTTTACCTGTGTGAAGGATTGTGGCACGGTTGAGCATTAAAAGCCGGAGAGAAAAGTCTTAAGGAGCTTATGCGAGGTCCCGGCCTTCACAGCGTCAGTGAGAAGTGATCTGCTTTCTCTGCAAATCTCTTTCATAATACGCAGAGCCACACCAAGGCCACCGGTGGCAAAGAAATAAGGCTCTTTTTATAGCAGCCTGTTAGATTTGAGTTTAGGTGCCAACTTTTTTATGCGACAAGGAAAAATGCATGTATGGTAATGTCTGGTTTTAAAAGAGCTGACAGGCTTCTGTACGATAGTATCACACATCAGTGCTGCAAGTTTGAATGTCAAGTAAGGCTTGTTTGAAGGTAGTTATTAATCGGGTGTTTGGGTATAAATAACTGTCAGATACAATTGTGTAAAAGCATCCTTTTTTCGCTACTTGCTAGGGCCAAGTTTCTAAAATATCCTCAAAAATATATCCAGACGTCTGTGTTCTTCTTTGTTCTTGTATGTTGCCGAGTCATGTGTAGTTGTGAGGCTTTGGTCTGTTGATGTTTGCAGGGTCAGAAGGGTAACACTAAGGGCCGTCAGAGTGAGAGAACCGTTCTGCAGTATCACTACACTCAGTGGCCGGATATGGGTGTCCCTGAGTACACGTTACCTGTGCTCACCTTCGTCAGGAAGTCCTCTGCCGCACAGACTCCAGAGATGGGCCCCATGCTTGTACACTGCAGGTAATACACACACACACACACACTTCCACTGGCTCATTTAATGGCTAAAAAGGGCAGTTTTACATGTTATTAATGGGTTTTCCTCAGCGCTGGTGTGGGCAGGACAGGAACTTACATTGTGATTGACAGCATGCTACAACAGCTGAAGGATAAAGGCTCAGTCAATGTGCTGGGTTTCCTCAAACATATACGAACTCAGAGAAACTACCTGGTCCAAACGGAGGTGAGTCACCAGTCCAAACCTGTCCTGTTTGTGTCATCTAGCATGTGTCTTAAGCGTCTCTGTGTGTTTAGGAGCAGTATATCTTCATCCACGATGCCTTGATGGAAGCCATTCTTGGTAAGGAAACAGAGGTGCCCTCCAGTCAGCTGCACAGTTACGTTAACAACATCCTGACGCCGGGCCCCGGGGCCAAAACACGACTAGAGAAGCAGTTCAAGGTGGGGACTCTTTCCTTATGCAAAGTCATTTTGACAAGCAATTTCCGTCCAAGCTGATTGCAGGACTGCTATGCGAGATACATTTTTAGCATATCACAAGATATTTTTACTGCACATTTATGCGGAGAAGAATTTTGAATTAAATTGGTTCACTTTTATCGCTTAATACTTTATCATTTCATACCTGGTTTGCACACTGTGACTTACAGGCCAAGTCTGACAGGTTCTGTGTAGGTAAAATGTGTGATATGTGGTCTGCTTGAATTTCATGAGTTTATAAAATGTTTTATTGAGCCTTGAAATTCTCACTTTTTATGGTTCTGTTTGGTTCGGCTTTAAAACCTGAATATAAATCCTCATCATGTTTTCTTTGGTAGGCTACAACTGCGGGACATATTTCCTTCCTGTTCATTCCAAAGATTGGAATTGCAGTACTTTAATGTCATGAATCTAAATCTTTTGTTTTATTAAAAATAAAAGGGTTCAGGTTTTTTTCTTTCCTTTTTTTGTTTATTGAGCCCTGAAATTCTCTCCGTTTAGTACCGGTACATAGACTGCAACTGGACATATTTCCATCCTGTTGAATTCTAAAGGTCGGCTTTGTCTTATGTGATGTATTCGTCCTACTTTGAAATAAAGAACAAAATATTATGTTTCCTTTATGTACAGTTGGTGACTCAGTGCAATGCAAGATTTGTGGAGTGCTTCAGTGCTCAGAAAGATTGCAACAAAGAGAAGAACCGCAACTCTTCTGTTGTCCCATGTGAGTAACATAAACTAAAATATGTAAGACAAGTTTTAGCATTAAAGCATCTGTTGCCACCTAAATGTGCTTATTGTGTGCTGTGGTGTCTGTGGCCATTTGCTTTTCTTTTTTATTCTTTTTCTCATACCTTGGCCCTTTATGATAATTATCTTCACTAATATTCTAGTATCCAAATTGCAACACATATTTCCAACCTGTGCTTGCAGCACAGTTTGAGCTAATGAGATCACATCCCTGACCTGCTCTCTTATGCTGCATCCTGATTGGCTGTTTTTGTCCCTCTCAGCGGAAAGAGCACGTGTTGGTCTCGCACCGTTGCCTGGAATGAAAGGCACTGATTACATCAATGCGTCTTATATAATGGTGAGTACTCAACACCCCCACTACAGTTAAACATTAACCTGTACTGGATTTCAAATTAGCATTCAGTGTTCTGGGAAAGACTGATCTGTTTCACGGTTGTAAGAATGAACATTTGATGTAATGTTGGTTTTACAGCACCTGTGCACTGGTTTTGTGCACACTTATTTTTCAAATGGTACATAAAAAAAAGGGTTTATACATACAATGGGAAAACAGGCATTACCAGCAAACTTCACATTGTAATTAAGCATTTTTAACTACTACTACATGATATCCTAAGCCCTAAGGGTATTATTTAAGTGACTGAAATTATCTAACTAAATGTTGTATTCTGAAAGCCAAAATAATTGATTGGTCCTTTTGCTTTTTGAATGTTTTCTTACTACTACTAGGGCTACTACCGGAGCAATGAGTTCATCATTACCCAGCATCCCTTGCCTCACACCACTAAAGATTTCTGGAGGATGATCTGGGACCACAACGCTCAAATCATCGTCATGTTACCAGACAACCAGGGCCTGGTGGGTATTCAGGACCATCTGTAGAGTTCCCTGTTGCTTTGAGTGATGGAAGAAGTTAATGTTATAGACTGTGCTCCTCAAGGTCACCTGATGTCTTATTGTGAGCGGTGAATTATGGGAATTGGTTGTAAGAGCATCAGTCTTTCTGAAAGTCTGTGTTGATGCTCACGCACGTCTGTTCCCGCAGGCGGAGGATGAGTTTGTGTATTGGCCGAGTCGAGAGGAAGCCATGAACTGCGAGGCGTTTACAGTCACCCTTATCAGTAAAGACAGACTCTGTCTCTCCAATGAAGAGCAAATCATCATTCACGACTTCATCCTGGAGGCCACACAGGTCTGTCTTTGGAGGAAAAGATGTGGATTGAAACTATATAGAATATATCAATGTATTTCATCTAATATTATGTTACTGTATATAATATTATAATAGAATTTACAATATTTATTATAAATATTGTTATAATATCATTAATTAATTACATTTAACTATAATTTATATTAAATCATTTTTAATATGCACTACCTTTCAGAGTTTTGTGTCGGTAAGATTGTTTAATGTTGTCTTAGGCCCTGTTTACAGCTGGTATTAAGATGAATTTTGGTCGATGTAATGGACAAAAAAACCATGCGTAATTCACAGTTGAGACGACAGAAAAACATACGGAGAGCATCAGCTTTTGTTTCTGCTCTGACAGCCGCAGGATCAGCCGAACGCTGTGAGTGTGTGTTAGAAATCAGGAATGCTGAGAAAACATTGTGCTTGGTACATTTTCATCTTCAAACCAAACTTGGGTCTCCAGCAGACAAGTTTAAATCCCGTCTAGCTAGCGCGCTTCCTGTAATGTTTAGGCATTAGGTCAGTAGGCGGACAGCAGACGGTCTTCTGTGGCTGTTTGAACACATTCGACCACATGTTTACACTATGAATGCGTTTTTTGACTACCTCTGGAAGTGGTCGAAAGTGGACGAGCTTAAAACGTTTTAGACCCCGTTTACACCTGTATTTAGCGTCGTCCACTTGTGATCCGATCGACCAAAACTCATCTTACTATTATGTAGTAATCAAAAATACAGTGCATACAGTAATTGTGAAATATTGTTTCCTTTTTAATATATTTAAGAATGACATTTATTTCTGTGATGGTAAAGCTTCAGTGTCTGAAAATAATTTGGTGTTCAAGAAATATGTATTATTATTATTATCCATGTTGAAAACAGTTGTGCTACTTAATATTTTTGTGAGAATGGTGGTCCTTTTTTTTTATTTTTTTTAAACAATCTCTCTCTTCCTTTCTCTCTTTAGGATGATTATGTTTTAGAAGTTCGTCATTTTCAGTGCCCAAAATGGCCGAACCCCGACGCTCCCATTAGCAGCACCTTTGAGCTCATCAATGTCATCAAAGAAGAGGCCATGACCAGAGATGGACCCACTATAGTGCATGATGAGTAAGAAAAGCTCTTTTAATCTAAATTGGCCTCTTTTAATTTACACTTTGGCTTAGAAAACCTGTATAAGCCTGATAACTGCCTCTGGCCTTAGGGGTTGGACTGAGAGAAACATTTGATTCAATCAACTCTGATATTATATGTAGCATGTCAGAAATTGAACATACTACAAAAAAGTTTCATGTTTTGACTTGATTCAAATGTACGCACTTAACATCGCCAACATAATACACACTTTTTGTAGCTAGCAGACATAAGCAAATTCAGCCATATAAATCCTCAAACATTCGCTTTTGATACGTCAGTTTTTTTTGGCCATCCTTCATGTTCAGCTCCTTCTAGAAATTTGATGGAGGCAGTCTCAATTTTCCCTTCCGTTTCGAGACTACAAAGAGTTCACATTCCTTCAAGCCAGAAGTAGCTCTCTGTCAAACACCAGGGAGACGGTGAGCGCAGAAATAACTCCACAGGAGAGCCAGATCTCTGCTTCTGTCAACCGCTTCTGCAGGAGGAGCATTTGACAGACTAGCATATCTTCAGCTAATGAACGCAATGCTAATTAAGACTGCCATCTTTTGGAAAGCTCTTAGGGGTGATACCATAGTAACATTACACATTTTGAAAAGCTCAATTAGTCCGCCATGTTTATCAGATGAGGCAAGCTAACCACATTAACATAATGAATAAACATGAAGGGGCCATTGTTAGTCGTTTTGTTGCAAAGTGATGTCTGTTGAAATTAAGGAATACTCGTTAGAGCTAATTGGATCACAGCACCTTAGTGTGTCAAACAATAGAAACCGTAATGGATGCGATTCCCATAGACTTAAATATAGTGTTTATGGTGGGAGACGTCGCACTGCTGTCAGAGAGAGAAGCCAGAACATCAGATGAAATAAGACTTTTACTGTGATCTATAAAAAGGAATTCATAATATGAAAGGAAAGTAGAACTTTGGAATTTGGTGAATTGTAATAAATTACACAGTTTTATGTAAATATGGTTATGGTTATATTTATTTGTTTTAATTAATTATTTATTTTATCATTATTATTATTATTATTATGTAATGTATTTATTTAGATGTTTTTTTCTTTCTTTTTTTATTTAAATAAATAAATACTATACTACACTACACTTTAGTTTCATGAGAACTTTAGTTTCATGTCTTAAAGTTATAACAAAAATGTCCTCATGCACATTTTTGGTCATATTTTGCATGATTATATATATATATATATATATATATAGATTCAAAATTTGAAAAACTTTGAGAAATGTTGCTTCGGTAACTAACTGAAATAAATAAGTTGAAGTAAATGTAGGTTTATAACTGGTCTGTTTTCACCTTATTGATGAACATGAATCGTAGTTAGAGAGTAAAGCTGCAAATTCCTCCATCAACGTCAGTTGCCTCCGTAATAATCTTCACGTGAAAATCGCTGTGCTGCATAAGTGATAAATCTATTAGACAGTCTATTAGCCAAAGCGCTTTTCCTCATGTGTTCTTCAAAACAAAAGTGCCGAGTGCGAGTACACCCTAAGAGCTGAAATGGGTTGCAGAACATTTATGTTTATATATTCTGATGTAAATGTTTGTGTGTGGACAGGTTTGGTGCAGTGTCTGCTGGGATGCTATGCGCTCTCACCACACTGTCACAGCAGCTGGAGAGTGAAGGAGCCGTGGGGGTCTATCAGGTGGCCAAGATGATCAACCTCATGAGACCAGGGGTCTTTACCGACATTGTAAGTGTTTGTATTGAGCTTTATATATTTATACTGGTCATATTTAAAGGTTTAGTTCACACACACACACACACACACACACACACACACACACACACACACACACACTCACCTTCAATCCTTAATGACTTTATTTCTTCTACAGAATACAAAAGGAACCTCTGGCTGGGTAAATTTAATTTGCCAGTAAATTGTCACTCACTTTAATGCTTAATAATAAGGGCATTCAAATTTTTACCAAAATGAAATTGATCAGCAATTATTATTTTCACAGAGCCCCATACATAACATGCCGAGAGAACATGATATATGACTAATTAATTTGTTCCCAAAATTAGAACAAAGTATTACAACGTGGCCACGATTGAACTAAAACGAGGAAACGGATTAATAAAATGTAGCCTCAAATTCATTCCCACGACTTAATTCCCAAATCTGAACGAATTCATACAACGTTGTACTAATGTTGCAGTTGGTAAAAATGTTCGCACAACTTATTAATTTGTTCCCAAATTGCAACAAATTAGTACAACGTGGTCACCATTCGGCTAAACCGAGGGAACAAATAAATAAAATGTGGCCACAAATCCGTTCACACGACTTATTAATTGTCGAATTACAACAAAGTTGTACAATGTGGCCTAAAACAAAGGAACAAATTAATAAGATGTGTCCAAAAAATTAATTCCCACGACGTATTCATTCGTTCTTGAATTAGAATGAATTGGTACAGCGTTGTCTAAAAAAAGGGAACATGGCCACGAATTCTTAATTTGTGACCACGATATCTATTTTTTCTTCTGGATGTTATGCGCGGGATCATATTATTTAATCCATTTTAACAGTAAAACTGTGATCCCTCGTATACCACCAGCACTTCACAGTCCAGTTCAGTAAGTGACGGAAATGTTCTCCTGCTTCTTCTGACATTTCTACGCACAAACATAAAAGTTGAGTTTTCTGCCACCTACTGGACTGGAGACCAGAATGCCATAGAGAACATCCTAGTCAAATCAGGCAAAATTCAGAATTCAGAACTTTCAGAAAATGTCAAAATCTTGTTTTCTAAAGAAAACATTAATTTTGTCCAAAACTTCCCTCTATGCCCCATTCTATAGTCATGTTGTTTGTCTCCCTCTGTTTTTCAGGAACAGTACCAGTACCTTTACAAAGCTATGCTCAGCCTGATAAGCACGAAAGAGAACGGATCCAGCCCCATGTCCCTGGACAGAAACGGCAGTATGGCCATGTCTGACGAATCGGACCCGGCTGAAAGCATGGAGTCCCTCGTCTGAAGCCCCCGAAGAGGCACTTAATCTAACTTTGTAAAACTTCAAGGACTAAGACAGACTTTTTCTGAGGCCTTTTTTGCCAGAACTCTTGGTTAAAAGAATAACCTGATTACTTTTTTACACTGATAAAAAGTTTTTGATATTTATTTTTTCGCCATTTTATGTCTTAATGTTATCCTACTGAACATTTGCACCGACGTTTTTTCAGTTCACGACAAACAAAACAAAACAAACACAGTTCTGTCTAGTTTGCACTATGAAACTATCAGTGTTACTGCCTACTCCACCATCTCGCCCACACTCAGTCTCTCTCGCTCACTTGAGCTCTCACTGTCACGCCCTTGTTTTGACATTCCATAATAAAGCTGCTCTCCGAAGCTTGCGAGATGGCCGCCACTGACGAAAAACGTCTTTCCATGCACACCTCAGAAGCTGGAAAAAGAGATTAATCCCACGTCCAACTTGTGAAGACTCGCCACAAAACGTCCGATTCACAGAGGAAAGACCATATGAGCAATATGGACTGTTAGTTTTGGTTCGTTTATTTGCTTTGATCATTTTTCGCACCCCAAATAGTAGATCTATTCATTATGCTTCTAGTTAAACCCATATTTACTTTCGAAAAGGTGGTATTAAAACAGCTACTGTGAACTTTTGTATGATTCATATTCTGCTTTTAATATATATGAATATATGGTATATCATGATAACTTGTGCTTTTGTAAATGTTAACTGTCACAGTCACTGCGCTCGGTTGAAGGACCCCAGAGCTCATGACTTCTCTAGCGCCCCCTGCTGGTTTGATTTCACCATTGCTTTATGCTGCAAGCTGCTACTTGTGTCACTTGAGTGCAACCGGACAGGTAATGATATCATGTGACGCATTACCTATGGACTCATAATGTAGGGGTTAATCCTGTTATTTGCCCACTTCATTTTGTAATTTTATACTGCTCTACTTTTTGTCCCCTTTTTTTTGTAGTTCTCTGTCACAAGCCGTCCCATCACTTTGAGAATAATGTATACAAGTCTCTCGATGCCTTCTGTACAGTCTCATTTCACCTCGGCAGGTGTGTGTATGTGTGTGATATAGGTGTGTGTTGTGTTTGGTATTGACTGGTTTTACTAGAAACCTGTAGACTCTGTCTAAACATTTCTTCACTAAACAGACTTCTTACAGTATCGAAGATCCTCAGATACGCTAGGAAAGACGGTTACTGTAATTTCATAAACTGTTCTCTCATGCCATACAGCACAAAGGCCTTGCTAACGTAACATTAGAATCAGTCTTAAAAAAACAGGGGACCCGTGATTCATTAATTTTTACCAAAGACTAAACTGTCATTCACGAAACACATGGGAAAGTTTTTATTTTTATTGGTGGGTAAAGCAGTTTTAAAAAGAATGTTTTTGGAAGCGTCTGGAAAAAGGATGAAAAGGATGATTCCACAGGCAAAATTATGTTTTATGTTTTTTGTTTTGATTTTTGTTTTGTTTGTCAAAATTGTTCCACTAAAAATGTTTGTTTCACTGGTCACCTTTATGTTTGTTTGTTTTTTTATGTTGCAAGTGAATGAGAATGTATACCATTACTGATTTCTTTTGAAGAAGAAAGCTGTTGAATTTTTGTTTGTCTTTTGAAATGCTTTAGAAAGATTGAAATCGTTATGCTGTTAAGATGGAGAAGACCAACATTGTCTTGTTTCTCCTAAGAAGGAGGGTGAAAAATGAAGTCATATCTCTCCAACATTTGGGGTAATATTCTGACTCTGCCCGTACATCACGTAAGGTCATTGGAGGTGACAAGCTGCATTTCTAAATCTTTTCTTACCTTTATGTCCTGTGGTGTCCCTTTTTTCCCTTTTCTTCCCCTAGCATTATTTGTGGGTTGCATTTGCAAATATATTTACATTATCATGTACATATCTTTTGTTGCTTCATTAACCCATCGCTCTCTGAAAGCTTTGTATCCTGGCATATAGTCGCAAACTTTATATTTTCATATAAATCAACTTTATTTGTTTTTAGTTTTGTGTTTAGTTCTCATATTGATGGTTAACACAAAATGTCCCCAAATCCTTCAGAAGGTGGCTGACATCATTTTCCAAACACACTCACAACAATCATAAACTAAGGCAGTGATTGTGGTGTTTCTTTGTTTTCCCCCCTTCGAATCTAAATAAAATCTGTTTCATTGTCCAGAAGTGCAATAGAATAGCTCTTGTAAGAATAATTCACCCATGCAAAGCAGGTGGGTGTCACCATCATATCCTCTTTTTGTAATCTGGAATAACACACAAAGGAATTTTTGCTCTTGTTTTTTTTTTTTTTTTTTTTTTTTTGGTTGTTGTTTTTTCTCTCTTTTTTTCTTTTGTTGAAAGCTATATCAAAGCATTCTATTATAGTGTTATTTAATATGTAAATTGTATTGCTATACATAAAATAAAATATGAGTTTTGATGTACTTTAAGTAAATCTCCATGTTGTACATTGTGTGGAGTGAGTCTATGCTGCTTGATATTTGTTATTTGTATTTGATTGCTTCTTTACAATAGTCTTGTAGTCAAGAGACCGATATCAAGTCAAGACTAAGACCAGTGTGTGTTGAGACCAAGACAAGACCAAGACTTGAGGGGTTGAGATCAAGATCAGTGTGTGTTGAGACCAATACTTTGAGGGGTTGAGACCAAGACCAGTGTGTGTTGAGACCAAGACTCTGAGAGGTTGAGACTAGACCAAGAATTTGAGGGGTTGAGACCAAGACCAGTGTGTGTTGTGACCAAGACTTTGAGGGGTTGAGACCAGACCAAGACCAAGAATTTGAGGGGTTGAGACCAAGACCAGTGTGTGTTATGACCAAGACTTTGAGGGGTTGAGGCCGAGACGAGACCAAGACCAAGACTTTGAGGGGTTGAGACCAAGACTTTGAGGGGTTGAGACCAAGACCAGTGTGTGTTGTGACCAAGACTTTGAGGGGTTGAGACCAAGACCAGTGTGTGTTGTGACCAAGACTTTGAGGGGTTGAGACCAAGACCAGTGTGTGTTGAGACCAAGACTCTGAGAGGTTGAGACTGAGACTAGACCAAGACCAAGAATTTGAGGGGTTGAGACCAAGACCAGTGTGTGTTGTGACCAAGACTTTGAGGGGTTGAGACCAAGACCAGTGTGTGTTGTGACCAAGACTTTGAGGGGTTGAGACCAAGACCAGTGTGTGTTGTGACCAAGACTTTGAGGGGTTGAGACCAAGACCAGTGTGTGTTGTGACCAAGACTTTGAGGGGTTGAGACCAAGACTCTGAGAGGTTGAGACAGAGACTAGACCAAGACTTGAGGGGTTGAGATCAAGATCAGTGTGTGTTGAGACCAAGACTTTGAGGAATTGAGATCGAGACTAGACCAAGACCAAGACTTAAAGGGGTTGAGACCAAGACCAGTGTGTGTTGAGACCAAGACTTTGAGGGGTTGAGACCAAGACCAGTGTGTGTTGAGACCAAGACTTTGAGGGGTTGAGACCAAGACCCTAAGAGGTTGAGACCAAGACCCTAAGAGGTTGAGACCAAGACCCTAAGAGGTTGAGACCGAGACTAGACCAAGACCAAGAATTTGAGGGGTTGAGACCAAGACCAGTGTGTGTTGAGACCAAGACTTGAGAGGTTGAGACCGAGACTAGACCAAGACCAAGAATTTGAGGGGTTGAGACCAAGACCAGTGTGTGTTGAGACCAAGACTTGAGAGGTTGAGACCAAGACCAGTGTGTGTTGAGACCAAGACTTTGAGGGGTTAAAACCCGAGACGAGACCAAGACCAAGACTTTGAGGGGTTGAGACCAAGACCAATGAGTGTTGGAGGGGTTGAGACCAAGACCAAGGCAAGGTGAGACCGAGTCAAGACCAAGACCAGGGGCCGTATGTATACGTCTGTCAAAATTCTAAGAATTACATAATTTTACTCTTATTCCTAAACTGAAGAATAAGTGTGATTCATAAAGGTTGCTAAGTGTTAAGACTTGGTCTCAGCTTCTAAATTATTTAAGAGAGCTTGATCAAACGATAAAAAAAGTTGAATCATCAAGGTATTATTTTTGTAACTTACCTTTAAGAAATTTTATAGCAATGAAATGAAAGTAATAATTATATTTTTGGCGACTGGAAAAATGCAGCAGTTCACCGGTGATGACTCGAGCCCTTCAGTCCACAGGCTCTTGAATAGCACTATTGTGACACTGACCACACCAAATACACAGTGGTGGCCAAAAATGATGTGCAAAGGTGTTTTTTTTACCCTACAAGTTTGCTTAAACCATCAAATTATGAGGAAAATATTTGTATATTTATATTTTGTTGATATTTTAAAATATGAGGGAAGAACAAAACACTAAACTTAGTGAAGGTATTTATCTGACAAAATTATTTCAAGTCACCTTTATTTCTACAGTGCTTTTTACAATACAGATTGTTTCAAAGCAGCTTTACAGAGATTACAGGAAAATAATGCAACAAAGTTAGTCTTGGCTGTACAGCAGCTCTAGAAGAAAATAGTGTCATTGTCCAGCTTGAGTAAGTTCAGTGTTGATTCATTTCTACCAGAAAGACTCGGGAGGAAAAATGACGTGACAAAGTATAAATGTATTAACAGCCCAGCAAGCAAGTATTGTGTTATAAAGTTCTTCGGCGTAGGCCCCGTCCGTAGCTCGCAATCCGAGGGTAACGGAATATGCATTCCCTGCCTGAAGACGAAGGCAGGGGCGCAGCCGACCCCCGGGAGGTATGAGGTACGGACAGATGAAGGACCCCCGGGGAGGTATGAGGTACGGACAGATGAAGGACCCCCGGGGAGGTATGAGGTACGGACAGATGAAGGACCCCCGGGGAGGTATGAGGTATGGACAGATGAAGGACCCCCGGGGAGGTATGAGGTATGGACAGATGAAGGACTGCCGGGGAGGTATGAGGTATGGACAGATGAAGGACTGTCGGGGAGGTATGAGGTATGGACAGATGAAGGACTGCCGGGGAGGTATGAGGTATGGACAGATGAAGGACTGTCGGGGAGGTATGAGGTATGGACAGATGAAGGACTGTCGGGGAGGTATGAGGTATGGACAGATGAAGGACTGTCGGGGAGGTATGAGGTATGGACAGATGAAGGACCCCCGGGGAGGTATGAGGTATGGACAGATGAAGGACCCCCGGGAGGTATGAGGTATGGGCAGATGAAGGACTGCCGGGAGGTATGAGGTATGGACAGATGAAGGACCCCCAGGGAGGTATGGACAGATGAAGGACTGCCGGGGAGGTATGGGGTATGGGCAGATGAAGGACCCCCGGGAGGTATGAGGTATGGGCAGATGAAGGACTGCCGGGAGGTATGAGGTATGGGCAGATGAAGGACTGTCGGGGAGGTATGAGGTATGGACAGATGAAGGACTGCCGGGAGGTATGAGGTATGGGCAGATGAAGGACCCCCGGGAGGTATGAGGTATGGACAGATGAAGGACCCCCGGGAGGTATGAGGTATGGACAGATGGAGGACCCCCGGGAGGTATGAGGTATGGACAGATTTAGGACCCCCTGGAGGTATGAGGTATGGACAGATGAAGGACTGTCGGGGAGGTATGAGGTATGGAAAGATGAAGGACTGCCGGGGAGGTATGAGGTATGGACAGATGAAGGACCCCCGGGGAGGTATGAGGTATGGACAGATGAGGAGAGGTATGGGGAGGGACCATCCTGGTGGTGGTGGGGAGGATGGGGGGAATGTAGGCGTCAGCATCTGAGACGTGTGTAAGTACTTTTATACTACAAGTAGAACACGATTGGATAGATGAAAAGGTAATAAGTGACGTGACAATTTAGTCTTCCTGGCAGAACTGAAGCTAAGCTTTCATTTCCATTGTAAAAAATCATTAGTTATCTATTTAGTTAATTTATCTATACAGCCACTCTGGTGAAACCAGTGATGTCATCGTTCCAGCTCAGTTCAATTCTCATATAATGGTGTCAATGCATGCAGATCAATATTATTGTTGAATATTAAGTGACAAAAAAGGGCAAACTACAGCTACAGGTTTTTAGAAAAACGAAAAAGCTCACAGGAGAAAAAAAAATCATAATCAATCTCTGCAACATAGTCATTTATTAATATTTAATTGTCCTCTCTTGTTTTTTTCACGTGTTCATAATTTCTTTGTATGACAGCCTGGCTAACACTTATGTCCAATTTGGAATGTTTCATTGTGTTATCACAAATGAAACAATTGACTCCAGGCACAACTACACAATACGCCTACAAAATCTTTAACACGTTTTTAATACTATATGAATAAAGGGTGAATCTGACAATTTTCCTTCAATACTAATTTGTGATAATTTTGCACAATGCAAAGCAATAAAAAAAATAAAAAAATAAAGTTTCAGTGTCTTAATACAATTATTTTATTATAATTACATTAAATGATTGGTGTCTGCTGCTGTGAAGGACCCTTGCAGGCTCACTATTGGCTGATTCAGAGGTTCAGGGCGGCCATTTTGTGTTAACATCATTGTAGTCCTTAGTTCACACCACTTAAGTCCCACTTCAGTCAGCACTTAAGAATCAGTCTTATACTTTACTGAAAGATGCTTTTAGCTGCTTTATAAAAGTATCATACTCTTAGAGAAGACCTACTTTTTAATAAGCATTTTTTGATACTTAAGTCAAAGCTTAAGACTATTCTTAACAGCATTTCTTAGAAGTTTTATACATACAGTGCGACAAATGCTGCTTAGTAATCGGCTTTCTCGTACGTGGTTTAACCCAAGATACGAACAGCTGATCACTTTCCCTGAACCCTCTGGTTCTTCCAAGTAAATGCGTAAAGCACGTACTGGGCACAACTCATTTAGCTTTTGCTGTTTTGATGAAGCAAAAGTTGGTGGATAGAAAGCTCTTAGCTCAAAGAGAGTGATAGAATTAACTATTTTAGGCATAAATTAACTATTTATCCCCTCAAGGATGTGTGCTCACTCCATTACACGCTCTTTACGCATGCCTGCCTAGCCTCTTTGTCATCTAATCTCATCAATAAATTTGCTGATGACACTACAGTGGCCTGGGGCATTAACACCACCTCAGCTGTGGGAAAGGCACAGCAACGCCTCTTTTACCTGAGGAAACTGAGGAGAGCTAAACTCCCTAAGCAGCTCCTGATAAATTTCTACCACTGTGTTATTGAGAGTGTGCTGACCGAAGGACTATTGGTGTGGTTTTCCAGCTGCACTAAGGCCGAACAGCAGGCACTCCAGAGGATGGTGAGGACAGCGGGAAAAATCATCGGAACTAACCTCCCGGAGATCAACACTGTCTACACCACCTGCTGTCTGCGGAAAGTGCATAACATCCCGCGAGATCAATCGCACCCAGCACATCACATCATCAGGGAGACGATACCGGGCCTTCAGAGCGAGAACCACTATATTGGCCCTCAGCTTTTATCCCAGTGCAGTGAGACTGTTGAACGAGCAATACTCCAATTTACATCCAGCCCACCACATACACCACAATTCTCTCTCTACACAACTTTAATAGTTTGGAACTGGTGTATGCATTGCTGTAGTATTTATACTAGGCTACATCTCACAATCCATAGTATATTGTTTATATGGACAATAATTTTTATGTCCCTGTCGACTGGGATTGCTAATTATGGACTTTTTATTGCACTTATATTGTAGGATTCTCTGATGTTATTTCGTTGTTATTTATAACAATGACAAATAAAGAACAATACAATTCAACAATTCAAATGCAGGATTAGGCTTCTTATAGGCTATCTCACTTACGCGCTTCGCCGAAGCCAATGCTAACAGTAGCGTCGTTTTAAACGACAATATTTTTAAATCAATCTTGTTCAGTGGCTCAAATGGCGACATTGAGAGAGCATCAAGTACCAGTGGTAAATCCTATGAAGGGGAAAGCGGTTTTTGAAACTAGCAAAGCTCAACGTGCGAACGCCTTCATGAACCTGCATACCAAAGGATGCTGCCCAACGGTTTTATTATCAAAATATTATCAAAATAAAAATGTGACAAGCAGAAATAGCGGCCAAATACACTTTTATGGTTAAAAATGCTTTCCGTTGGTCTATCAAATCCTGTAGAAATGATAGTACTGCCACTGAGCACTGAAAGGGAATCTCGTGCTTAGCCGCGCACCAGCGCTCAAACATGCCCAATTTGCATTTTTCAGAGAGATCTAATCGACGAAGCTCTAGCATTCTGTATGATTCTGAGAACACTGTCAGAAAGACCGGTTGTATTCAAATTGAACCACTCACTGGCCAAGCCTATAGCGCCAAGCATTCTGGGTGGGGATGAAAGATCAGATCCACTGTCGCTCTGCCGTATATTTCCCAGATCTGTTCGACCACTTCCCTGTTCAATTTCCACTCCCCGTAAAGTGGATTGCCCCTGGACAGCAGATCCGCACCCTGGTTCATGACACCCTGTACTGCGTTGCTCTCAGGGATGAAAGATTGGCATTGCTCCACAAAATCAGTTTGCGTGCCAGCATGTGCAAGGAAAGTGACCTGAGACCTTCCTGTCGATTTATATATGCCACAACTGTAATGTTGTCCGTTCTCACGAGACAATGATGCCTTTTCAGAAAAGGGAGAAAATTCTTTATCGTCAGAAACAAGGACAGCATTTCCAGATAGTTTATGTGAAGATTGGTCAGATGATGACCCCATCTTCCATTCACTATTCTGCTCTCGTGAATGCCCCCCCCCCCCAACCGGACAACGACACGTCCGTTGTTATGACATTTCTGGCTTGAACCATGCCCATGGGTACCCCTTGTAATACCCCCACATCCCAGGGTATTACAGCTGCTGTCATGGGACTGTCTGGGCTGATAAAGGACATTAAAGATTCCTCTGCTGAATAAGGGACCTTATTCAGCCATGTGTTTATGCAGGCATACGGCTAAGCAGCTGCTGCTGCTAAATACAACATGCCAAAGCAGCGACTGAACTCAGCAGAATTCAAGACTATATAAGAAAAGAACTAAGAAGGACTCATTGCTCTTCCTTGCAACCAACAGTCTGATACACCAGCTATTATTAAGCTTCAAGCCTACTATCCATCTGTTAGTTAGTACTCATGTATAATCTGTAACAAGTATTCCTTTCATTTGATTCTTTTAATAAATTTTGTTAAAACATTTATTATAATCATCTGACTGGACCTTGGATTATTGAGTACGAGTCATATTCTTCTACCTGGATCAGGGAGATCCTTCCTGGAGAAAATGACACCAGAGGGTGAGCATTCTTTTGATAAAAGAATAATTACAAGATTTGATTGATCATAAAGCCTAGCCAAAGAGGCAGTATATGACATAGTTGTTGTATAGCAAACAAGGTTGAAGAGTACCACTAAAGGTAGACTTATAATACAAAAGGGAAATCTATTATTGTTATTATAGAATACGAATTTGATTAGACTGATCACCTAACTCTTGAGGACACGACTGTGGACACGAAGGATGGGCTCTTTACCGCGAGATTATCTAAATATCCTGGATAGGATGTAGGATAATTGGGAACGGTATTGATTTGATTTGATTTATTTCATTGTGTTGTACATTTTCCGTTGTGTTGTGGCTCATTTCCGTTGTGTTGTGGATTAATTTCGTTGTGTTGTGAACTTATGTTTGCTTTTTAAATGTCGTTGTGTTGTGCACTACTGGGCCACATAATGATCAGATAATAAACAACAAGCGTAGCTTTAGTTCTGGCAGGTCACGTTAGTCAAGCTCGCATCAGCTGACTCTCAGCTGATCCAGATCTACCTATAGGAATACGACGCCTATCACCGTATACATATACAAGCTCCTTCAGTATTATCAGCAGCCATCGAGTTTCTCAGGAGCGAATTACCCTCCTCCATCCCCAGCTCCTCCTCTCGCCCAGTCAGGATTTGGCATTCTGATTCCCCTTGAATCAGAATAAATTCTTGAATTATGTTGTACTTCAAAATCTTGAATGAAATATATTTGCATACATTCATGTTGGTTCTGTTTTGTTTACCCCAAGGGTGCTAGGCTGCATGGATGCGCAGGGAGTTCTCGCCCAGAACAGAACCATACCGCCAATCCATTGTATGCTAATAGTCAATCATATTGGACGACAGTGGTCCTGACAGAACAGCAATTTAGTAATATCCCCGCAGTTGTGGCCTTGACTGGTCTTGAAATAAAATGCTGAGTTCTCTGAGTCTGATTCGGTCTCAAGGACATGAGGACACGAGGTTGAGACCGAAACAAGACCACCTTCATAAAATGGAGACCAAGACCAGACTCGAGTACTGTACAACAACACTAAGTTTACAACATTTAAACTAACATTTTAGTTTACAACATTTACAACATTAATGTGAATCTTGCGCCACTGGCATCTATTCATATCTGCAAATTCACATTTTCTGTGATTGTAACCAAGTGAGGGTTCAGTGGATGAAATATCCAAAAGCATAACACTGCCACCCAGCGTTCAAATTAGTTGTTGTTGTTGTTGTTTTTTCTGGCAGGTTTGTATTCTTATTTTTTTCTCTCTGACAGTAGTCTGAATGGTCCTAATTGCTGTAATTATTACAATGCCTGATTTAGATTTTCACAACTATAGATTTAAATCAGAACAAATGCTGAGCTCTGGGGCATAAAAACAATAATCACGAGGAACCAGAAGCAATTATGTGTTGAGTTTTTGCTGGAACCCATAAACAATACAAGAGACAAAGCAAAGTTAATTACAACATGAAACAATACACAGAAGAAAGGACAGTCAGACTGAATGTCTTTAAAAAGTCAGAGTCACACTGTGTTATATAACTATTAATAGAAAACAACACATAGAATATCCCAAAGTTATGCAGGGACAGAAATTTATGAATCATGTATGTCTTTGTATATGACAATTTTAGTCAGAGGAGAAAAGGTTATTTTTTATAGAGCGTCTCTGTAAAACATTTAGCCTAAAACAACGAAACTGAAGTTAAGCCTTGTCAATGTCATATGCTGATTATTTAATCTAATATTAATTTACTTTTATATCATTTAATATTTTATATAGTGAAAATGGTGCTCCAAATTAACTATTATCTCCAATTTACTGTTCTTCTTCTATCTTTTTTGTTAGATTTAAACTACCCAGAGCTAGATAAGTGTTCAACACAAGATTCCATGTGAAGGTAGTGTGTAATCTCAGAGTTTAGCAGGCCGTTTGCAGTGATAAAGGACGGATACCACCAATCAACCTGTGGTTTGGTCTACTTGAATGATCAAAAGATTCAGATTTTGAACATGCTGTTATAAGACAATATGACAATAATATACCCATTGAGCGACAGCAACATACATATCATATAAAGTCTATCCATTTTTTAACCTTTTAAATTTGCATCCTTATGATCACATTCACAAAAGAAAGACTACTCTGTTTGCATTTTTAGGCTGAGGGCGCCAAAAAGAAAACTACTCGGTTACTATCGTAACCTCGGTTCCCTTAGATAGGGAACGAGTATTGCGTAGCTATACGCAGTGGGGAAACTAATTTCCCCGCCGATTTATTGAAGCTTAAAAATGTAAAGCACATTGCAGCTGCACAGCTAGCACAGTGAGACTGGCTCACTCATTGGCTGTGCTGCAGCAATTGCACATCCAATGGCGAAGGCGCCTCCAACGTATGCACCAATCAGCTAACAGCGTGCCGACATACGTCAGAGCCTGCCAACAGGGCATGGCAAAGTTTATAAAATGAGCCCGAATTCGCCATTATAGCAGGTTTAAATCGACTGAAGCAACAAACTTGCCATGTTACTACAGTGCGGCAGGCTATATAATACTTGTTCCCTATCTCAGGGAACCGAGGTTACGATAGTATGCTGCCATTTCCAGGCGGTTGATGTGTAAGCTCCGCTCCGTGCTCGACCAGAGGCTGAAACTCTCTGAGAGGAGTGTGCGCGCTCCTTTTGAAGGAGGCTGTTAGCCGTTGTATAGAGAGTGCTCTGTTGTGAGAAGCGCTCTCATAGTTGTAGAGTCTATAACTGTGCCCAGAAAGACCACATTGGCTGGGTGTTAGTTTACTCTTGGCCAAATTGATTTTGAGTCCCAGGCATTGCAATTGGCTGAGAATCAAGTCCCTGTGCATCAGCAGTTTGGCCCGCGACTGCGCCAAAACCAGCCAGTCCTCGAGATAATTCAGCATGCGCACGCCCTGATGTCTCAGGGGAGATAGCGCCGTGTCCATGCACTTCGTATGCATGGACGGGGTGCTAAGGACAGGCCGAACGGTAGGACTGTGTATTGATAAGCCCGGCCCTCGAAGGCGAATCTCAAGAATGGCTTGTGATGAGGGGCTTCGTCTTTCAGATCCACAGTGAAAAAACAATCCCCTGGCCGAACTTGCGCGAGGATTTGTTTTATAGTTAACATTCTAAACGGCCATCTCATGAGAGCTTTGTTCAAATGTCTCAAATCTAGTATGGGTCTGATGCCGCCGTCTTTCTTTGGGACTAGAAAATAACGGCTGTAAAACCCCAAGTATTTTAGCGCGGGTGAACCAACTCTATTGCCTCTTTTGCTAAAAGATTCTGTAGTTTGGAGCGAAGCACATGACGCACGCTGCTTCTCACCGAAGTCTCGAGAACCGCCTGAAACTTTGGGGGTCTGCAAACGAACTGGAGCGAGTAGCCTTGCTTTATAGTGTTTATAACCCAACTCGACACAACGGGAATGGCTTGCCAGGCCAGGGCCTTTGTGGCTAGGGTTTGACACGTGTTTAGGGACGGGCCACCTAACCCAGGGGGACCGGATACCTTTATGTTGTGATTTGTGCACATACTGAGTGTTTGTTTGACTGAGAAGTTTTGCGCCTCGGGCAAAGTCATAGTTTTACAACTGGGAGAGGGCCACCTAGTGTAGGGGGACCGGGGCTGTGGGTAGCGCTAAGCTGGCCGCGAGTGGCGGTGGGTATCAGCCGCAAGGCAGGGCTGAGGGACCCGCTTCGCTGGCTTCTCGGGCAGAGGCGAGGCCGTGGGTTTGGGCCTACTTCTGAGACGACTTCTGGGCTTCGGTGAACCTCTCTGAAAACCCCTTCACTGCCGGGCCGAAGAGACCAGATCTGGAGATGGGCGCGTCGAGGAACATTGTTCTGTTAGCCTCCTTGATCTCCGTGAGGTTGAGCCAGAGATGGCACTCAAGCACAACCAGGTTAGCCATGCTACGTCCGATAGCCTGCGCGGTAGCCTTGGTAGCACGCAAGCCTAGGTCCTGTGAGAACAGGACGGGTGAAGGTGTTAGGGCAGGAGAAAGTGAGGCACGCGGGGACGTGGCCGGCGTGGGCTCGCTAACCTCCATTCTCTCGGGCTGTTCTTCCTCGTCAGAAGCAGCGCGAGAAACGGGGGTGCGGGAAACTGGCGTCGCCATCCTTAGCGAGAGCTAGCCGCGTCCACAGCACCAAAACAGGCATGCCCCCGCAGAGAGAGCAGCCGCCAGCAGAGAGCGCGGCTTCAGCATGGGTAGGCCCCAGGCACGAAACGCACTTCGAGTGCCCGGATCCCACGAGGGATCTGCACGTGGTGCATGTGGAACAACGCTCGATCAGCTCTTTCAAACTGTATAACGTAACAGTTTTAGAGAAAAGGATATATGTTGATCACCGGATGGCCACAGGAGAACGGCGACAGAAGAAAGCGACTTCGAAGAGAAGGGTGCAGTCCGCTGTGAAAGGCTCGTTCTAGCAGAGAAGGCTTAATCGACGGCGATAGGTAAAAACATTTCCGGAGGACACAGAGACGGAGTTTGTCGCTGAAGTTGAGAAAATCTGCTATAATGGCGAATTCGGGCTCATTTTATAGACTCTGCCATGCCCTGTTGGCTGGCTCTGACGTATGTCAGCGCGCTGTTAGCTGAATGGCGCATACGTTGGAGGCACCTTCGCCATCGGATGTGCAGTTGCTGCAGCACAGCCAATGAGTGAGCCAGTCTAGTTGTCCAGCTGCAATGCGCTTTACATTTTTAAGCTTCAATAAATCTGAGGAAATTAGTTTCCCCACTGTGTATAGCTACAATACGAAGTGATCGTTTAGAAAGGGAACACCCGGCACCAGTTTAAGCCACAACAGCTAAAATAAACAAAACATCATGATGCTAATTTTGTTACTGTTGTGGCTTAAAAACTGGTGCCGTTTGGACAGAGTTTACTAAAATATACTAATTTTATTACTACACCTTTGAAACGGATAACTTAAACAACCAACTAAGTAACTCCTAGAGAAAATAAGCATTTGGGCTAGGCCTACATTTTTGCTCAAATCCTCAGACAAGTTTAGTCTCCCAGTCTATTAAAACTGGGGGAAATATGCTTTACTACGTACATGCTTTAAAATAGACTTGTTTTTATGCAAAATATAATTTTATATATTTTTTTCTCGGTACAAACCTTTCCTATCTCTGCATCAAATTCACGCAACATACACGAGGGGGCGGTACATAATATACATACATGCGCCCCCACGTGCGCTCCTTTATGTGTCTCATTAGTGCGCATGCGCCTAGTCGTGACCGCGCACTTGTGTGAGACGTTTGAAACTTCTCGCCGGTGATTAGCACAGCACTGCAATCTAGAGCTAACGGTAAGAGCCTTTATATCTTCTCATTATTAATAAATCCACTCTCTTTTAACCTCTAGGCGTTATTAAAGAGTGAGATACTGAATTACCTTGTTTGAATGTTAACGCACGCAGCGCACGCTGTTAAAGTGAGCTCGAGAGTTAACGTTAGCTCATGAACTGACCACATCACGGATTACTTTACAGAGCGGAGTTTTCCGCTTATCTTTTACTAAATTAACCCCGTTTAACGGCTTTTTCAGCGTGCTGCATGTTAAATGGAAAATGCTGAAACGCTTTTTACTTTGACTATTACTAGGATGACTAACAGTTAGCATTTTTAGTAATGCTAACAGCTTTAGCACGTGAATCATGGCCCGAGTTTCTGTCTTTAAACTCTTTCAGAAACATCCAAACTGACACGGTGGTCACCAAAAACCAGCAGTCGCTCACACACCGATCATAATTTAGTGTTTATTCATAAATTAACGTTATAGTGAGATACCTGTCAAGGCCGTGATAGTGAGCTTCGGTCAGAGCAGGCCAAAGATGTGTTACCATCTGTCAAGATTATACATATAAACAGTTTTCACTATTAAGATACGGAATATGCAAAAGAAACATTAAATAGTAAGACTTACGTCAAAATATACTTTTAATGCAGGTCTTTAATTTGTCAGATGCGTTCAAATACACCCGTTTACTTAATCATCAGCAGAGTGTTTTGTTTACAGAATGAGACATAATTGTAATAAGTGTTAATAATAAGTATTAACTGTAAAAAGTGATTTTAATAGTTATTTCGTTAGCCTATGCGGGAAATCCTTGCTGTGGTTGAATATGTTCTATAATTTTGTAGGGTTTATTGTGAGTTATTAAAGACTATTCATTCTATTCTATTATATCTAACGTTAGTACTCTATCAGTTCTCATGGATGGTGTTTTTATTTCTGTAGCAATCATGGAGCTCAATGATGCAAATCTCCAAACCCTGACTGAGTATCTGCGGAAAACACTAAGCCCTGACCCAGCTGTGAGACGGCCAGGTAACATTAACATTTCAGAATATTAAAAAATTTACTTTGGATTTGACCATGAGAACGTATAGTTTGCAGGGCTCAACGTGAAGGATTTTTTTTTTTTTACTTGGCCAATGCATCAGGTTTTACGACATCATATTTGTAGGTCCCTGGGAAATTTCTCAGTTCCAGTGTCAATACTAGATAGGTTAATATTAGCCTAATATAAAGTTTAAACTTTACCATAGACAAGTCAGTAATAATGAAGAAAAAAGAAACTAATTAGAAGCAATGGAACAAAAATATATTAAACAGTGCCTTGAGTTTTTTAGGTAGGTCTTAGGTATAGTGTTCAGGTAAATGATGAAATATAAAATAACACTGCATAGTTTTCACTGTGAATAATATA
Organism: Phoxinus phoxinus; assembly: GCF_949152265.1. Lineage (NCBI taxonomy): Eukaryota > Metazoa > Chordata > Actinopteri > Cypriniformes > Leuciscidae > Phoxinus > Phoxinus phoxinus. The sequence continues at coordinate 6,140,427 of NC_136897.1, forward strand.
AATGGATCCTTATTAAAGCTGATTGACGTCTTAATGCACAGATCTAAAATCCTGGCATACATACAGTTGTGGGTGTACGTGAATACTTGCCAGGGTGCCATTTTGACACAATTTTGCAGATAAGCTTTCGTGACGACGCAGCCAGTGACAATTCTACCAGCTGTCCCGGGCATAGCCCTGATTCGTAATGCATGTAGATGAAGAGATGGTTTACCAGGTGAAGGAATTCATATTTCTTGTTTGTTTTCGTTGGGTTCTCCATCTTTAGCTGAGAAATTTCTTGAATCAGTGGAGGGAACCCAGAACTACCCCATTTTACTGCTCACAGTACTAGAGAAGTCCCAAGAAGATGTCATCCGTGTGTGTTCGGCCGTCACCTTCAAGAACTACATCAAGAGGAACTGGCGCATAGTGAGTATCCTGGTAAATATTACTAAAGCAGTCTGATGTGTGATAGCTGGATGTTTAATGTGAATGTGTGAATGTTCTCTTCAGGTTGAGGATGAACCAAACAAAATATCTGATCCTGATCGGACTGCTATCAAAGCCAACATTGTAAATTTGATGCTGACCAGCCCAGAGCAAATACAAAAACAGGTACCCATTTCAGATAACCTATGAGAAGCAGTGGTTAGAATAAAGTTGCTTCACCTACATACATCTGCAGTTATTCTTCTGTTATCTGGAATAAGTGCTGCTGCTGTATAATCCACATTACTGGGTTTTTAATAAACCATATTGTTGTAGTCTCTAGAGCAGTGGTTCTCAAACAGGGGACCAGGGCAAACTCTAAGGGGTTCTCAAGATTATGACTCAAAATAAAACAAGCATTAAAATAAGCTGCAACAACTAAAATAAAAATGTCAAGATACTTATTTTAGTTTACACTCTCAACAACTGTTTCTGAATAACCAGGATTCCCTCAGTCTGCAGGGCTCACACAATGTTTAAATCCCTGGTAGCCCTTCGGGCAGGCACTCTTCGGATTTTGGTAGCCCGACAGAAATTTAACTACCCTGAATAATTATTATTTTTTTATGTAGAAAATAGGTGCCAAAACATCAATCAAAACCCTTTTCAAAACACAAATATTAACAATCATAAAATAATCAAATTACAATTGTCAATACAAATATGCAGTTGGTTCTAACTGAACTGAAATATCTATGAATTTCTATCTGTTCTTACTGAAATACCGGCATAAATCCATGAGCCTATTAAAGTGTAGCATTTTAATGTGCATTAAGACAAACTATGTGCAAATTCGTATGTCAACATCATTGAGTATTTTCTCCTTAAAACTGCAGTGAAAAAAGACTGAAACCATGGCTAAAACCGGCACTAAAGTACTATAAGTTGTTTCGGTAATGATTTGATAGATCAGAAATCATAAACAGAACAAGCATGAATACATATAAAAAAAAGGAAAAGAAAAATACTTTTGGTAAACCAGTACACTAAGTCAAAAAGAATATAGAAAATCTGCAAAGTAAATTAAAGAAAAATAAATAAGGAAATGACAATAACAATAAAGAAACTTATATATAATCAGTTCAGGGTTGGAGATTCCTTGGGAAAGAATAGATTCAATGCAATGAAAGTCAATTTTCAATGATGTTTGTGATGATGTCCCAGTACCACAATGGCTAGCAACATTGACCTTCAAAAACTCAAATAGTCCACAAAGTTACGATCCACCATGGTTAATCATTACCCTCAGGACATTTATTAATCCATTAGGATTAAATGGATGAAAACCTTCTCTTTCTGGTAAACCTCAATATCCAAAAGGTGGGGCTTTAATGAATCGTACCGATTCCTCACACCATAATATAAGGTCACCTATAAAGGGTCCATAAAATTGACCTGGAAACAAAGTTTCTCAATCTGGACTCCCAATAAGTGTTTGCTGGAGGTGCCAGGACAACACCATGCTTCCCGCTTCCAAACACAACTGACTTCCTCTACCCTACTACCAGTTTAAATCAAAGGAGTTATAGCGCACAAGCGCCCCCTAGGAGTAACACTGTTACAGTACTTCCTGGCTAAAGTACTCCCTTTCTATATATATATATATATATATATATATATATATATATATATATATATATATATATATATATATATAATTATCACACTTAACTTATTATTTTGTTTTTTATTTAAAAAAATAAAAAATAAAAAAATAATAGTATTACTACATTTTATTTATAGTTATATTTAATGGGTCATAAGCAACACATTATTAGCCGTTTAATAACATTCAAGCAAAGGCTAATCATATAAATTACTGTTATGTGTCCAACGTTGTAGAGAGTGATGCATAAAACACATTCTGAATCCGTTTCTGGTTCAATAAAAAAAATAGTAAAGCACAATTAAAAAACAACTGGTGTTGACCAAAGTGCTTTACAAAAGCCAAGGAAACAATAAGATCGAAAACACATAAAACAGTAAAGCAAAGTAAAGAACAATAAAAATGGAAAACCTATTAACTAAGGTTAAAAAAAACAAGTTTCTGGTTCAAATATATGGCTGAATTAAACCAGTATTTCCACTTGCCATCATGCACTGACAGTAAAGTTGACCAAGTGGATCAGCTATTCTGAGCTGGTGTGATTCAGTGGAGGTGGGGTTCATTTGCATATTCATGGATCCGCGTATACTAAATGAAGCAAGGGTGTAGTGTTACATTCAAGCTATTTTAAAACATGAATAAAACAATTTCACAGGGAAAAAAGCATTTAAATATTTCATTTTCGTGACAAACATTTTGTGACATTTATGCATTATATTCAACATATATTGCAGTTTAATGTTAGCCTGGGTTTCCCCATACTGCCTTTGCGCAGCGCGATTTTATTCACGCTGAAAGGCAGTCTGGATACCATGGACCAGATTTTCGCCTCATCTAGGGAACCAATCACAGAACGGGGAGGGAGCAGCAAGACGATGACGACATATATGCGACACAACTAAGCAGTTTGTTTATATCCATATATACCTTCGACCCTCATGTTTATCTTGCACAAACGGCAATAGTCGCTGAACGTCATTGTTTACACAAAAATATCTTACCCATCGTCTTCTTCCTTGTCTAATTTCTGTCACTCTACATACGTCATCTGGTATAATGGAAACGATTGGCTATGAGCTACGTACAGGTGCTTTTGATAGACATTCTTCGCACCCAATAAACGGCGCCGGGCATTCGTAAACCACGCCTCAAATATGAGAAAATGCACATGTGGTTCCCAGACCCAAGTCTCAACGAGAATTGGGTCTGGCGTTAGCCAGGCTAGTTTAATGTAGTAATGTCACTGAATTTTATGTCAATAATAGTCAATGCTTTCAATGCAGGCTTTCGTTGGATCTCTTACACAGACAAAGCCGCCCATGTAGACACTGTGTTCGCTATGTCCCGCCTTAATGCACTGTACAAATAAGAATAAACCATCTAAAACGCTAACTAAATGTGGCATGGTGATTCAAATGATAATCACCACTTTCACTGTGGACTACTGTTCTAGCAGCGTGCATGCGCTTCAGATGATCAATGCAGTCAATCACAGTTCTAATCGCAAGAGAGCATTTCAAAATGACTATTCCCAAACTAAATGGTTAGTTCGTTCAAAAAATTTAATTTTGCATTTACTCACTATCATATTGTTTTTGCACGTCTTGCAAGCATTTGAACGTCCGTGTTTACTACTGTATGCGTGTAGTTATAAATCTGTTCATCATATAAAGCTATCGTGTCTCTTCAGAAGACTTGATTAGGCCGCAATCGATTGATTATTTTTACGATGCCTTATGGCATTTTTTGCATCTTTTAAGTTTTATAGAAATTACTTTGAATGGAGGGACAGCAATCTCTCTGATTTCATAAAAATATCTTCATTTTTGCTTAAGTTTAACGACATGAGGGTTAGGACACGTATAGGCGTTCTGTAGTGATTTAGGATAAGACAAAAACAAGCTTTAGAAGATGGATTCATGAGGGACTCGCTCATTCTATACATTTTGAACAAAGGAAGTTACATGGTGTACCTTTAACATCATAACATTAGATACACAATATTTTTTTCAGCACAGATAACACGATAATATCATTAATACTCAATGTAAAGCCTAGCCCTGATTGTTGTGGACCGCGGGAGTCAAAAGTTGAGTACCACTGCCTCTTGGAACTCGGTTGGGAAACACTGCCCTTTTAATCTGCTGATGTAAATGGACATGTAGCAAGAAGTAGACATGACTTGTTTTCCCTTCTGCAGCTGAGTGATGCGATCAGCATCATCGGGCGAGAGGACTTTCCCCAGAAATGGCCAGATCTCTTGACTGAGATGGTGAACCGTTTTCAGAGCGGAGACTTCCACATCATCAATGGAATTCTTCGCACGGCACATTCCCTCTTTAAAAGGTATTTGAGACATACAGAAATAAGATGAAAGCAACGTTGTAGTCCTTTTACATAATGTGGTGTTTTAATCTCCAGTGAATTATACGTTTTTAAACCTTTTTTGAACTTGACCTTTACTTGTGTATCCAATAATTTGTGCATTATCTCTTGTGCAGATACCGCCATGAGTTTAAGTCCAATGAGCTGTGGTCCGAGATCAAGCTAGTACTGGACACTTTTGCACAGCCTCTCACTGAACTTTTCAAGGTGAAGTCAATGAGCGGTTGTAATCTTGTGATTACTAATTTCTATATATGCCATAAGCGTTACAACATGTGTGATATGGAAATTCAAATGTCTTTTTTTTTTTTTTTAGGCTACAATTGATTTGTGTCAAACTCATGCAACCGATATCAACGCCCTGAAAGTGCTCTTCTCTTCTCTAACGCTTATTTCAAAACTTTTCTACAGCCTTAACTTTCAAGTAAGTCTGCACTCATTCCTCTCATGACACCTTTTTCACTTTATATATTCTTTGTCTGTTTTTGCAATTAACCTCTTGATTCTTTTTCTTTCTTTTTTAAATTTCTTCAGGATCTTCCAGAGTTCTTCGAGGATAACATGGAGACTTGGATGACAAATTTTCATAACTTATTGACCTTGGATAACAAGTTGTTGCAAACAGATGTGAGTTTGTTCATGTTACAATATGACAACATTTGCAGAGGAGTGCTCATTAATCTTAAACACAGACTTCAAATAAGCAAAATTAAGAAAATAAATGTAACTTTTGCTGTAGGATGAGGAGGAGGCTGGTCTGTTGGAGTTGTTGAAATCTCAAATCTGTGATAACGCTGCACTTTACGCTCAAAAATACGACGAAGAGTTTCAGCCCTACTTGCCTCGCTTCGTCACTGCTATCTGGAACCTGCTGGTCACAACAGGTCAGGAGGTCAAATATGACTTGGTAAGTGGATTGTATTTAAAGTTTCAAGACTTTAAAATAATGTCTGCCACTGGATTCTTTTTAGTGTTCATAGTGCTGTTAGTTTTCTCTTAATAGTACCTGATAATATTGTCTGTTGTAGCTTGTGAGCAATGCTATCCAGTTTTTGGCGTCAGTGTGTGAGCGGCCGCACTATAAAAATCTCTTTGAAGATCAGAATGTTCTCACCAGTATCTGTGAGAAAGTCATCGTTCCCAACATGGAGTTCAGAAGTATGTGCCAATTTATTTTGTCATGGTCTTCTATGTCAGTAGTTAACAAAGAAACTGGCTAATGAGATGTACAAGTAATTCAGAAGGATTTTTACATGTTGTAAATTGATATTTGTATGTGAATAGGTGCAGATGAAGAGGCTTTTGAAGATAACTCGGAGGAGTACATCATCAGAGACCTTGAAGGCTCAGGTCTGTTGATGCTACACTATATTGTTCAGGCACTTGGCTTTCTTGATTTGTGTAGTAAATGATGCCTTCTGTCCTCAGACATCGACACAAGGCGTAGAGCAGCCTGTGATTTGGTGCGAGGCCTCTGTAAATTTTTCGAGGGCCCGGTGACTGGCATCTTCTCTGGCTATGTGAACTCCATGCTGGCAGAGTATGCCAAGAACCCTGGTGTGAACTGGAAGCACAAAGATGCTGCTATCTACCTGGTGACATCTCTGGCCTCCAAAGCTCAGACACAAAAGGTGAGAAGGCTATAGATGGTGTTTTGATCAAGTTGTTTTTATCGATCGACCAATAAAGAATTTTTCTTTTATTACCAATTATTAGCATGTTTATGTGCCTGATAACTGATATATAGAACCAATATTTATTTATTTTATTTCTGTTTTTGACAATAACAGTAGCACTGAACAGACTGTTTTATTTAACACTTTTTAAAAAAATTGCAATTTCACTCCCTCCTTACATGCAAAACTAAACGTACTTCAACATCAATAAATAGTCTGAAAGAGTGCAAAAATAAATAAATATATATATTAGGGGTGGAGCCGAATACGGTATTCGGAAAGGCACAAATAACGTGTTTTTTACAAATACTTATTTCGAACAAATACTTAAAAAAAATATTTGTATTCGGGAATAGGAAAAACTTTATATAAAAAAGCTGCGTTTCCTCATGAGACTGCAGTGCATGCCCGGATGAGTGAGTGAGTGACGGACACAGGCTGCTCCACAGCAACAGAGAGGGCTCGGCTCAGCGAAAAAAACACTTAACTGCATCACTATTTTTGTTGAATAGATTTTTGTATCTTAACTGGGTTCCTGAGGCAGTTTATAACTTTGGAGAAGCGGAGTTTGATCGGGAGATTATTCCATTACGCTGCATTATTGACGTCTGCAGTCGGATGCTCATGGTTGCTTAGTTTACGTAGCTGTTTAGCGCGGTAATTTAGACAATAGGCTGTAGACAGAGTAACGTTAACGTTCGGTTATAAATGCGTGTGTAGTTGTCGAATTGTATGCACGTGTGGGAGTTATAGGTTTAAGGTACTCTGTCTTTTGCAGACAGCAAGATGTAGGCTGTAGGCTTCATAATGTTCACAATGGTATTTTATTAGTTGTTGGTTTAACCATAAATGAGGTAATGGCTGTTATGTTATTTTCTTTTCAATGACGTTCCTTGTTTCATTGCTGGATTTATGGAAAAACATCAACCAATATTGCATATCCATAATTATTATAATGGATATAATTAAAGAATACTTGCACTACAACGTAAATTTGAAGTGTAAGGCAAAAAAATGGGTTTTTACGCCTATTTTGAATTTTACTCGAAGACAAAGATCCCCCCCCCCCAACCAACAAATACAGATACAAATATCAGCTGCTTTGCACACCCCTAATATACATATAAATATATATATATTAGGGGTGTAACGGTACATGTATTCGTACCGAACCGTTTCGGTACAGGACCTTCGGTACGGTGCACATGTGTACCGAATGTAATCTTTCACGTAAATTAGGCTAGTTTAGTGTGCGGATTCTGCGGAACATACGTCAATTCCGAGTTTCCACACGAACATATTAAGTGTCGGAAGTCTCCGCGTTGTGTTGCCATAGATATCGAACATAGATATCGAAGAGCTTTGTAGATAATGCGTCTTGCGCTTGAGCTTGAGCGCGTGAATTTTTTTTTTCCTCCAAAACACTTCAGCGGAAATCCCGCCCTGCAGCTGACTCTAAAGTTTTCATTGGTCATGCTCATGTCAAACAATCACCTGATCCCTAAACCTACCCGTCACTGTAACCTAAACCAATGAAATCGGCTGCAGGGCGGGATTTCCGCTGAAGTGGTTTAAAAAATAAATAAATAAAATTCACGCGCTCAAGTGCAACGCGCATATCTACAAAGCTCTTTGAGAACTACAAACAAACTGGGATTGGTAATGCTGCACTCACTGTCTGTAATCCATAGTTATTTATATTATTCATTATATTCTATGTGATATTGGTTTAGGAGTATTTTATTTAGTGGAGAACTTTGCAGCTGTATTTTATTCCTTATAATTTTTTTATTTTATTATATATATATATATATATATATATATATATATATATAAATAATATTAAAACGTTAATAATAAATATATATATTATATTTTATAAAAAAAAGTGTAAACAAATTGTAACAAAAAAAAGTTTATAGTAAACATTCAAACAACCAGCAGTTTAATGTTTGCATTTCTTTCCCTTACTGTACCGAAAATGAACCGAACCGTGACTTTAAAACCGAGGTACGTACCGAACCGTGATTTTTGCGTACCGTTACACCCCTAATATATATATATATATATATACTGCACTCTAACTAGTGTCCTTTTTTTTATATATATATATATATAAAATCTTCAGTAAGGTAAACAAACAGGTAATGAATATAGCATGTAAAATATTTCTAACAAATTTAAAAAAGCTGTTGCGTCTTTTTTACTTATAACAACAGCATATTAACAGGCAAAATATATTTAGTCTATTGTTTTTTAACAGAGAACATAAATGCATGACAGGGGAGTCTATAAACTCCCCATAAATATAATAATTAGTTTTAAACTACAGTTTTAAAAGGTTTATGTGTTGTTTGATAGCTTAAAGAGTGAAGAGAATGGAACATGCTGAAATACGCAAACAACATTGTCAGAAAAAAATAACCAAAAACAGCAAATACATCATCACTATTAAGGTGCGTATACACTACAAGCGACAAAGCAACACGTTTCCATTCATTTCAATGGGTAGCGGGCGTTTTCCGGTGACGCGCGATTACGGCCGTTGACAACCTGATGGGGCGTGTCTGGCGACGCGATAAAGTTGAGATCTGTTTAACTTTATGCAAACGAAGAGCGACTTTCGGGAGCGACCAATAGAAGTGAAGTCAGTGGAGAGCGCGTGATCATCTGTCACTCTGACAGAGGCAAGTTGAACGAGAAGCTAATTTTAGCAGTCAGAAACTGTCCTATAAGTTGTGATTAGGGCTGGGCGATAAAACGATAACGATAATTATCGCGATATCATTTTTCTCGAAAAAACGATATCAAGAGTTCGATAAATGTTCGATAATGTTTTTGCGCCAAAAGCGGAACGAATCTCATTTGAACCGCGCGCCACACGGACCGTTTATCCGCTCGGCTTAAGCCCCGTTCACACCGCCAGCGACACGCAGCGACAAAGCGACAAGATCCCATTCATTTCAATGGAGCGCTGGCGACTTCCGGCGACACGAGCGACAGTGACCGTTGGCGACATAATGTGGGCGTGTCAAGCGACAGAAGACAAGCGACAAAAGTTCAGAAATTTCAACTTTATGCAAATGAGAAGCGATTTTCGCGAGCGACAACCAATAGGAAAGAAGACTTTCAGTGGAGCTCACGTTACGTCACCGTCTCGGAGTGCAGGCAAGACAGAGTTCGAGGGCGATTTCACTGTTCTATATGATTTGACTAACCACATTCATGGATATAATAAAATGATGCATGGAAAAGAAACTGTCGACAGTCTCAATGAGTTTAATTCATTTATAGTTCGAGTGTTGTAAGTTTTTGATGCAAGTTTAGCACTGCTGCAGTTCACTTTACAGTTTCCCCTGCATTGTGTTGACTACTAGAGACAAGAAACTGTATTATTTGTCAAATACGAATGACGTTTTAGTCATTAATGACCGTATGAGTGAGTTCAATTTGTTGCTTGATCGATCGTTAATCTAGTAAATGATTTAATCCACTGAATACTGCTATGGGAATATAAAAACACTCTCCCAACAGCATACCGTTTCTTTTGAGCCTATAATTTCTAGTCAAATTAAAATAATATAAAGTTAGTTATCACTTGTGATGGTATTTAGTATAAATATGGCCAGACGTCCAGTCAACCAATAACATTAGAGCGACAGCACTACCAACGCCCACAAGCGACTTCACAGTACAGAGACTAGCGACACACAGCGACAAAATCGCTGGCGGTGTGAACGGGGCTTCAAAGTCCAAACGGCAGCGCAGCGCGAGTTCACTAGAGCAGACGCGTTTACTCTGATCGGTCTCGGTCACTAGATCCAGTGAGAAGCGCTTGAATTCAGCGAAGAACACACGTCTCAGTGATTTAACCCAGTTTAAAGGCAGATGAAACAGCGCTGACGAACAGGAGAAACACTGCGCAATGATACAGAGAAGGCTTTTCCGTCGACACATTCCCATCATTTACCACGGATTTAACGTTACTGTAACGTTAGCCTAGTAATAACTGCACCATGAAATGTGCGTGGGATATATAACGTTATATATATATATATATATTAGAGCTGAACGATACATCGAATTTTCATCGTCATCGCGATATGAACTCCCGCGATGAACACATCGCAACAGACAGCCTGACACGATGAATAATGCCTGGTTCAGATTAGCACTAACTTACACGTTTTTGACTCCTAAAATCTTGTCGTGGACAAGAAACATGTCAGACTACACGTTGCTTTCCGACCAGTCATCGCGTGCTGTCACACACACACATTCACTCGCAAACATTCACTCGCACGCACAGACACACAAACACACACACTCACTGTCCCTCGCTCACTCACGCACACGCTCACTGGCGCACACACACACTCACTGTTGCATTCACTCACGTCTCGCCTCGCTCTCATATTCAACCCGTCGTGGAGGACCGTTAAAGAATTAAACATGCTATAGTCTTTCTGTCGTGAAGCATCGCAGACTAGGGCTGTTGGAACGAATTTCGAAATTCGAATATAATTCGAATATTAAAAAAATCAATACTATTCGAATGCTGAAGTTACTATTCGAATATTGCTTTTTTTTTCTTATTTTATTATATGATATCTTGCCTTTCTCGCCAACTTGGCTTACACAGGCATGTGAAAATTAAATGCTTTTGTTTCGTCTGATAAACAATTAAAAAATTTAATCGTAACACAATTGTGCGCGTTATCCACGCTGCATCGTCATAACAATACTGTCAATAATGGCGGCGAGCAATGTCTCCATGGAAACGGAGATCACCACTCCTGACAATTTGAGAAGCGATGTGTGGAAGGTGTTTGGATTTCAAATCATAAATGGGAAAATTAAATCACAAATAAAGTCTGAATGAAATATCACTCCTCAACTTGCAACCTTACTGTGCGTTCACACCGGACGCGAATAGCGCGTCAAATTCGCGCCTGCCGTGTCTAGTTATACACTTGACCACTTTTGTGTCCTTTCGCGCCTGACGCGCTATTCGCGTCCGGTGTGAACGCACCATTAGGGCACATCTGACAACGCTACACCATGACAAGCTATAGGCGATCTGTCCAAGGAACCGCTGCTAAAACAGGCAAGAATGACTTATTTTCTTCTCTTCATCACGGGGCTTACCAGCTGTCTGCTGTCCTAGCCGCGCAACAATCACTGACAGAGTTGTGAAAATCTGACACAACATCAGACAACTGATCAGTGGAAAAATGTCCATTCAAGTTGCCAAATTAAAGTCATTCATTTTGTTCCGCTGTTTTATTGTTAATAAAAAAACGCGATCACCCGTTTCTAAATGTTTACTGTAATGTTAGCTGTCCCTCTAGTGGACAGAACGTGTAACAACAACAACCAAATGCTATAGTGGCATTGACGATCCATAAGCCTGTGTAATGTCGCAAATATTAATAATAGGATGAATTTGAGCATTTAATATTCGAATATTATTCGAATATTAAATAAAACAAGGAATGGAATTCGAATAGTATTATAGAGGAAGATTGACAGCCCTATCGCAGACGCGACATAGGTTGTCGCCCATTATGACACACTATACGAGATGAAACGTTGTTGTTACGAATCTCTACGACACCCATACGTCAAACGGATCGTGCCAAAATCGCGCTAAAATCGTGTATTCTGAACCAGGCAGGTAATAAACGTTTGACCTATCACGCAAAGAACCTATTAAAGCACTAAGATATGGGAACAGTATAGTTAACAATCACATTTATCGCAAGTCATATCGTCATCGCAATATTAAACAATGTTATCGCACATCGCAGCTTTTCCTCATATCGTGCAGCCCTAATATATATATATATATATATATATATATATATATATATTGAATTGTATAATATTATTAATGTAGACAATGTATTAAATGACTAATTGAATATAATTACAGTTTTTAATAATGAATTTAGGCTACTGGTTTTCATAAATACCATAGAAACCATAAAGTTACATTTTATCTGTGGTTATCATGATCTAAATGCATGATGCTGGATGGCCAATGGTTAACGTTAATTTAAATAAAACTAAAGAATAAAATAATGTTGTTTATTGTTTAAACTTTTTTTTAACAGATGTTACTGTTTTTGTTAATGAACATAAATTGTATATAGTTAAATCTGCATCCTAACTCAAGCTAATACTACTGAAATAAAAATATTTATTTTAAGGAAAAATGACAAATGTTTGAATGTTCTACCTCGGATTTGTGAAATGTTCACCTGTTTGGCAACTTAGCAAGTGTTTGTCATGATATATTCTGACAATAAAGAGTAGTTTAAAAACAACGCTCTGGTTTCTACAGCTTTCACTTTGGAGTAAAAATCTGTCTTTAAACTTGAAATAAATAAATAAAGATTTGACGTTTATCGATAATTATCGATATCGACTGATATAAAAAAAAATATCGTGATATTTTTTTTTGGCTATATCGCCCAGCCCTAGTTGTGATATATTTCCGTGTACATACAGTGGTATTCACAGTCCTGACTCAGAGCCTGATTGGTTTCGTGAACCCATATGGACCGGTATTTGCCCGTTTGTTGCAATTAATTAGCCGCGATGGCAAAAAGCACTCACAATTTCTCGTTCATCTTTAATATTATCCATATTATGCACTGATTCCATTTATATTTAGAATTTTCCTTCCAAAATGTTTGTTTGTAGTGACAAGAAAACGGATTTGTTGTCTACAACATGGAGAAACATGCGTGAATGTCACTCACAAACATTACTAGGCAACCAGTAGCGGGAACGCCCACTAGCGACCTAACCGCCAGCCACTGGCGACCTGCAGTGACAAAGTCGCTTGTAGTGTGAACAACGTGCCATCTCATCTGGCATGTTATCAGAATTATTAATAAGGTTTTTAAGAGCTATATGTTATTTAGATGTTTATTAGCTAAATACATTTTAAATAATAGACTTTAGTATAATTTAAGGAGTTTTAAACGAGTGGATATGTTAAAAGTTGCATTTGGTGGTGCTGCAGGAGCATCTGAGCATCAACCCAGTGAGTGAACGGCACTATGAACAAGACTTCATTAGACTAATGATGAACAGACAACAGGGAGATAATTAAATTCAGCACTTTTATTTCCAACATGCACTCATTCATGGCTGTTTTATTTAATTCATGTGAAATTACGTCTTTATTGGAACATGACTTGATGGATTAAGTGACTCCTTGACTTCATCTCTATTTTTTTTAGCGGCAAGTTTAAACTACATAAGCAGTTATATAACATCTCATTTGTGCATTAATGGCTGTTATGTTAAATACAGTTGAATGATTAAGGGATGCAAATAATTTGACCTTTGAACACCATTGTTGACTCATCTCCCCTCAGGCACGCAGTTCTTTAATGGCGGTTTTGCATTGTTTTGCTGATGGCTTACTTAGTGTGAAATAAAGCGGTAAAATAAAGACCAGGTAATCACATTTTTGCATACAGTACACCGAGAATGACATGGCAGCCAGCTGGATATAGCACAGTGTAGTTTGAAATTAAGGATTTAAAGTGTCACTCGTGTATCCAGTGAGAGCAGAAATAAGATGGTATGATAGAGTTCGTCTTATTGCTAGTAGTAAAAAGGAAAATGCTCTCAGAATTTTATTTTTCATAAAGTAAATATTACAGTTAGAGCTGCATAATTAATCAATAAAAGATTGCGATCTCGATTCAAACACCCACACTAGTGGTCGACAGATATTTGGCATTTTTAAAATATCAGCATCGGCCGATAAGTTTTTCTGATTGGCCGATGTGTTGGAAGCGGGACTTTTATTTTGACCGGCGCTAGGCCTGAGAACAGAAGAACGCAGTGCCTGATCACACAGCGCTCACTCACATTCTCCGTCTTCATTAGTTTACGATCTCTGTCGGTCATATCTAATACTTTGTTGGACTCAACTGGTAAACAAAAAGTAAATGTTATGTGAAAAAGTAAAGTGTTTGCTTTTATATTATTTGTAATAGAAAAGGTAAACAATCAGGCTAAAATACTTTCTTATTTACCGTCAACATTCAGCAAATGCGCATCTACATAATTTAAACAAATCTCTTAATATCTAATAAACATTTAATTTCACAAACCTTGCAGATTTAATCAAATGCAGCTGTGATATCTTGTGAAGTGTGCATTTGTAGCCTGCATAAACGTGTTTCTGCAAATGTGACGGTCAGTCCGTGTGACGTGAGTGAATGCGAACAGAAGATCAGCTTCACAGGAGACACGATCGAAAAACTTTAAATCCTTCATTTTAATATATGCTGTGCTATATCCAGTTACACTGCGTCATATTCATATCGTTTTCACTGTGCTGTATGTAAAATCAGCGTTACCTTGTCTTTATTTGAAAAAATATGATTATCAGTGTGCATGAAATTACCAGATTACTGAGTGCCCTGTTACGGTGTTTACTTTCTTTCTATTCACATATTGATATATTTTTAAACAATTACTTTATTTGTGAAAAATACTGTAATAGGATTGCAGATTCAAGAAGTTGCAAGAAAGATTTTTTTACATTACATTGGCTATTGATTGAAATAAATGTAAAAGTGTATTTTATATTATACACTTTTACATTTATTTCAATCAATGCATGCATACATACACACACATATATAAATATCTGCCATCGGCCACCCTGCTCTCTAGGATATCGGCATCGGCCATAAAAAAAAAAAACTATCAGTCGACCACTAACCCACATGATCTTAATTCTAAATGACAACGATTCCACTTTCTTTTACCTGTTCACATCACAATTGTCAGCGGAGCGCGTTTTCAAAACGTATTCTGTTGCCACCCATGTTAATGATTGAGAGGGTCGGTGTGAACTGTCACTCTTCCAGTGTGAACTCTCTCATTCATTGATATGGGCAGTGAAAACACGTTCTGCTGACTCTCCGCTGACACTTGTGATGTGAAACAGGCTTTAAACCAAAGACTTTAGGGGCCTTTTAAAGTACGATCATCGCACTGCAACATTCAAATCTGCGTTCATGCTGCCGCTAATCCAGAGAGTATGAAGCAGCTTCACAAAAAGCTTCTTTTCAACCACACATTATCATTATTTTTGCGTTACAAACATTTAAATAACGGGACAAATGTGTACTGAGATAAGTTTATAGTTTGGGTATTAGGGCTGGGCGATATGACGATATTATCGTATATCGACGATGTCTCCCAAGTATCGCAATGACGATTATAACATTCGTTTCTAGACGATAATCGTCGATATAAAAAAAATGACATAGCCTATATTTCCCATAGCCCTATAGACATATTTATTCACATGCAATAATATGAATGAAATATTTCTTATAGTTAGGATTAGCATTAGGAATAGAAAATCGATTCTTCTTGATAGAAAGCGCAAGACGAAAGAACACTTCTGCACGCGCGATGTGTTCTGAGCTGCGCACTCAAACAACGAGCCGCCTCTCACATAATGCACGGACACATACACACAGAATTATATCTCACAATTATCCTTAGTTAATTTATAGAATCAAATAAACATGAATAAACATCAGAAGAATAGTTGTTTCAACCACAGAAAGACGTCAGTAGCCTACACACCTTTTTTTAAGTTCAAATATCCCCATAAACACAGTCGATTTTGTCTTCGGTGGAGAAAGAAAAATACTCGCTGCCACCATTAATGATGATCAAAAAACAAAGGAAAAAGAAAATAACTCACTGAACTTTTGTAACTTTAACTAACATTTTATAGGCTATGCCCGTTTTTCGGTGCTGACTGCTCTAACGGCAACATGAGTGTGTGTAGTCGAGACCTTATGCGTTCCCGGTCATACATTATCCTTACTTTTGTAATTTTGTTAAACATTTTTTCTGGATTTCTTGATCTTTAAATTATTTTTATTTCATTCATATGCTATTCGTTTTTATACAATTTTGTTTTGCAGACGAAAAAAATAAACTATCCTGTTAATTTAGAAAAGCAGAGATATAGCCTACAAAACATGACCATTGTAATTAAAATTAAAATTACGTTATATTGCAAACGGATGAAGAAATTTCGTTGATTTGAATCTCTCATGCACGCATTCGGAGTTTATGTTGGCAGCTCCGTTACAGGCTATTGGAAGCGTTATACTTTGCTTTAAATAAAAATAAATAGGCCAAGAAAATATCCATAACTTTTAATGACTTCTGTCTCTAAATAAATAAAGCTATAATTTTTATTTCGTAAACGGCGGTGACATTGGAACTCTATTAGACCAAAAAGGAGGAGGGGAAAACCTTTTTTCTCATGCAGAACGAAAAAAATCGCTTTTAATTCCTAATTTTAGACAAATAATAAATATAGTATAGTTTAAATACAAGTTTAAAAACAGCGCTACATATTAGGAAATTAAACTGATCATCATTAAATCAGGCGATAGGTGTTGGGGGCGGGGCTTGGGTAGGCGATATTATTGGATATCGCGATATTTAAGGCAATTATCGATAAAAATATTTTTTACATATCGCCCAGCCCTATTGGGTATGAATATTATGTTATGCCCTAAATTAATACATGATTAACTAACTGTATTTTTTCTATGTACATTTCTGAAATGCATTTTCTGTAAAGCTGCTTTGAAACATATAATAATATATATTGACAAAAGCGCTATACAAATAAATTTGAATTGAATTTAATTAAATTAAATATCTATATGGTAAAATAGAGCAAATCACCTTTTTGAAAGTGTTTTGACATTTGTATGTATCGCTTATCTTGTTGCGACAGGAGACTGTTTTTAAAAAGTTTGTCATTTGAATTATTCATTCAAGATATTAATTTAAACACTGATTCATCCAATAATTAAACAAGTCTTTATGAATGAGAACTTGACTCCATTCAAATTTTTGTTTTCATTTTGTTCAAATTAATGTTTTTTTTTTTTTTTTTTATCGACTGAAGCAATGAACATTTTGTCAGAACCTCTAGTAAATTACATGTTATTTTGTTTAGTTGTCTTTTTTTTTTTTTTTTTAGAATCGTGGTAGAATCGTGATTCTCGATTTATCCGGAATTGTGCAGTTCTATTGACAGTTATAGGCCACACAGAAAAATGTGACAATGCTGATAATTAAAAGTTGCCAAATATCAACTGATATATCGATCATGGTGATTGATCTGTTGACCACTAGTCACAAAGAGCTGCAAAGCATCCGTTACGAATCGGGAGGAATCAATCAGTTTCAAGAATATTTTGCATCGGATTTCTTTTTGTTTGTGAACTGTTTGTCTGAGGTCCAGTCTTACAAACTTTCACTTCTGTTTTACAGCATGGAATAACACAAGCCAATGAGTTGGTGAACCTGTCTGAATTCTTTGTCAACCACATTCTAATAGACCTGAAGTCTCCCAACGGTAATTGACGTCTCATTTAACATTTCAGACAAATTATTAGTTATATATACTGGAACTGCAGTTGGATGGTATTGCTTGGAATGAGTTGTTTTCTTCTTCATCCCCTCAGTGAACGAGTTCCCAGTTTTGAAAGCAGATGCCATCAAGTATGTCATGACCTTCAGAAGTCAGGTAAGCACTTTCTTTTCCATTACCTTGTGTGCTTTCCGTTACACAAGTGTCCTTCGCTGTGTGTGATGGTGTGTCTTCTGTCTGGTCCTCCAGCTCCCTAAAGAGCAGCTGTTGGAGGCGGTTCCTCTCCTGGTGTCCCACCTGCAGGCAGAAAGCATCGTTCAGCACACCTATGCTGCACATGCACTCGAGAGACTGTTCACCATGAGAGGAGCCAACAACTCCACCCTGTGAGTTTATACACTACATGAGAAGAGTGTCATGCTCTGAATTTTGTTTCATTGTTTTTTGTTCTAAACTAATCCCCTTTTTCAGCATCACACCTACTGAAATGGCACCGTTCACAGAGCAGTTACTCAATCATCTGTTCAAAGCTTTAGCAATCCCTGGCTCATCTGAGAACGAGTACATCATGAAAGGTAATTGGCTGTTTAATTTTCACAGACCATTTTGGTCAACGTTATTTTGTTTACTTTAATATTCTCCTATTTACTCTTTGACCTTTTCTGTTTTCCACCTCTCCAGCCATCATGAGGAGTTTCTCCCTATTGCAGGACGCCATTGTGCCCTACATCCCCACTCTCATTGGCCAGCTCACCCATAAGCTCCTCCTTGTCAGCAAGGTGAGCCAGTCAGTAAATCTGCAGTCCACGAAAGGGGGCTTTAATTCAGGTTGGTGTCCAGTCAATGTGGTCCTTGTCTCAATCCATGGCATTGGATTCACTGGCAGGACACAGAGAAAAATCTGTCCATTAAAGGGGACATTTCCCAAGCCGGACTTGATCCTAAAGGCAGGACTGAACATCTCCATGCAAATGTTTCGTACACTGTGTGTTCAGCATGGCACACTACCATACTTTTCAGCATACTATTTTACTAGTAGTATTTCTGAAGCATGTAAATTATCAGAGAATAGCCACTCACTAAATAAAACATAATCTAGTGAGCTCATTTGCCAAATTTAAGACTTCATTTAATCATTTAAATACACTGCTAATATAGTAAGCAATATAGATTTTTTGTATGTACCCCTCCCAACATTAAATGCTTTCTGGATATTTAGGGCACCCTGTTGAAAGATTACTCTTTTATTATTTATTCTCTCTACAGAATCCCAGTAAGCCACATTTCAACCATTACCTGTTTGAGTCACTGTGCCTGTCCATCAGGGTCACCTGCAAGGCAAATCCAGACACCGTGAGCAGCTTTGAGGAGGCCCTGTTTCCGGTGTTTACCGAGATCCTGCAGAATGATGTACAGGGTGCGTTACACAGTTATAAAGTTGTTAAACTCTTAAACCTGTTTTCACACAATTGTGTGACTTGCAAAAGCGTTAGCAGTTATTTGTTAAAACCGCAATATTGTAAAATATTACAATTTAAAAGCTTTCAATTCAAATATATTTTATTATGTTATTTATAATTTTGCAAAGCAAAAAGAGTTTTCAGCATCAATACTCAACAGGGTTCCTACAGGGTTTGGAAAAGTATGGAATTTGAGTAATTTCCAGGTCTGGAAAAGTATGGAAAAACGAAAGCAGAGTATGGAAAAATATTTGCATTTCCAGACTATTGCCCCGGTTTAGTTTTCTACAATAGAAAATCTAATGAATTTAAAATATAATAATAAAAAAATGCTGTGGATTCACGAGGTCACGCATACATGAAATCAGATATAGTAATTTATCCCCCCTTTGACTGGGATAGAAAACCAGCCAAGAGTGAGGTGATGGGGTGGTGGAGGGATGCTGTGAAACTGTCATGATGGGACACATGTGATACCGGCTTAAATCCACTTTTTGGGGTGAAAATACTGACATGCCTAAGACTTTTGCACAGTAGTGTATGTTATAAACTTTTTTGTGCCCTCGAGAAACTATTCACATGTGCATGTGAATTGTTTTGCATGCTTGCGCATTACAATTTCTAGTTTTATATATAACCCATGTCTACTGACACTACAGCAGAATATATCAATAACTGGCTTAAAATCATTTTTGGGGGGTGAAAATACTTATTTTGCTTGGGAGGTCTCCTACAAAAAACGCTTTCATTTTCTCATAATATATATTGCACATCACCACATTTTTCATGATTCTCACACAGGTTCGATGATTCGGTCTCTTTAAATCCCTCATTGTCACGAGCCTACTCTGCTGTGATTGGTCTACCACTTACAGTGCTTGTCCCACACCACTACTAAACCTACACTAACCAACCCATGCGTATCCTGTGCACGTAAAAACTAATTCTCGCGTATAAATTGCACGATAAACACAATAGGTGCTAGGGACGCATTTAGTGTGACCGGGTTGGTTACCCAGTGACGTGTAGCCGTCACGGAAGTGGGATTAGGGTTGCCACCCGTCCCTTAAAATACGGAATCGTCCCGTATTTACAAGTAAGATGATGCGTCCCGTATCAAATCAATAAGGGACGCGATTTGTCCCGTATTTTACATTAGGCCCACATATAGTTGAATAAAAACATAAGGATTTTGCAGTATGGATAATACTAATAGCAAATATAAAGAAATCAATTTCTTAGTAGAGAAGCTCATTGCGTGATTGCATTTTAGCGTCTTTGTTTCTATAGCGACTGAGTCTCGTGAACATGCGCTGTAAACCTGCACGTTTTTTAACCCCTTGTGCGCTGTTCGGGTCTTTTCGACCCCAAATGACGTTTGCTGAAATAAATAAAACATTATATTTGTCCAAATGATGTGAGACTTTGCACGGTTGACAACACTTTCTACATCTACAAAAAAAATTAAATAAATTTGAATAATATCTGTTTTTTATGTTAGTGTGGGGGGAAAAAGTCACACTTGTGTTGTTTCAACAAAATGTCATTTTGAAACATAAGTTTTTTTTTTTAGGATTTATAGTTTTAGAAGGATTTATTATATTTTTTTTACTTAGGCTATATAAATAAATATTTTTTAAACAAAAACAGTAAAAAAAAAAAAAGTTTAATTCACTTTATAAAAGACCCACATTTCTAACGTTCATGGATATAAATAATTTGACATGGTTTAGTGTAAGATTTTTGCCCATCTTTTGGAAAATGCTGTTTTAAAAGTAAAGAAATTATCACTTTAGTAGATGGCTGCAGAGCTACACCATTTGCTATTTGACTAAAATACATATTTTCAATAGCTTTTAGTTGGATTCATATCTACATATTATGAAATCAAAGTTCAGCATTGCGGGGGGGGGGGGGGGGGGGGGGGGGGTGAATGGGTGTCCCTTATTTTGCCACACTGAAGGTGGCAAACCTAAGTGGGATTCAAATTCCTGATGACTCGTTTTAGGTGGTTCAAAGTCGATTCTTTCTTTTGAGAAACAATAACTTAATTTATTGTGTGGCATTCATTTCCATACCTTTGCTGAGAGCTGCATTACACATTGCATGAAAGGGAATATTTGAAAATGCATAATAGGGGCACTTTTAATATGGTCTGAAAATCTACAGAGAAGATTTGAAATTTGAGTGTGGAAAAGTATGGAATTTTGAAATGGAAAATGTGTAGGAACCCTGACTCTAGTCTTTAGTGTCACATGATCCTTCAGAAATCATTTTAATATGCTGATTTGATGCTCAAGAAACAATTATCAGTTTTGAAATCTACTTAATATTTTTGTAGAAAACATAATACATTTCTTTCAAAATTCTTCATATAAAATTTCAAAAACATTTAATTGAAATATAATTTTTGTAACATAAATGTCTTTACTACAGTATTGGCTTGAAGTATTAACTTCAAAATTAACTTCAATTAAAAAATCCCTAACCCTAGAACTAGGGATGCTCAACATTACCTGGTTACCAACAGTAAGAATTTTGACCGATTAATACGGTAGTAATAAACATCCCTAGTAAGAGCAGTGGTCTATATAATGTGTTTCCTGCTCTTAACCTCTTGATGATGAATGTAGTTTGAGGACAGTCCTGAAGCCATGTGTTTATGAGCCCTCCTTCTTGTGTCCCCTGGTCCTGCAGAGTTTGTGCCGTACGTCTTCCAGGTGATGTCTCTGTTGCTAGAGATCCACTCCAACTCCATTCCCTCCTCCTACATGGCTCTGTTTCCTCACCTCCTGCAGCCCATCCTGTGGGAACGCACCGGAAACATCCCTCCACTCGTCCGGCTGCTGCAGGCCTACCTGGAGAAAGGAGCCGCCACCATCGCCAGCACAGCCGCTGACAAGATTGTGAGTGTCTTGTGAGATGTTTTTGCTTGACTAATACCCATAATGTTTATCTCACTGGAATACCCTCTCATTCAAATAATTGTACCCCTCCAGCCTGGTCTTCTTGGAGTGTTTCAGAAACTCATCGCATCCAAGGCTAATGACCATCAAGGCTTCTATCTGCTCAACAGTATAGTGGAGCACATGCCTCCGTAAGCAATGCATTGAGGACACATGAATAAAAAAACGTTGACATGTTTCTGTGCTCTATTTATTTTTTTTGTTCTGTTTGTATGCAGAGATTCCATCACCCAGTACAGGAAACAGATCTTTATTCTGCTCTTTCAGAGGCTCCAGAGCTCCAAGACAACAAAATATGTGAAGAGTGAGTGATTTCTGTCATTTCTGATCGTAGTTTATAGAGATGCACCGATTACAATTTTCTAGGTTGATTCTGATTATTCATTGAGTGTGACCTGCCGATACAGATTTTGGCCGATTCCGATTTATTTTTTTCTAACTACTTTACAGCACAAATATTTATTTTCTAGATTTTTATTATTATTATAAAACACCATATACTTTTACCCAAACTGAATAATAAAAACAAGTTTAAATGGGTAAATTTTCTATAAATATTTGTCTTCATTTTCTTTTCTGACGTAGCCTACTCCAGTTATTGTTAAAACACTATACATCCAAATTCTGTGCATTTTGGTCACTTTTTGTGTGAAATCATATTTAAAAAAAATTATCAAAAGTGTGCTGTCTCTTAATTGAGCGTGAGCAGCGCAGCAAAAATAGACTCGTGCCGAAACCCGCGCTTCACTGCTGCTCACGCGCTGCTCCTGCACGTGTGATGCTGATGTTCCATGTTAATCATGCGGCAACCGAGTGCATTTGACCGGCATAAAATCGACATATGTCAGACTGACCGGCCGGTCCCCGGTCATGGCCGATCACGAGAAAATCACCAGCCGATCAATCGGTGCATCTCTAGTAGTTTACTTGCTGCATATTTAGGTGGTCCCTGTGAACACTGTGAACACTATAAATCACTATACTGAACCATCACTCTTTTCCTCTTCACAGGTTTCCTCGTCTTTATCAACCTTTACTCTGTGAAATATGGTGCCATTGCATTGCAGGAGATATTTGATAGCATCCAGCCAAAGTAAGTTGCTTTGTTATTGTAAATTTGTTTATTCATAATTTTGCAGTGCAGATATGGTGGGAGTATTGTGTTGTGTGCTTTGTTTTATCACTGATATTTTCCCATCTAAGCACCTTTCTATTTTTCCATCTCCTCAGGATGTTTGGCATGGTTGTGGAGAAGATTGTGATTCCTGAGGTGCAGAAGGTCTCAGGGCAGGTGGAGAAGAAGATCTGTGCTGTGGGCATCACGAAGATCCTCACTGAGTGTCCTGCTATGATGGACACGGAGTACACCAAACTCTGGTAACTCTCAACTTCAAAACACCAGCAACATTTTAGGAGCACTACAATTTATATATATTTAAAAGATTGATTTTATTTAAAAGAATTACAACAATGATAAATTTGAGAAATGAAAACTCTAGTTATGCACCTTTCATGATTTTTCATGGCTGATTCCTAATTTTTCCGTTTTCAATGTGCAAACTTTGCGCGAGAGTTATGCCGGTGAAGAAGTCTCAAACCCCAGTTAGTTATTCACTAAACAGAAAGTGAAAGTAAAAACTGCCGAGCTTTTGGCACATATTCTCTGAGACGACGAGTTAAATCTTCAATGCTGATAACAGTCAGTTAACTGCCTTAATTCATTTTCTTAATTGACTTGTGGCCCATATAGGCTACAGTATTGAGGGGGAAAAAAGTATTTTGTTTACCAAGTTGTTTTTGAAATAAGGCTGATCTTATTTTCATTGATTGATTTCATCAATCATTGATTGCACTGTGTTTGGACATATTATAGGCTGTTAATAATTTGAATTATAGGCTTATAATTAATAATAATTGACCTATATGTGTTTAAATAATTTTCAATGAGGAGTAAGCCAATCTGTCTAATCTTTTATTAGCGGTGATGCGCTATGACATTATTGCGGGGCAAATTAATTGTAATATCAATTTAATAGGTCTACCCTAATAATAATAATTGAATACATGAATTGGAAATGAGAAATCCTCTTGATACCGATAGTTGATGCTTTTGACAATGTCTCTGGATACACGCATATTTCACACGGATTGTGTGTGAGCACATAAATCGTGAGCTTTGTTTACGGTATATCGCATGCACTTTACTCGTACAGTGTGAGTTGGTAACCTTGCTGAAATCGCAGTGTGCCCGCCTTAAAGGGGTGGTTCAGGATTTTGGACATCGGACCTCATTTTCATGTTAGCCTGGTTGTTATTCATCAGTGGAGACCGTTTTCAAAAAAAAATAATCCAGTCCTTCCAGTTGCATAGTTCGCCGAAGCTAGGCTAGCGCGAGTCAACGGTATCTGTGCTAGCCTGCCATTAAAAACTGTTTTACCCACTCCAAAGTACACCAAAAGCAAATAAATTATAACGCCAGACTGTCGATGTAAATGTCTATTGAGAGAATAATGTTAGAAACCAAAGTACCGGTACTCTTAATGATCTCAACGAATCTCAATGATCGCATTACATTTACAGGAACTAGTTTCTCAGCAGCGGCGGAATTTTACTTTGCTCCAGTTAGTAGTACTGCGCCGAAAAGTAAACACAGAACAGAAGCGCGCGCACTACAGACGGGACGTCTAGCTAGCTAGTAGTAGCCTTGAACAACGATATTGAAAAACATTCGATTGTAAACTAAGGAATTGGCAACATGGTGATTCGTTGTGCATTTCGAAATTGTAAAAATAAACCAAATAGATGGTCATGCAAAAAGTTTCCACAAATTTCCATTGAGAGATCCAGAAAGGAACCAACTGTGGCTTCTTTCTGCTGGCTTGGACAACGAGACACCGGCAGAGACTATTAAAGTTGCGAATTTGTAGTGATTATTTTAGACCAGACGACTTTGAAAAACCCCATAATCGAAACGTTCATAAGTCACTGACAAGGAATGCAGTTCCAGCCGTCTTTCCATTTGCACCAACAGCAGATGAACAGGTAATAACTTTTGTTAGGCTACTATAGCTATCTATGAAGCTAGTCCCTTTCATAACTGATAGAATGACAATGACAGTGTTAGTGGAGATAATGTTACAGTTCAATTTCTGCCCTTTTAGCATCCATCTCGATTAGTTCTTCGTCTGTGTATTCCGGCTCATACATGTACGGTTCGTTGAATAAAACACATTCCTCGTCTCCAAAGTCTGAAACATTGGCATGGCTTTCAAACGTGGCCATAGTCCTATGTTGATTTCTTAGTGAAATATACTCTGCTTCTGTAGTGATGTGTCAGCGGCAGGTAAATACACTTGCGTCATGTGGAGACTCTCTCGGTTGCCTAGGTAACTTAATATCAGTCCGCCGCTGCTGTAGACTGTGCTAATAAATACAGGGAACAAAGTGTAACTATTGCAATGCAATGAAAGGGTAGTTTGATTTCTAACATTATTCTCTCAACAGACATTTACATCGACAGTCTGGCGTTATAATTTATTTGCTTTTGGTGTACTGTGGAGTGGGTAAAACAGTTTTTAATGGCAGGCTAGCAGATACTGTTGACTCGCGCTAGCCTAGCATCGGCGAACTATGCAACTGGAAGGACTGGATGAAATTTTTTGAAAACTGTCTCCACTGATGAATAACAACCAGGCTAACTTGAAAATGAGGTCCGATGTCCAAAATCCTGAACCACCCCTTTAAGTCTGCATGAGTGTGAGTAAGAAGTTCCTGTCTGAGTTCACTTAACGGCCTCTGCTAATAAATAACTTCTATTTAAGAACATTTTGCTAACACTGGATGCTACAAATTCCCGACGGTAACCCGATGCCCCGTTATATTTCTGATGTTCTCCAATAGATTTGCGAGGGTTGCTTTGTCACATCCAGTGTAGACCGCCTCAGTAACGGTCACGTCCAGTGTACACATGGTGTTGAGGACATTTGTATTTAAAACTCATTTCTTTACTGAGGACAAACTTATTTGCCATTGACCCAAACCTGGGTTATGTTCTTTAGGGCTCCTTTGCTGCAGGCTCTGATTGGTCTGTTCGAGTTACCAGAAGATGACAGCATCCCAGATGATGAACATTTCATAGACATAGAGGACACTCCAGGATACCAGACCGCTTTCTCCCAGCTTGCTTTTGCAGGCAAGAAAGAACATGACCCCATCGGAGATGCCGTCAACAATCCCAAAATCCTCCTAGCTCAGTCTTTACACAAACTCTCCACTGCCTGTCCTGGAAGGGTGAGTATCACTCATAAGATGGTTTAGCGATGCTGATGTAATCACTAAAATGACTTCAGAACATAGCAGGAGCATGCTTGTCTCCCCTACCCAGAATACCTGCTAACTAAATGTTGTTTGTGACAGGTGCCCTCCATGTTGAGCACCAGTCTGCCAGCAGAAGCGCTTCAGTACCTGCAGGGTTACCTTCAGGCTGCCACTGTACAGCTGGTGTAGACACACACACGCACCACACACACAGACTCCTTATCACCAAGAAAGGGGATCTCTGACACTCAAGACACCCAAACTGAGACGACCAATGGACTCAACATGAGTGGAGACGCACCGCCCAGTGATGCATGGCCAGACAGAAGGGGTTTTTAAGGGTTTGTTTTAATGGATTCTGTGCAATGAGTTGGACATGTTTGTGTGGAGGGGCTGATCAACTCGCTGGGTGGCCTCTGCTCATGTTGGCTTTTCCCCTCATGTGTTCATTTAAGTCCATTCAACATTTTCTCTTATCGTTTAGTTTGCCGTCTCACCCAACTATTCATTTGTCAGTATTTTGAAATGTCGCTTTTTACAAACATTTAACATCACTTGGGAGTTGGCAGATATTTGGTGGCATCTTTAAAATCAACAGGAAAAGTATTTTCCAATTGTTTTTTTCCCCCTGTAGTTTTGAAGATGTTTTTACTGTATAAATGAGTTTTTGCAACGCAGAAAAAAAAAACTATAAATGTCTCTTGTTGCATGTCATTTACCATGTTTTGTCTTCATGTCTTAGTTTTGCTGCTCTAAGTTGTTAATAAATAAAATGAAGCACTTGTGTAACATGTTGGTCACGTTTGTTTTTGCTTCAAAAAGCTTCATGTGCCAGAGGATCTTGCACATGCCGGGGCTGAAGACCACAATCACTGTATTGTTCATTCATCACACGCTAAAGCTGATCTACCGTACTTCACAGATCACTGCATTCCAGGAAAGACATGTATTGATTTTCCATAATGCAAAGTCCAGATTTCAGTTAACAAAATGAGTTTGTGTAACATGTTAAATTTACCACTCAATTACTGGTTTGTGTAAATTTCTGCTTCATTAAAGCAATCTAATCAGATTTTTGTAAGCCCATTGATGACTTGAGGCATGGATTAAATACTTTCTAACTACGTCACATGCAATCCTTTCACAGGCCTTATACAACATGCACTGTAGTAATAACTAGATTATAGTAATAACAGTAGATTATGCATACTTACAAGCAACTACCCTAAACCAAGTGCTACCTTTAATCCTATAGGAAGTACATGTAGTTAATTAATTTCACTCCGTTATTTGTGTAGTTACACTACAACAACATCACCTTAAAATAAAGTGAATAACACCAGTCCTGCAGCTCACTGATGTAATATCCTGCCCTGTTAGAGCGGTTGGCATTAATAATACTATCATTTTGCCTCAAACTTTATTAATAAGGTATTTAAGGTTAGGTGTTGGGTAGGATTAAGTGATGTAGAATCTGGTCATGCAGAATAAGGCATTAATATGTGCTTTATAAGTTCTAACAGACAAGACATTATCCTAGTAATATGCATGTTAATAAGCAAATTAATAGTGAGAATTGTTCGTGAAAATTTTTGTACAGAAAAATAAAACAAATATATCTATTTCTGTCGGTCCCCATGAAGTACATTTGAAATGTTTTTTTAAATATAGCAGGCAAAATACTTTACATTCTGTGAATGTACTCTTGGTTTTTCTCCTTGGAATGTGGATGTGTGGAACTGTATTACAGGATAGCTAAGAGGATTTGGTGTGACCGTTAACAGCTTGTTGGTGTTGTTTGATCTTAATGAAGGAATACATGCACTTGTCGCCTCCCATAAAGCGATATGTTGCAAGATTAGCGTCCCAGGGGAGCAACCTACAGAAAAGACACGACAGAACGATTAATGCACATGCTTCAGTTTTGTGTACGCTATCTCTCTTAATCCAAGTCTAAGCAAACTGGACTTTGCCAGGCTGTGTTTAGGACAGTGGAGATGCTTACGCCCGTGAGAGGAATGCGAAGTACATTATGCGGGGGATGCAGACCATCTTCTGGTCAGCCAGAATGGCCTTCATTGACTCCTGAACACAGTATAGAGGATCCAGGGGTGGAATCAGGCCTTGAAGTTCCTTCCTGTGAATGGAGACACTAGCGTGAACATTAGGAGATCGTTTCTGTTGCGGAACAAGACGGACAGACGGACATCCATTGTGCTGTTGAGGAATAGCAATCAAAAATAAAAACTCATTGTGAACTTCTCATCCAAAGCCATATTTTTTCTTCTGTAGAACATATTTTGAAGCCTGTTCATAAAGCTCATTCCCATAGCAAGTATATGGTGATCACTGGCTCGCAAAAGAACAAAAACAATAGGTTACTGTCGTAACCCCGGTTCTCTGAAACATCGAGTGGAGAGATCCACCTATGGGAAGGGCATCAGTACCTGACCTCTGCAGAAGCATCCAATTGCACCAAGTCTGGCTAGACAGACAGAAGCGCGCAGCCAATGCCAGGTAAGGCCCCGCCCCCTTACCTAGTGGCATATAACGCCTGCAAGCGCTGCTATTCTCCAGTAAGTATATTCGCTTCTCGTGCGGCAAGCGGGGCAAATCTGGTGGATCTCTCCACTCGATGTTTCAGAGAACCGGGGTTACGGCAGTAACCTATTGTTCTCTTTCATCATCTCGTGTTCGAGATCCACCTATGGGAGAGACATGGACAGCTCCCCGATTGCCCAATACACTCACAGTGAGGTTCTGAAAGCCAGAGAAGGACGGTCGCCCCAGGGGGGCGGTGCCAGACACGTCCCATAATCATGAACCTGCAATCCTGACGCACACACATAACTGCTGTGCACATGCAGGACATGAAACATGTATGTGGTAATAACCCCAGCAACACCAATGTGCATATATACACCCAGGAAGGATTGGAAATACGTGCTTGGTGACAGGAATGTGCATGGCCAGCCGGCCCATTCACTTCTTATTTGTTACTTCCAACGGGGTTACAGGGAAGGGCTAAGAAGACCCCAGCCCTAAAACCGAATGTGCTACCGAAATTCTGGTGACATCCAGCCGGTAGTAACGCACAAAGGTATGAGGAGAAGCCCAACTGGCAGCGGAGCAGATGTCCTGCAGTGACACTCCCCTAAACAAAGCCCAAGAGGCGGCTAAGCCCCTTGTGGAATGAGCTCTGATGCCCCCTGGGGGCTGCACTCCTTTTGATTCATAAGCCACAGCTATAGCATTCACAAGCCAATGTGAGAGGCGTTGCTTAGATATGGGACTCCCTTTGTGAGGGGGCGCCCATGAAATAAAGAGCTGGTCGCTCTTCCGGAACGCACTGGTCCTGGTCATATATGTCTGTAAAGCACGGACAGGACACAGAGCATTTAGCCTCTGATCCTCCGGGGAGGAAAACGGTGGAGGGTGAAAAGCGGACAGCTCCAACACCTCCGAAGTGAACGCAGGGAAGCACTTCGGCATGAAGGCCGGATTAGGCTTAAGGGAAACCTTATCTCCACTAAGAGAGAATTTATTGCACGAGGGATGAACCGAGAGTGCATGTAGCTCACTGACACGTTTAGCTGATGCCAAGGCCAAGAGCAAAGCTGTCTTGAAGGACAGCAGCTTAAGGGAAATACTTCCCAGAGGCTCAAAAGGATGTTGAGACAGAGCCTCCAGCACCATGGAGAGGTCCCACTCAGGAACAGTTCTCCTGACGACTGGCAAAGAGCGACGGGCACCCTTCATAAATCTGCGGATTAGAGGATGCTGCCCGACTGTTGAGCCCTCAAAGCCCACATGACAGGCCGAAATCGCAGCCAGGTAGACGCCAGGTAGACCTTAATGGTGGAAAAAGACCTCCCTTTTTCCATGAGGTCTTGAAGGAAACACAAAATATCCGGAACTGAGCACTGATAAGATGTGAGACCACGCCCATCGCACCACCCTTCGAACACTTGCCACTTACAGCCATATAAGGACCGTGTAGAAACGGCTCTGGCATTCTGTATAGTGGCAATCACACGCGGCGAAAGCCCCAGTGCGCTTAGGTTCGTCCTCTCACGGGCCAGGCCCAGAGAGCCACCCTGTCCGGGTGTGGGTGGTAAATCTCCCCGTTCGCTTGGGACAATAGGTCCGTGCGTGGGGGGAGGCGCCACGGCTCGGCATATAACAGAGGGATTATCTCCGCCAGCCACGGTGCCTTGGGCCACCTGGGTGCTATCAGAATGAGAGACAGGCTCTGCTCTCTCACCCTGGCCAGTGTTGGAATTATCAAGCACAGGGGAGGAAAAGCATACAGCAGTACTCTGGGCCATGGGTGGGCCAGTGCATCTACCCCGAGGGGTGCGTCCACGTCCTTTAGCGAGAAGAACATAGGACAATGGTAGTTTTCGCGCGAGGCGAATAGATCTACGGTTGCCTGTCCGAATCTCATCCATAACATATCCACTATCTGGGGGTGAAGGCGCCAATCTCCGTAGATTGGATTTCCCCTTAATAGAAGATCCGCGCCTCTGTTCAGAATGCCCGGAACATGAGTCGCGCGTAACGACAGGAAAACCCGTCTGCTCCACACCAAAAGCTTGTAAGCTAGAGCGTGAAGTTTCGACGAGCGCATGCCGCCCTGACGGTTGATATAAGCCACAGCCGTGGTATTGTCGCAGCGTACGAGAACATGATGTCCCTGCAGGCGAGGCAGAAAATGATTCAGAGCTTTCCAAATGGTCAACAGCTCTAAATAATTTATGTGCGCTGAACGTAGTCTGCTCGGCCACAGACCGTTCACCGTTCTGCCCTCCTGGGTGGCACCCCAGCCTGTTAAGGACGCATCTGTCGTCACAACTTTCCGCATCATAACCGTCCCCAGAGGAGTTCCCTGTGCGTAAAAGTCTGCGCTCTTCCAGTGTCGCACGGCTGCCGAGCAGGCGCGCGTCACTATTACAGAGCGGCAAAGATCGCGAATCGGGCTGAAATGTAGTGACAAAACCCATTTCATGAACGCTCTCATTCTCAGGAGTCCCAGTGGCACAACTTGGATGGATGAAACCATAAGACCCTGCAGCCTGAGGCATGTGCGATATTGCACTCTCGCCCCCTCTCTGAACTGCGATAGACAGTTCATTAGAGAGAGAACGCGCTCTTGAGAGAGACGCGCTCGCATGGAGACTGAGTTCAACTCCAAGCCCAGGAAAATGACATTCTGACTGGGTGTAAAATTGCTCTTGCTCACATTCACTCTGAACCCGAGAGATGTGATGTGCGCGAGCACACGGCAGGTGTCCTGCAACACTTTCTCCTTCGATTCGGCTATTATGAGCCAATCGTCTATGTATGTCAGAATCCTCAGACCAGACATTCTCATGGGTGCTAAACCCGCCTCCGCACACAGACAGAAACTGCGAGGGCTTAGACTGAGCCCAAACGGCAGAACTGTGAATTCGTAACATGTGCCTTGGTAGGCGAAACGAAGAAACTTCCTGTGTGGCGGATAAATGCTTATATGGAAGAAAGCATCTTTCAGGTCTACCGATGTGAACCAGTCGTTCTGTTTTATGGCGCGGGCGAGCGAGCCATGAGTTAGCATTCTGAAATTGTATTTCCTCAAATGTTTGTTCAACACACGAAGGTCCAAGATAGGGCGGAGAGAGCCGTCCTTCTTTGGGACCAGGAAATAACGAGAATAAAATCCCTGATTCATCAGACTGGGGGGCACCACCTGAATAGCTTCCTTGTTTAGGAGGGAGGATATTTCCTCTTTCAGAATGTGTGAAGCGTTCTCTTCCGTGTGTGAAGAGAGAACGCCGTTGAAATGCGGGGGTTTCATTGCAAACTGCAATCTGTAGCCCTGCATTATAGTACGCATCACCCACTCGGGAGCCGAAACCGCTTGCCAAGCCCGTTCGTGACTCGCGAGTGTTCCCACCCGAGCCGCAGCGGAGCTGTGTAAGCCCAGCTGACTCATTTGTGATGCAATGGCGCCATCTAGTGGATGAACTAGGGACGACATGCCGGGGTTTAGAAAGATGTTCTCTCTCTGCAGGGAGATGAATTCTCTCTGCGGAGAGAGATCCTCTCTCCGTAACGAATTCATTTGATTCGTTTGTTTTAATGTGTTTTTTGTTTTTTTGTGTGTTTTGTGTTGGGGGAACACTGGGGCCGAAGCCTTTAATAATTTGGTGAGGGGAAGTGAGTGTGTGCGGTGTGGTGACACTGCTTTGTGACTTTTCCTCACAACAGACCCCTCGAACGTGAGGGGGGAACACACGTTCAACAAACACATGGGCTGGGCAGCCTCGCGAGAGACCCTGCGCCTTTTGGACAGGGGTTCTTGGACATGAAGAGAGTCCAAAGGGCTCGTAGCCCGTGAAAGTGGACTCGATGCCCCCACCGGCCGAACATCAGGCAGGCCGCTTGCGTTTCGAGTCGGTGGGGGTAGGGTTAGATGGTCTTCCAGCCGCGGCGGGAGTAGATTTTCCCCAGTGCTTAGCAGGTGGTGGGTTATTCTGCCGTGGGGCGGGGGGTCTGTCGCGGGGCCTTTCCTTGCCCTGGTGGAAATGTCATCCAATGGCAGGTGGGTTAGGCAAACGCGCAAGGGGCGCCTGGCGTGGGGCCGCCTTCCTAGGAAGGCATAACTTGAAGGCCTCATCCTCCTTCTTTTTGTCGTCACACCGTTGTTGCATGAATGCGACGGCGGGGCCGAAGAGAGCCCGGCCGGGCTCCACCGATGCGCCCGCGATGCGCCGCTTCTCACTGTCAGGAAGGCCCGACAGGTTAAGCCAGAGCGCGCGCTCTCCCACCACAGAAAGCGCCATAGAGCGCCCGCAGGCTTGGACGGCCTGCCGAGCGTTACGGAGGACGAGGTCGTTCACCGTGAGGATCTCCTTCCACAAGGTTAGAGAAGGAGTTCCCTTTTCCAGCTGTTGCCCTAATTCGTCCAAAATCTCCGCCTGGTAAGCGGAGAGGAGCGAAGAGACGTTCAGGGCCCTGACAGCCAAGGCCGAGGATTTGTATGCGGCCTGGTGAACTGAGGCAGAAAAACGGTCCATCTTGTTGGGCAAGACCGGCTTCGGGGGAGCGAGCAGCCCTCCCTGAGCGGGGTTAAGGTGCCTGGCGATGGAAGGCTCGATAGCGGGGGGGTCACCCATACCATGAGCTGCCATGTCCTTCACCTCAAGACCCGTGAGACCGTGTTTGAAGTCGAGGGGGTCGCTCCAATTGTGCCTCATGTGCTTCGCGCACGCTGGAAGGACGGGGAAGAGTTGTTTTCTCGGACCGGGAGGGGGTCCCAGCACTTTCCGGTCGTAAATATCCCTCTCCTGGTCGGTGGCGCTCTGTGGAGCCGGCCATTCCATGTTGAGGCGAGCGGCCGCTCGCTCACAAACTTCCAGGAGGATGGACTGAGGCAAGGCCGTGTGGGCGCTAGCCTGGGGAAAACCAGAGGGCGGGATGGCCTCCTCGTCCTCTGAGACCCCAAGAAGGGCCGCGTCATCCTCATCGCCGGAACCGGCCGGTTCGTCGACGAGCGTGAGGTTGCCCGCGAAGATGTCCTCTTCGGGGAATGCGGGATTGGGCTGGTCAGCCCAAATGAGAGAGGCGGCGCCCCGGGAGTCCCCCGGTAGCGCGTCGTCGCCACCGTGTCCCCCAACCGAGTCAGAGAGGCCGAGCTCGAAGCACTGGGTCGCTGCAACTTTCAGACGACGTCATAAAAGCTTCTTGGGCAGCATAAGGCAGTGACTGCAATTTTCCGGGTTCTCCAAGGCTTCTTGAGCGTGTTTAAGGCCCAAGCAGACCACGCAGAACGGGTGAAGGTCCTTAGCGGCGATGAGCGCACCACACGCGGCCGGGCAGGCCCGTGATAGGCTGTTCCCCGGAGAAGCGGAAGGTTTAGACAGCGACATTCCGGAGAAGAACTCGGAAAAATCCGTGGCGGGCAGCCGTGGAAGGAGGAGCAGGTGAAAAACGGCGAGAGCGCGGGCGGCTCCGAATGCAGAACACAGCAGAAAGGCTGAAAAAACGACTGTCACGTCTGACGGAGGCTGATCAGGCGATATGTCCTCCTGAAGACACGAAAGTGAGCAGCGTAATCCAACCGAACTGTGTCAGTGCAGAGATCGCGAG
Organism: Phoxinus phoxinus; assembly: GCF_949152265.1. Lineage (NCBI taxonomy): Eukaryota > Metazoa > Chordata > Actinopteri > Cypriniformes > Leuciscidae > Phoxinus > Phoxinus phoxinus. Next base: position 6,174,890 of record NC_136897.1, read on the forward strand.
AAGCGAATGTCAACTGGAGAATAGCAGCGCTTGCAGGCGTTATATGCCACTAGGTAAGGGGGCGGGGCCTTACCTGGCATTGGCTGCGCGCTTCTGTCTATCTAGCCAGACTTGGTGCAATTGGATGCTTCTGCAGAGGTCAGGTACGGATGCCCTTCCCATAGGTGGATCTCGAACACGAGATGATGAAAGAGAACACCATATTCAGATGTGAAGGCACGTTGCATTAGGTTTGGTGTAGCGTTATTGTTGTGCTATTGTACGTTTATAATTGTAATTAATATTTTGAGTTTTTATTTTCATCTACTGTTCTTAAATATGACTATTTAGTTTGCATTATTTATTTATTTATTTGTATTTGAGTTTTAGTGATTTCTTTCCCGGGTTCTCACCTGATTTGGCATCCAGCAAACATGCCCGTGTTGACGATGTACGGGCAGATCAGGGAGGTTTTCACCCCATCTACACCTTCCTCTGTTAACAAACTATGAGTCAGAGATTCATGGAAACCTACAGCTCCGAATTTACTAGCACAATAGTCCTAAAACAGGAAAGAGAGCACGAGCAGTCAGTCAACAAGCTTTTAATGCCATTGAAGGGTTGCAGACACAACAGTTTTACAACCTTTACAAACGGTGTCTTTGTTTAACTCACCTCTACACAAGCAGTGCTGAACAGACCAAGAGTGCTTGCAACAGTAACAATATGTCCGTGGTTCTTGGCTTTCATCTGTGGCAGAAAGGCTTTTGTCATCTGTCAAAGCAGGAAAACAGTAAGTTTAGCCTTGAGAAAAAGAAGTGCACTTAATTGTATTGAATGTGCACTTGTAGAGTTATTCTTAAAAGTGGCCTATTCTTTTAAACACTGCACTTGCAGATAGTCTAACTATTTAAAGTTCACTATGTGATAATGTTGATTGAAAAGTTTTACTTTAAAGTACATTTTAAATCATTATGTTTTAATAATATGCTGTGCTTAAAAGAAGTACAATTCTTTTAAGCACAAGCTCAATTCCATGTGTGGACTAACATACTAAATTGCTTGATTATAATTGTAACTTCAGTGTGTTTGTTAGTGAGTAGGTTAAAATATGTGAAATGTACTAAATTGCAACTTCATCATTACAAATGTGTATTACACATATTTAAATGTCCATCATTCATTCATTTGATGGTTGTGTTTTGCGATAGGCTAGGTGGATCTCATGTGAGTGACAGGTTGCCCCGCCCTCAAGCCAGTAAACACATCACCAGTGAAGAGAAGAGATGTTGCTGCAACAGGGAGGGGAAGTTGTTTTGATTTTATGGTGACTTTAAATTTGTTAAAACTGAATTGACTTTATAAGGACCTGCGGAGACCTTGGTAATTATTTTATAACTTAATCACATAACTTTTGGACAAGTCATCTGCTCAGTCACTGCTGCTGGAGTAATCCAGGCTTTGGGAGTGGTTACAGTTACAGGATAATGCTTGTTAACGGTATTCCTAATAAGTAACTGGAGCTGTTTCTTGCTGCACTGTAAATGATGTGATGAAGTGAGCTGAATGTTACTCAAGGTGTTGTAGAGGTAATATGGTCTGCATGCTGGCTGGTGTTAAAACAGCGATGTACAGAAAAGCCGCGGGACTTACTGCACTTCAACATTTAAGATCTTCCAAAAATTGAGAGCCACCAGACCCTGAGTTTTACTGGTCAATGAGTACACATAAGAGGTCCACAATATTTTTTTATTTATTTTTTTACATTTTTTACATTTTTTTTTTAATTTTGAAAAATAGTTATACCGTTTTCAGCTTACAAGTTAATAAATGTAAAATTGTCATGTGATGTAACTATCAAGTTAAAAAAAGTTTATATATATAGGCCTATATATATATATTATATGTAAAAGTGCCATGTGATGTAACCATCAAGTAACAAAACAAAGTAAAAAACAACAACAAAGTGAAGTGAAGTGAAGCAGTTCATTTTTGTTGTAACATAAAAGATTGTGCCAAACTACCCCTCTAAATCTGCGCACATATTTACTGTTGTTTGCCGGAATTTCATTTCAATTGGAAGCGACACATTCAGTAGGCTAATTTCACATTAGGTCAAAACGTGTCCTGCAGCGCATTTCCCAATGGGTCACAAATTACGTTACATTTTAACGGCTCTTTATGCGATCGGTCGCACACTAAGTCTTTATGATATTCTGGTCTTTAGATGACTTGGGTCCCTCCTTCAGTATAAGTATATATAGAACATACTTACATTGAACAATTCGTAAGTCGCATTTCTTCAAAACGTAGTAACAAACTTCTACGCAATTTGAGGTATAATACATGCTCTTTACATGGGGTGAGTTATGCATCTAAAAATAGGGTTAGGTGTGTTCAAATGCCTCAGGAAGCATCGTTTCGTATTATTGACCGTTTATATAATAACACTTATGCAGAGTTCTGAGCTGCTGTCACGATTAGTGACTTGATAATCTGGTTCATAATGTCCTGTACCTCATTGTACATGTGATTTATGGTCATATGCACAATAAGCCATTTTTTTTAAACCTTTTAAATCAAGCAGATTACAGTCACGGCACTTTTTCACCACAGCTTTAGACTGCAATTCAATATCTCCTTAAACTTTCAACAGCATGGAAACATCGCGCAGTCACCATCAAATGTACTTCGTCAACACAGGAGGCAAGAAATGCTGTCTGGCATTCAGACGAGGAGCTCAATCCTCCTGGACATCACCCTTCCTGGACATCACCCTTCCTGGAAAGTTCTCAAACACACCTGAACCCGCTACGCTATATAAGTTTACTTGAAAATGACTGACAGCCCTTACAAAAAAAAGTACTTTGGTGGATCCATAGTTCACTCTAAAAAGACACCTGTTACCACAAAAAAATCTAATATATTGATTTAGGTCAAGGTCAAGTTTATTTCTATAGCACCTTAAAAACAACACGAGTGTTGACCAAAGTGCTTCACAATCTAAATACAGCTGCACATACAGATAGCATAACATTTCAAAAAATTAAAACCAAGAAACATATACAAAAGATTATATATATAAAACCAAGTAACAACAATAAAATAGACAACTCACATGATCTTTACAGAAATACATAGGCTATAGCATTAAAATGCATTTTAGTATGCTTGTGCAAAAAGGTACGTTTTAATCGATGTTTTAAATATTTTGAATGTAGGGGAAACTCTGATAAGCCGCGTTTCCATTACCCTTCAAATTGCGCAAATTGAAATTGCGAATTGAAAATACGCTCAATGGAAACACGTCAATTTCGCAAAAACTCTCGTTTATCGCAAAAAAGTTTTTACGCTCGCATGAGGAGGTTTTTCAGGCAATTCGAAAAAGGAATATTTCGCAAAACTGCAATGGAAACAGTTTTTGCGCATTTACGGTCACCTGACGTAGAAGACGTGGTGTGTTTGGGGTCCGTGTAAGCAAATAATAATAATTATCATCATTATTATAACATTTAGGCTATAGGCTACATATTTAGAAGACGCTTTTATCCAAAAAAGGAACAAAGCAATTCGTCAAATGTCATTCATAATACGGGTTAGACAATAATAATACAGGGCTGAGATTATCACAAATAAACACAAGATTTTGACGCATATCCAGGGTTTGTGTGGAGCGCGCACTACATGGCACGGAGGCGCGCGCGCGAACACTTGCATTTTAGAGTGAAACAACTTAATAAACTCTATAATTTCTGGTCATACAGAAAATAATAATACATTATTTGTAACTACTTTTATTTGTGTAAACGATAACAAGAAAACGTTGTGCTTTTGTAAAATAACATAAAACAATCATGCGCGTTTTCATGATCTCCGTGAACTGGAGCGCGAGAACAGAAACAAAATATAGCCTATAGGCTAAAGCTTGAAATGTCCACTTTAAAACGAACAAATTCGAATCGAAAGCTAATAAATTTTGTTCTGATCAAGTAATAGGCTACGTATGAAAGGTGCATTTCTTTCTAAAAGCGCATCTGCTTAACAGCGGAGATGGTGATGTTTTTAGCTCTTCTCATTCAGCACTGCGGGGAAATGTCAATTCCAGATTCTAATTTGGCTTCAGAAAACCAGTAAAATCAACATGTTTTCCATATTAATTAGTGAATATTTTACATGTTTAATAAAGGGGGGGAAAGTCATTAAACAAAAATCTGACAATTCGTCGATATTTACTTTTTTGCGCAGCAGTTGGTGTAGCCAGTTTAAATTAAAATTTTGGTGTTCAACTTTGCGTTTTAAAAAGACAACCGTTCATTTTTCGTTTTTCAATTACGGGTTTAAAAAGGAAAAACGAATGGACACAAAAGCAGCCTACATGGATCGTTTGGAATATGAGACAGAGTTCTTTATTAAATTCATAAAAGAAACAATAATTAGTCTATAGGAATACTGGATTCTAAACTTCAAAGAAATGCCACAATCAAAACCTCAGAGCAGAAATGAGGGCGAAACACCCAGAAACTCCTTAGGCTATCGTTCGCATTATAAGGGTCTTTCCCTGCCATGCTTGGATAACACGTACGTCTCCTTCCATTAATAATAATGATGTCTAAAGGCCTTTTTATGCTTCTGCGTCATATCGACGGCGTACCCCCGCAGACCCTTCTGCGTCGACGCGAACCCCTCCGCCGTAGCTCGACGTGTATGGCGGCAAATCAATGACAATAATAAACGAGCGCACAGCTGATGCTGGCGCGCGCGGTAAATGACTTTCGCGAGCGAATAACAGATCTACACGCGAGGAAACGGGAACTCGCGAGCTCATTCAAGCCCTGCACGCGCGCAGACATCTCCTCTGCACGCAATTCAAGCCCTCGCGCGCACGCAGACATCTCCTCTGCACGCAATACAAGCGATCGCGCGCGCGCATGATCATTCCCCACGCTCTCGCGCTCGATCTGCTCTCGCCTGCTGCTTTTGCTCGCTCGAACACTTTTATTTTTGGCAGTCGAGGGGCGGGGCTTACTGTTTTAATAACCTCAAATGTCATTGGTTACATCCCTTTTCCCGGAAGTCACTTGTGATTGGACGCCTGTGATTGTCAATCAAGAGCGGCAAAGGCACGACCCAAAAGCTGGTTGTCAACCACTGTTAAAAACAAAGAAGAAGAAGACAATCACTTGACTTAAGACATGGCTTCATTAACGGAGCAGATGCATGCTTAATTTGTTTTTATTTTATTTATTTATTGTTGTTTATTAATGTGTAATGTGATTTAATGCATTGTTAATATAGAATAGATTCTTACCAGAAACTCTTGCTTATTGATATAAACACATAATTTATCTTTCATCCAAAGCCCTTGTTAAATTTACAACTATTTAATAGACACTTTTTAAATTTCTGAGGTTCTCAGAACCAATATAATTTTGGTTGGGTAAACGCATGGTGAATGGGAGGGAGCATAGTGGTTATGTAGTGGTGAACTACAGCATATATATCTTTGCATTCTCATTTTGCTCCAATTTTTTAAAAATATTTTAATACAAATAACACAATTAATAGTGTTATAAATATAAAATGTAGAAAATTGTAAACATTTTGGTAGATTTACAATGCGAATAACCATGGAAATGTGTCATTACAGTCTGTAAATATCTCTTAACAACACAAGAATGCAATCACTACCCCTAAGACTAGTGCACTGTAAAAATGAAAACATAGATTTTATTTATATCTAATTAATAAAAATGAGGCAACAGATTACAAGCAATATTATTAATAACATTTAACAAATTAGAATTGAGTAATAATTAATCAAATTAATTCCTTAAATGTTAACCATTTAAAATGAGTAAAAATTACAAAATATATGTTATTGCCAACATTGAAGACACCTGATGTTAACAAGCAGTTTTTTGTAATTTTGTAATTTTTACTCATTTTCAACAGCATATATATCTTTGCATTCCCATTTTCCTCCAATTTTTAAAAAATATTTTAACACAAATAATAGTGTTATAAATATAAAATGTAGAAAATTATAAACATTTTGGTAGATTTGCAATGCGAATAACCATGGAAATGTGTCATTACAGTCTGTAAATATCTTTTAACAACACAAGAATGCAATCACTACCCCTAAGACTAGTGTAGTTTCTGGTAAGAATCTATTCTATATTAACAATGCATTAAATCACATTACACATTAATAAACAACAATAAATAAATAAAATAAAAACAAATTAAGCATGCATCTGCTCCGTTAATGAAGCCATGTCTTAAGTCAAGTGATTGTCTTCTTCTTCTTTGTTTTTAACAGTGGTTGACAACCAGCTTTTGGGTCGTGCCTTTGCCGCTCTTGATTGACAATCACAGGCGTCCAATCACAAGTGACTTCCGGGAAAAGGGATGTAACCAATGACATTTGAGGTTATTAAAACAGTAAGCCCCGCCCCTCGACTGCCAAAAATAAAAGTGTTCGAGCGAGCAAAAGCAGCAGGCGAGAGCAGATCGAGCGCGAGAGCGTGGGGAATGATCATGCGCGCGCGCGATCGCTTGTATTGCGTGCAGAGGAGATGTCTGCGTGCGCGCGAGGGCTTGAATTGCGTGCAGAGGAGATGTCTGCGCGCGTGCAGGGCTTGAATGAGCTCGCGAGTTCCCGTTTCCTCGCGTGTAGATCTGTTATTCGCTCGCGAAAGTCATTTACCGCGCGCGCCAGCATCAGCTGTGCGCTCGTTTATTATTGTCATTGATTTGCCGCCATAGACGTGCACCTCCAAAAAATTGTAACTACGCGTCGAGGCGACGCAGACCACAAGGGCTGTGATTGGTCACACCCCCACCCCCCTAGCGTTCTGGCGGTGAAATGCACCGCGATGCAACACAACCCGACGCAGAACCATAAAACGGCCACGACGCCGTAGGAGTGACGGCGTAGCTACGGCGTGGAGTTGACGGAGAAGCATAAAAAGGCCTTAATGCGGTGGCTGTGAGATTATATAAACCAACGTCCGTTGCCGTGATTTTTGGAATGACTTATCGCGAGAGAAAAAAGGACGTTTTAGTTGCATAACATCGGGTAATGGAAACGCCGTCATTTCGCAATAGTTTTTTATCGATATTTAGACAATAGCGCAAAACATTTGCGCAAATCTGTAATGGAAACGCGGCTATAGATAATGGAAGAGTATTCCATAATTTTGGCGCATAAACTGAGAAAGACCTATCTCCCTTTGTTTTTAGGCGGGTTTTTGGGACAATTAATAGTAACTTAGATGCTGATCTAAGTGATCTCTGAGGAGAATATAAGCTTAAAAGTTTGGATATATAAATCGGGGCCAAACCGTTTAAAGCTTTGAACACATAAGTTAAAACCTTGAAATCAATCCTCTGTTTCACGGGTAGCCAGTGGAGAGAGGCCCGTATAGGTGTGATGTGTTCCCTCTTTTTTGTCCCAGTAAGGAAACGAGCATTTTGAACAAACTGCAAACGTGAAATTGATGATTGACTAATTCCAGCGTACAAAGCATTACAGTAATCGAGTCGTGAGGATATAAGAGCATGTATTACTATCTCCAAGTCCTTAAAAGTTAGAATATGTTTTAGCTTACAAAGACACTTTAGTTGAAAATTTAGTTGATTTAATTAAGCCTTTTAAGTTCCAAACATTATTTTGATGTTGACATAATAATGTTGGTCACTACATAACCTTTATATTGTATTTTAAATCTTCTTGAGGTTTATGTTGTAGTTACTTTGGCAGTGGATTTCGAGTTGCCAGCATGCTTAATAAATGTTGAAATTAAGTGTTATTTTAAGTGTTTTTCAGAACAGTGCTGTTATGTTTGACATTTAAAGGAGCTTCTGTTGAAATTTCGTTACCATTGTGCTGAAGAGTGCTCATGGTTAGGTTGTGGGGGGCTTCACATACATTACATTGATAAAATGAAAAATAATTGTGCTAATGCCAATATGATTGTTCATTAAATGTCCGTGCTATATTAATAACATTTAGAGTGTGCTATAGTCCCAAACACATGAAGGGTTGTTCACCCAAATTTGTTTTACTTTGTTTGACTCTTCAAAAAGTTCATTAAGAGATTGCAAAATATGAATTGAGCGGTTTAATCCAAATTTTCTGTAGACAGAGACACGGTCGCTTTATATGAACAGATTTCATTTAGGCTTTTATAAATAAAAATTCGAATTACACATGAGTTGTGGTAAACAGGAGCTCAAGCATGAGAACCAGTGAGGTTCGTGTACGCAGCGCATTTGAGCTTCAGCAAGAACCAGTGAAGTTTGTTCTCACGCATCAAGCAGGATCGGTTGAGCTTCTGTTTATGTTTGCTGATCAATGTTATATGTGAATAAAAGCCTAAATTCAATATGTTCATCATATAAAGCAGCGGTGGGGATCCTGGAGGGCCACTGTCCTGCAGAGTTCAGCTCCAACCCTGAAAAAAACATTCAGCAGTCTGTAACTTTAGTAAACCTGAAGACCTTGATTAGCTTCAGGTGTGTTTGGAGCTAAACTCTGCAGGACAGTGGACCTCCAGGATCAACATTCGTGGGGAACGTTGATCCTGGAGGACCACTGTCCTGCAGAGTTTAGCTCCAAACACACCTGAAGCTAATCAAGGTCTCTGATATAAAGTGATACAAAATTCCATGATGTTCTTCGAAAAAAGAGTAGGGGTGTAATCCCGGCATCCTGGCCAAATTTGCCCCATGGCCTCTGTCCATCATCATGGCCTCCTAATCATCCCCATATACTGATTGGCTTCATCACTTTCCACCAGTAAGCTGGTATGTGTTGGGCGTTCTTGCTGCATCATACAGGCGGATGCTGCACATTGGTGGTGGTTGAGGAGATTCATGTAAAGAGCTTCCAAATAGTTTCTCTAACTAACTAATAACTCAATGTAGTTTGTAGTTGTTAACATAATTGCATAATAGCGTAACATTGGTTTTAGAATGTAAAATGTCTATAACTAGCCTATAGAAATGATTACTTTATAGAACATTGCACTTTATTTAGCCTAATAATTAGGCTACCATAATAGCCTATCTATTATTCCAGTGTAGCTACAGCAAATCATTTCTAATCCAATGGTTTTGAACAGTAGCCTATTTACAATACAAATACTATGGTAAATTATTTTCAGTCATATGCTATCAAATATGATTAAATATTATTTGATCATATTTGATCAAATAATTATATTATTAAAATAATATAAATAATTATATTATTTTAAGGCACTTGACAGAATATGGTAGTGTTATCATATGTCCAAAATACACGGCACTACCATGATACTATTTGAGCGCCCCTGATTTAGAAGGTCTTACCCAGAACAGCGCGTGGCAGTTGACCAGAAGGGTCCTCTCCAGCAGTTCGTCCGGGCACTCCAGCAGCCGCCGCCCCGCAACGACCCCCGCGTTGTTGACCAATATGTTGACATCACCCACCTCCTCCCGCACGCGGTCAGCGGTCTGATAGATGCTCTCGCGCTTGGACAGATCCACTGTGTACGCGTGCGCTTTGCGGCCAAGTTCCCTCACTAGCCTGGCCGTGTGCTCGTTGGCTTCAGTGTTGCAGTCCCACAGCACCAGCTCGGCCTCTTCTCTGGCGAACTCCAGCGCGAAGAGCCGCCCGAGGCCTCCGCCAGCGCCCGTGATCAGACACACCTCCCCGGACACTGACTTTAGACGCGGCCGGAGAACAGTGCGAACCATCGCGTGGAGGATGGTGTATGTCAGGCCCAAGAGCATCAACACTAGATCTATTATCACTATCATGTTTCCTTTTATTAAAACAATTATTCCTTTTATTAAAACAATGACATTCAATTGAACACAACTTCTTTGGTCCAAGCTCCTTTGGTCCTGTTGAGCAGATCAGGCGATGTGACTTGTGCCTGTGGTTTATATATAATCTCTGCTGGATTAACTATGGGTTTAAACAGCACCACCAATTGAGATCCTGCTCTGCTCTTTGTTCTTCATATAAAGATACATCGCTTATTTGTTTGATAATGAAATCACCCCATCATTTACTCAACCTCACCTTATCTGACATTCTAAAGCTTTCCAGATTTAATTATTTCTTTCTTTTTCTTTCTTTCTTTCTTTCTTTCTTTCTTTCTTTCTTTCTTTCTTTCTTTCTTTCTTTCTTTCTTTCTTTAAGGTCTTGTCTATTTTATATATCAAATGTGGACTGCAGGGAATTGACACATATATTATTTATGTGTCAATTCCCTGCAGTCCACATTTGTTGTGCAGTAGCTATATATATATATATATATATATATATATATATATATATATATATATATATATATATATATATATAGCTACCTATATGATTATATTATATTATGAATAAAAATAGACCTTTACCTGGTCAAGACCTTAAAGACCAGTTTCTGTCATTTTAGTGTGTCTGCGTGAGGTAATCGCAGCTGCTAACACACACACACACACACACACACACACACACACACACACGCACGCACGCACGCACGCACGCACGCACGCACGCACGCACGCACGCACACGCACGCACGCACGCACGCACACACACGAGCTCTTGAAACCCCGCCCTCTGCAACAGCTCATTTGCATTTAAAGGGCCAGGAACAAAATGGTGCGTTTTTGCAAACCCTCAAAAAGTGAAAACTTTAACATGCTTTATAAAAATATCTGTGGGGTATTTTTTGTGCTAAAACTTCGCACACACACATCAGAGATTTATTTTACATCTTGTGAAAATGGCATTTTACCACCGCTTTAAGAAACTTAAATCTATTCATCTATTCATAAATCTATTCATGCAGCACTGCATGCTGGGTATACCTTCATACTGGACTGTAAATACAGTATGATATTCCAAGAGTGTGGACGGTTAGATACAAGAGAAGTCCTACTGTGGAATTACTGTCTGTGAAAGTCATGCAATTATTAACCTGGAATATTTTGCAATTTCACACTTTTAAAAGTGTGGACTTTTGGTATTACATAGGCCTAGGGTAACCAATAGTCTATAAAGTTTTAAATATGGATATTTTTCTTACACAATCACATCGCTTCACTTCGAAAGCTTATATATAATTTATATATAATATAAAAATATATAATTATGATTATTTTTTATCTAGACCTAGCTCCTTGACACTTGCATCTGTCCAGTATATTGCCTTCCAATCAGATTCCAACGAAGTGGGGTCACTTGGAATATAATAACAGTGCTCGCAGTGACGTCATTCTTATAACAGTATTTACACATTTCACAGGTCTCCACGGGCGATTAAGATAAGTCTACTGGCGGTTCAGTTCAGTCTTAACCGACGATTCACATCAGTCTGACGATATACATAAGTCGTTGGCCTACAGACATTTCAGATTTCTTTACAGCTAGTTCGGTCTTCTTCACAGACATTTCTGACAACCCTTCAAACCCGTTAACGACTAACTTAACGTTAACGTAACGTTAACTTACTCTGTGTAACAGCTGTTCGCGACGATTCTATGAAACAGACGTTAACGTTAACGTTACCTGCCCGTCTTCAACGACTTCCAATCGGTAAAATAAGCAATGAACGTACAAATGAAGAAAGTGCATGCTCCTCGGCCACCGGCCAACGTACAAAAAGAGAAACACATGTCAGACGTTAGGCAGCGGGTCCGGCCGATACCGAATCAGGTTTGTAATGTTATTTACTCTTAATAGTTTGAGTAACGTTAAGCTACTGCAAGTTTGAGTGAAGTCTTGTTTGTGAACAATCAACTTTGATTTTGGCTTGAGGAAGCCTAACGTTAACGTTAGTTTGAAAGTTTAAAGCAGTTTTAAAAGCTTGAAGTTTAAAGGATTTGTAATTACCACAGACTATCAAAAAAAAAGATAGAAAGAAAAAAAAAAAAACATATAGGCCTACATCATCAAAGTTATACATGAATTTTGAAGAACGAGTGAAAAACAATGACGTGCATTAAACAAACATTCAGATATGTCAGGATTTCCCAGACGGGTTCATGACTCGATAAAAAGCTAATAATGAATCTATAAAAATGTAAAATTAAAATAAATAAATCATTTTAAAATAAAAACAATAAAAACAAAACAATTAAACACAAAACAGTTTTCGTATGCATTACATGAACAAACATTAACAAACAGGAAAACATCAATGACATTCCAAAGTTTTCCAGGTTTGACATTTTTTTTCATAAAGACATGTTATTTCACAACTATACAGGTAGTGTATTATTTGTCTCATTCATGGTCTTTCAGATTGACATACTTATTTGCAGTCAATAGAAAGTGCAGTGTTTATACTGCACAATATTTTCCTTTATTTATTTTGTTGCCATATGTCTCCTTAAAAGTGAAATTACTTCTGTAAATCCAGTGGTCAAACGTTGTATGGCCTCCATTTTCTGTGTAACCTGACTAGCTGGTCTGTATGTGCGATTCCGCAAAAAAACTGATATGTACATAAATGTATAAAACACAATTTATATATATATTTGATGATTACAGCACTGGTCATACCTTAACAAGTGGATAAACATGAAGTGTTATTGTGGCTAACCTTGGTTATCTCTTCTTTAGGTGTGCCCAGCCATTTTTCCTCCACTGGTTGTGCAGGCAGTCAAGCCCCCCCAGCAGAATGGACGATTGTTAAACCGTCCCTCCGAGCCTCAGCTCAAACTCCCATACATCTCTCATAGGAGTGTCTCTGTGGGTTCTTTTGCTATTATTTAAAGCACACAATAGATTAGAATCGCTGCCTGCCATCAGTAATACAGTCACAGATCATTGCATTTATTAGATAAGTCGACATGATAGTGAGAGATAAATTAACTCAGCCTTAGTTAATGTACTTACAAAATTTGAAAAAGTATAGCACTTCAATGACAGTTTTATTTTTCCAGCAGAAGCCAGGCACTTTGAAACAAAATGGTTTAAAGGGTGTCTCTGGAAAGATGAAGATGGGCAAAAAAAAGAAGGAACCTCTTGGTGTCACAGGTATCAGATTGTTAATGTTTTATCTTTAGTTCATATGTATTGCAAAAAGATTTATTTAAAGAGTGTACAACTAATGTGTACTTGATTGTTTTTTGTCACCTTACTTTGTCAGAGGTAATGCAAAAATATGGCAAAATGCTGACTGAGTTTGAGCAGAAAGAGATTCTGGGATACTCAGAGATCTGGTACCTCGGCCTGAAAGCTACGAAGATCCGAAAATATGATGATGAGAAAGGCCATTATATTATGGTATTTGTTTTTATTATTGTGAAATGTTCAACATTTTAGGTACAGGATAATGTGCAGCCAGTTAGATGTTACTGATTATTAATAAGTTAACTGCGTGGATGTTCATTATCCCAGTTATTACACAGCTCCTAGGCACATTTGGACGCAAATATAAAATATGTAAATATTTTAGCACACTTGTAATAAACTCAAAGCTTTCACAAAGAAAAATAAGACCAGCAGCCCATGGGTGCAAATGCATTTGCTATTTAAACAACGTGGCGCAGGACGTAAAAATGATAATGGTTCAGGCTGAAACTAGCAACACTTACAATTTTTGGCATTGGTTTGCACCGTGTGTATAATAGGGCACTAAGTGTTTCTTTTGTGTTGTTGTTCACAGGTTCCTCATGACCACATTGCCTATCGACATGAGATGCTTGAAGTGATGGGTCATGGAGCATTTAGTCAGGTGCTCAAATGTCGGGATCACAAGACCAATGAAATGGTTGCAATTAAAGTACTGTAAGTACTCTAAAGTACTGAGTGTTACATTCCATAATTTAATTGTGCAAACATGGATGATTCTTAATTATTTGTATCTGGTTTTATGTACATTTTAACTAAATATGGTTTAATTTAAAATAGACTTAAAACTCAAAACTGTTGCTGCTGTTTGGCTGGAACTCTTCAGGTATTTAACCCAGTGTGTCTCTGTTGTGTAACAGGAAAGATGATCAAACTTGCATGACAGAGATCAAGATTTTGGAGACTCTGCTCGAGAAAGAAAGAGACACCAGCACCAGAACCGTCCAAATGAAAGAGCACTTCATCTTTCGCAAACATCTCTGCATCACTTTTGAGCTTCTGGGGTGAGTGTGAATGAGAGTATAGATTTTAGCAGTTTCTACATTTTTTTAAATACTAAAACATTGTTACATGTAGCAGAAACTCAGATCTTAATCAGTTTCTAAAGGAAATTGTGTGTTTTTATCTCTGCATAGATCAAACCTGAATGAGATTCTTAAACAGCGACACTTCCAGGGCTTTTCCAAGAAGCTGATCTGTCATTATGCCAGCTCAATGCTGAAGTGCCTGCTGGTGCTTCACGATGAGAAGATCATACATGCTGATCTCAAGCCTGTAAGTTACCCTTTTAATTTTACATTGTCATAAGTATTCAGTTTTTTTTTTTTTTGTCTTTTGTCTGATGCACTGTCGGAAGATCTGCAGTGAAATAATTTGCTCTATAATGCTATTGCTCTGTATAGGAAAACATCCTGGCGATCGACGAAGAGCACTCTGACGTCAAGGTGGCTGATTTTGGATGTGGCTGCTATGAGGATGAGCAAGGTGAGTTCAGTTTTATGTGCTTTAAATGTGAAATAATAAGTGTTTAAATACTTGTCAAATTTGAGGTTTATTATTCTTGCATTTTCATGATTCTCGCCTCTCTCTCTTCTTTCACTGTAGTTTTCAGCTACATAGGAACTCGGTGGTACCGTGCACCTGAGTTGCTGCTATGTCAGCCCTACAGCGCGGCCATAGATATGTGGAGCCTTGGCTGTGTCCTAGCAGAGCTCGACACTGGGCGGCCCATCTTCACCGGCAGAAATGAGCCTGACCAGCTGTCCTGTATAATGGAGGTACAGGCAGTGTGTGAAAGTCTGCTTTCAGAAACATGAATATTAATTTAATGTCTACGTTTATATTGATTGTGTTTTATTGTTTAGGTGCTTGGAATGCCTCCTATTGATGAAACAGAAAAATCTGAATTTTGGACTGCGTTCTTTGGTGAGCTCAAAACACACACATAATGGGATTTTTCCAGTTGTTTTTAATCTGTGTCATTTGTGCTGAACTGGTATTGTGTGTTTTGTTCTATTAAAGCTGGTAAGTGGAAACACAAGACAGTAGCCAAACCCTCAGCCATCAGACACCCCAAATCTAGACCTCTGGCCAGTATTCTGGGGGCCACCGATCAGGCTTTTTTGGATTTCGTGCGCCGCTGCCTGAC
Organism: Phoxinus phoxinus; assembly: GCF_949152265.1. Classification (NCBI taxonomy): domain Eukaryota; kingdom Metazoa; phylum Chordata; class Actinopteri; order Cypriniformes; family Leuciscidae; genus Phoxinus; species Phoxinus phoxinus. The sequence goes on from NC_136897.1 coordinate 6,190,150, forward strand.
GTATGTTCAGTTTGATTACTAAACGAGAGATTTGTGTATTTTTCTGTTGAATGTAAATGTACTGACCATGTATTACTAACCTTTCCAGTTGGGACCCCAAGATGCGCATGACACCACAGGAAGCCATGCAGCATAAATGGATCGAGGAGGGTCGCCGCAATAACCATCACAGGACTCATGAGCCGAAGGACAGCATTGCAGAACCACCTTTCCCCAACCCCAGGTCTTGTCCATTGAGAAAAGGAGGACACAAGACCTTCTGCGAGGAAAGGCTGGCACACCTACGAAACGTGTGCAATCCCATGAAAATATCAATCCTCAAGCCCTCAGCGAAGCACCCACCATGAAGTGGTGACATTCACCCTGGGTAAGAAGTAAGGAAGCATTTATATAATGCTTTATTATGTACTGTTGTACACCCAAAGCACTCTAAAATCATATCAGGAGTCTCTCCTCACCCACCAGCAGTGTGCAGCATCCACCTGAATGACCTTGTCCACCTAGTCCAAACTACAGCTTTCAGGGCAGAATAATGATCTCCTGACTACTGATGATAGGCTGGTGTTATACAATCTGCTGGAGCATTTGACATGCCCGAACGAGCACCACAGCTTCGCTTTAAGAAATGTTGTGCTCTTTCATGAGTTTCTCATTCTGAGAGGTAACTCAACTGACCCAACGTTCCAGAAATTTGAAGAAGAAAAAAAAACATTAGGCTTCTCAGAAGTCAATTTCCATCTTTGATATCTTTATAGTTAAAGTCCCAGTGAAGTGACTTATTGGTGTGATACTTGAATGAAACATGAAGAATGTGGCTGAAGTCTAAAAGGCATAAGACTTAATTAAAAAGGGCCAGATGAGATAATGAAGACCTCTTCTGCTCAGAGCCTTCTACCACTTCAACCTGCCAGTAGGCTTCAAGTTTTGTAAAGAGAACTATGTTCCCCTAGGAGCTAGGAGTCTGCTGTTTTAAGGAAGGATTCTTTCTCTTTTAAGAGCTATAAACACAAATACTCTCTGCGCTCTGCATTGTTTTCTTCTCCATCACAGTCTCTCTCTGCTCCTCTCTTTCTGTTCTTAACCTCCAACCTCACCCAATCAAAACTTTCTTTGGAATATTTATTTTTCTAGATTTAAATGTATAATATCATAGAAATTAACTTTAATCTGCATTCTTTTACTATTAATACTAAAGAGATATTAATAAAAATACTAGTGACCAACCTGGGTTACAACTTCATGTGTTTTTTATGCAAGTCTTATGATTGAACCACTCATTAATGCAACCCAATATAATAATGTATCGTGTCTCATATCAAAATAATTATCTCCTAATTTTCTGTATGTTGCTGTGTACCGTGTCCTCCTAACTTGCATTTTTTTTTATTTGTTACAATAATCAGATTTAGTGACAGAAATATTTTCCCTCTCATATTTAGACCTCCAGATTGGTCTGTGCACGTTCAATGGCTGTGGCCAGAGGCATCATGCCCATTCAACCGAAAGGACACGTGCCTCCTCAGATTTTTTAACTAAATTGATTTTTTAATGCAGCTTCCAAAAGGCCAAAATTAATTTTAAAACAAATTACATTTGAAACAATCACACAGGTGTGATTTTAGAACGTTCAGTGCGGCACGTCATCAACTAAATTCAAAACTGCGTTTGCGCTTTGGCTGGCGCTGAACCAGAGACACACACTCACCTGTCATGAATGACAACCATAGATCTAACGGTTCAGTGTTTTCAGCCATGTAATGGTTATTTTATGTTTCTGATATTTTTTGTGAGAGGAGTTTGATTTTGAGATAGCGGATTTTTGGTGACATAGTGACATTTATAGTGCGATTAGTTTACTTATATTTAGGCTTACATTTAAATTTACACATTGACTGATAGGCTAGAGACAGACCGACAGAGTATACATATAGTGACACATTAATAGATGCATAGATAGATAGATAGATAGATAGATAGATAGATAGATAGATAGATAGATAGATAGATAGATAGATAGATAGATAGATAGATAGATAGATAGATAGATAGATAGATAGATGAAAAATAACATTATGCACAGTTAATGCACATAATAAACATTATGCACAGGTTACAAGCTTCACATATTAGAAAAATACAATAATAAAAAAAATAATAAAAAATTTTAATGGCTCGTTGGCAAGGTTGTTTCAGATCAACACCTGCAAGTGACCACTAGCTGTCACTGTTGAGACGGGTGTCGGATTGTTTCGAAGCCTCAACACAATATGGCACATTTGCTTCAACTGTTTCATTGTTTCACGAAGCCTCGATCTGCCCACCACTAACTGGAACTAGAGACACAGGAGACAAGACAGACAGAACCGATGGCAGACCTATAGCACTAAAAAACTTCTACAAATAAAACACTATAAACTTTAGTAACAAGAAACAAACTATGTAGCACAACATCTAGTGAACTGGCAACACATGAGGGAAAGAGCACACATTTAAAGGGAGCTAAGAACATGAGGACCAGGTAAGCACACTCAGACAAGGAACAGGTGAACACACTCAGGTAAACACTCAAACAAGGGAGCAGAGAACATGAGGAACAGATGAACACACTCAGACAAATGAGGACTTAACTAGACAAGAGGGTGTGGTACTGGGAAACAAGGAGGCAGGAATAGAGGAGCACATGGCCAACACAAACAAAGACAGAGCCATATGTTGAAGCACAACACAAACATAGATACATGAAACAAAGACACAGACAAAGCTGCCAGGGCAGAACCCTGACATCGTCATTCTTTGCTGACCTCCAGAAAAAAAAACACAACCCTCAGTCAAGCATCGCTCTAGAAGAAATCATAAAGACTTCATTAAACTGCATCTTTATGCATGTTCAATGGCTATAAGGAAATGCAAGTATCTTAAACCCTTAGTGAACAAAGTTTTCAAGATAAACTGTCACCCCTTTTTAATAAGATACTTTACATCAACATAGTTGTCGATGTCACTCTGTCAAGAAACACCCCGCGAACACGTAATGCGCATGCGTGAACATGTAATACACATGCGCATGATGTTACCGTTTTCACAAATTCACGTTTTTGTTGTTTACATGGAGACAGTAAAGGCATCGTTTTCAAAACCTTGTTCAATCAAGAAAAGCAGGACATGACTTCCCATTTAAATGTTTTTTAAAATTCACAGATAGTCCATATCACAATTTGATTAAGTGTACAGCCCTACTTTTGATTTATTCATCCATATTTTGCCAAATTCCATGACTTTTTACTTCAGAGGTGTGAATATTATCTTTACTTCACCTCCTTCACCTTTAAAAAAAAAAAAAAAAAGAGGCAATGAGCCTGGTTCTGTCAACACTGCTTTGGCTGCTATTAGACATTGTACACATTTTAAAATATTGCTGATTAGTTATAGAATTGCTGATTACTTATTATAAAAGTATTTAACCGTTTTAACAAGCATGCATTTGTTCTCTTATTAACCATCCCTATTATTATTGTAAAACCTAAAGAGTTACAAATGCCAATTATACATTTATGTTAGTGGATACATGTGGTGCGCTACTGACCTCCGTGGCCACAATTTAAACTCTAGAACTCTTTATTCATTTGATTGCATGGTCAGATGAATTAATTACAAAACAAGTGTATGTTTACTCTCTGGAAGACAGACTGAATGAATAAACACTGTTGCTGCATTCCCGACATGTTTAAAAAGACTCATAAGCAAGACACATCTACTAGTAGGTGAACCAGATCATCACCCTCTCTGATTTTTTTTTAAATCTTGATTTAGTCTTGATGGCAGTCGATCCACAGGCTTCACTTTTTTAGCACTTTGATAATAGCTACAGAACATTATGTTAATGGCTGCAGGGAGCCGAAGAGTCCCTGTAGTTTAGCTGTCACTCTGCAGATCCTCAATGAGGAAAAAATTCAATAAAAAGACAATCGTCTAGAACTTTTGAGATCATTCAGGAGGTAGGACAGGATGTTCTGAAAACCTGAAGGAATCGATTCAGGAACAGCGTCCATCTGACTCTCATAGTAAAATATTCTCTTTAGTTATTACATTGTGCACTGAATAATACCCAGGAGTTTGCTGTAGCACCTAAATATGGGCAAAAGTAATCTTTCATTATTGTCAGGCACTGAAATCTCTATTACATTTTAAATCTGTGCAATCTGATGTATATTAAGGCAAAAAAAATCAGATTTTAGGTCCTGTTAGGTCACAATTAATATTTTATTATTTGAATTGCCTTTTAAGTTTTTATAGTTCACTTAAGTTGTAGCCATATGGTATGACATTAAAAAGATTTTAAAAAGTATTTTATGTATAGTATCAGTGAATATGGGCTCATACAAAATGCATGTGTAATTATACAATTAGAAAACTGTTACATTAATCACATTGACACACACACTAGCTCTGTAGGCCTATATGAAAACACTATTGCACCTGTTGGACCCTTTTTGGTACAGTTTAGTTATTTGCCTGCAGTGGACACGGACAGTTGAGCTCAAATGGGGTTGGCTGTAAAGTGGTTTCATATGAGTGACGAGTGCATGTTTGAAGAGCTTTGCACGTTGTGTTTGTTCTTATTGCTGCAAATCTATCAGTAAGATTTTTTCAAAGCGCATGTCTGACAATGAAAAGAGCTTCATCGAGACCTCAACAGCTCAAAGAGCAGCTCCTGCAGGCCCTCGATGCTCAAAATAACGTGAGTAATCCATATCGGAAATGCATCATTCTAGCAACTGTCACTTTATTTAGTCATGCATTTTAATGGCATTTTCTAGCATTCACCCAATGATTAATGAGCTGTATGTAGTTTTTTAATGCCCGTCTTTGTATATTTATCTCATAATCAAGACTTTTTTAATTTCTTTAATTAATACGTTTTTTTTTCCGTTTTTTTTTTTCATTGAGACGAATGACAAACAGTGTTGCCTTTTACCTGAATAAATATTATAAGGGTGCATCCTTTTATAACTGACATTTCACATTTGTTACAATAAAGGTTGGTTTTGTTTTATTTTAAATCTCGCTGAAGTGGTGAAGTTTTTTTTTTAACAAGCTCCCTGGGGGCTTATTTCACAGATTTTTACAGCAATGAGTATGCAAGAATGTCACATTTGCATTTTGAACCATAACTGAGATCTGAAAGTGTCACTTCTGCAGGTGCGCATGTGAGAGTGGATTCAAATACATGAGGCCTGTTAACTTTCATGAATTTTACCAAAAAAGACACAGGAACTGACTTTCTAGCAAGTCTTTTTTAATCAATAAAGAATATTATGAAAGCCTAAACTGACATTAGCAACTTCTGTCAGCAGATACAGAACATGATGGCTGTATTGGACGTGATATGCTGTCTGGAAAGTTACCCCATGACTAAAGAGGCTCTAGTGGTAAGATACTATGTTAACAGAGTTTATCACAACAGGTGTGTATTGTGGTGGTGTGTCACACTGAAAATTAGAGTTAAAGGCTGAAATCATTCTTACTGGAAGCAGATGCACAGGGCCTTCAGGAATGCATTATGTATAACAAAATATCAAACGCCACAAAAAAGGTGGCATTTATATTTGAAAGAAAAATAGCACAAGCACTTTTCAAACGAAACATTTAAAAAAAAACTATACTATACAATGCAATACAAATGAATACAAAAAAATATTGTTACAATTTGTGGTTGTCATACAGTAGTGGAACATATTCATAGTTAATGTCATGAACTTCACCCATGGTTATATGTCTTTTGGAATTTTATACAATAACGTATTCTATTTTATTTTATTGTATTATTTTTTAAATATACAGACTATTGTTCAAAGTTTGGGGATGGTAAGAATTTTAAAATTTTTTTGAAAGAAGTCTCTTATGCTCACCAAAGCTGCATTTATTTGGATTCAAAATACAGCAAAACAGTAATATTGTGAAATATTATTAAAATATGTATTGATATATATTTTAAAATGTAATTTATTCCTGTGATGGCAAAGTTGCATTTTCAGCATCATTACTCTAGTCTTCAGTGTCACATGATCCTTCAGAAATCATTATAATATGCTGATTTGCTGCTCAATAAACTATTATTATTAATGTTGAAAACATTTGTGCTACTTAATATTTTTGTGGAGACCATGATTCATTCTTTCTTTGATGAATTTCCTAGAAACTTCAAAAGAACAGCATTTATTTTTCAAAAAATTTAACGATGTAAATGTCTTTACTGTCAGTTTTGATCAATTTAATACACTGTTAACACTTTATTTTACAGTGTCTTTGTTACACATATTAAATGTACTACAGTATCAACAGTAAATTATACATAATTACTTGCAACTAAACCCTCAACCAAACACTGGAATGATGATTGTGTGTGAAATTGTTTTATTCCAGGAAACCAGGCTTGGAAAGTTGATCAACGATGTGAGAAAAAGAAGCACAGATGAAGATCTTGTTAAACGTTTAAAAAATCTTGTACGCAGTTGGCAGAGGTTGGTTGGAGTTAATGAAGTCACGGAAAAAGGGCTCTCGAGCTTTGTGGATTTAATTCCCACTGAACATATTCCTGGATCAGCACAAGCGCTCACGGGAAATCACAGCAGAACTGTTTTCCACAATAACATGAGCCAAAGGGATCAAATGTCTCAGGGTTCTGTTCCAGGTAAATATCCCACCAATTTTAGAAAGAGTAAAATACCCGTCCGTGCCATCAAACCATATCCCTCGTCCATCAAGCATTTACAACAATTCATGAGCTTGAGACCATCGCTGTCCAATCAGCATTCCCATGACCGGCACATGTCCCAAAGCCATGCCACCTCTGCCAGTCTCAGTGACACAGCGCATCTTCCAGTGGCAGAGGAACCAGCTCAATTCACCTGCATTACTTCGAGTCTACCTTTAAATTCCTCCATAGAGATGCAACAGCCTTCAGACCTGCTCAACATACTCAAGCCTACGCTGAACGTTAACCTCTATGAGGTCTCCAGCACAGTGACAGACACAAACATAACATCTGAGGACACCAGCAATCAGCATAACAATCATGGACGTCCTGCAGAGGAGGACAGAAACAAAACTACACAACTAACATATGACCCTCAGACTCCACAAATCATTCCTGTATCAAGCAAAACATCTGATTGTCAGAGATCAACAGGAAGTCAAATCCAAGGCTGTGAGCATCTGAAGCAAACCCTTAGTTTGGTCCAGAGGAGCTTGCCTACTTCAGAAAGATCAGGGATGGGCTTTTCTGTGGCTGAGAAATTCAAGCAAGATCATTTTTTCTCAAAAGAGTGCAGAAAAAGACACGCGTTTATACCAGATGTCCCTGTTACAGAGCTTCCTGGGGTCAGCCGAGAGATCACCGAGAGAGACCTTGTCAGGATACGCAGGCATCGATGGCATGGTGTGAATGGCTGTTATGATAATAGAAATAACTGGTATGACTGGACTCAGTCCATAACCCTGGATCTGTATGGAAATGGAAGTAAACTTAAGATCTTGCCTTATGTTGCCATAGATTACAGACGTTGAGTCCTCAAAGGCACATTTCTTAAATCTCCAAATGAGGATTCTCAACTACCTGTAATTTTCTCTATCCTCTATGGTCCATTGCAATGGTGGAAAAATAAAGTATTAGCATATGGCTCTATGACATAACGTGCATATTTTTGTAGTGCATTATTTCCTTTTAAAATAATTTGATAAATTCATGACAGGCTATATCATTTTATTCTATAATGAATTAATTTTTAGTACATTTAAATAATACATATTATTTTATGTTTTGCTGACCAAAATGTCTGGTGGCGCAACTGTCCGAACAAATGAACAGACTAAGAAAAATATTTAAAATGGTGTCTTAATAATAAAATAAATAAAAATAAAGAATATTGCATAATTCTAGGGTTGCAACCTTTCATATAAACAAATGTTATAAATATCAGTAGTTTTAAAGCTGTTGAGATAATAAAAAACACTTTTGTCCAGCAATTTGAATGCCAGGCTGGCACAACTGCAAACATGACTCTTTTATTATTCATTTGTTAAGGTAAAAACAGTAAACATGATAATGCAGCATCCAGAGGAGCTCGACTGATCCTTGAAACAGAGTGAAAAGGTTTGTAGATCTCTCTCAAATACGGGTAAAAACAGCTCATTTCAAGTATGGGTAGGTTGGTACACTTTCCATGTCAGGTGGTACAACTGCAGTATATACACACACAACTATTCAGTTGTACAGCCTGGCATAACAACAGTCAAAAAATGTATTCAAACAAAAAAGTTATTTAGTAGAGCATTGTTTTCTTCAGTTTTGGAGGAAATGAATTTCTTCAAAGGAATTGAATAAAATTGCAGTTCCTCAATTTATCCTGTAGATGACAGAATCTACCTACAATTTATCATCCGTACAGAATAATAGCCTAGATAGAAGCGCCTTGGCTTTCATGCAAGCAAAACTATTTTGTTTTCCTCTTATAAGTTTAAATATAACAACCTGTAGTACGTTTTTTTTATTGCACTTTTCTGCAACGGATGACTAACTTGTATAGACCTAAATCTTTTTATGACGTCTTAAATCATTATTTACATTAATAGCCTAGGCTATATCCTAATATAGGTAACGTTCGCCCCTAAACGGATCTGTGGTGGTGATGGGAAAACATATAACTCTTGCAAACCTTTTGCGTTCTCCTGAGAAAACTCCGCTGTCCGGCAAAATTGTGTGATGGAAATAATATGTGATGAGAGACAACAACTATGTCAATGCTTTTGCTTTCTCTCGCAATTTTTTTCCCGTCTCATACATTTTAAATCACCACATTATATTATTTATTTAATAAAAACAAAATCTACAGTTAACACAAAAATAGAATGACTAACGTTAAAGTTAGGCTACTATAAAACCAAAATAAATGAATATGGGATCTCCTTTTAGAAATAACTTTATTTGTATAGTTAAATACAAGGCAACTTACGGAAGCCCTGAACCGCAACGTAAAAACATGTATTTTACATGTATTTTTTTTACATTTTTTTTTTACGTTGTGGTTCAGGGCTTCTGTACAACTATTTACTGTTTTTGTTACAATATTAAAATGAACGGTAACTCTTCGTAAACAAATTATTTACGAAAGCCTCCGACCAGAAGTAAACGTTGGGAATAATCAGAATGGTTTAATTAAATCCGCGATCCAAGCTGATGCTGTCTGTGGCATGACATTTACGCTTGTTTGTATTTTAAGAGAGCACATTATGTGAATAATTGACTTGCGGGAAGCAATGAACCCTCTGTAAACAGTGCACACCTCTACAAAAACTCTCTCCTGGTTACCATGGTGAATTTTCGTAGGGGCGTGACTTTAGCGTTCTCACGTGACTAATCCACCAGCGATTCCTCCAGAGTAGACGTCGCGTCGTGGCTTGCGCTGAAAGATGGCCGCGGTGGAGCAGCGCCCGCCCGTGCGGGAGGGAATGCGGATCGCGGTGCTGTGTCTGTGCTGGTACACCGTCAGCTCGGGCGGCAACGTGATCAATAAAATCATCCTCAACGGCTTCCCTTATCCGGTCACGGTCTCTCTATTCCATATCCTCTCCATCATCGTGTTTCTCCCGCCGCTGTTGCGAGCCTGGAGCGTCCCGCGAGCGGAGGTACCGGCCCTCTACTACCGCTGGTACATTCTGCCGCTCGCCTTCGGGAAATACTTCGCCTCCGTCTCGGCCCATTTCAGCATATGGAAGGTTCCGGTGTCGTATGCGCATACTGGTAAGTAACGGGGGGCTTTCGGTTAGCTGCTATTCATATCGGCTTTGTGTAACAGGCCTTATTCAAAATCAATGAAAGTGAACGTAACTAGCCAACCTGATCGGATGTGGCGATTCTGCTCGGTTCGTTTAATCGAGTTTAAATCAACGTGCGTTATTGCCGTTTAACCCTTAACGTTAACTTAACCCACAGCTGGTAATCTAACAATCTGCGTTCCACCGACATTTGAACGCCCACTTTCATCTAAACACAAATAAACAAATTGAAATGATGATTTAATGACTCCTCTGTAATTGCTTTACGATCGAGCTTTGATAACATTACACTTTATTGAAGTATTCTTAGACTACGTCACTTCCGCACTCTTAATACATACTGCCACATCATCCACCTGCGTGGCTGTACAGACTAGTTTGGGAAGCTTCAATTTCTTTTGTTTATGAATGAGATAAGAGACGTCCATTCTGTTTTAAGCATCATCTGTCTGTTATGCATATATCATATAGCATATTTTATGAGCTCTTCAATATTGTCAGTTTTATCTGATTAATTGTCTTGACAAGAATGTTTTTTTTCAGTCCTAAGACATTTATTCAAATATCTAGAGAGAGTACATTTTTCAAGTCATCAAAAATCTGGTTTTGTCTATGTATACTGACATGCTAATATATATAGCCTATATATATGTTTTGTTCACAAGGCTGCAACTTTTCAAAAAATCAGAAAGCAGGGATTAGGATATTCTTGTCATATTGTTTCTGGGTTATTAATAACTCCTTCCTGATTTAAGTGATTTTATACTTGGTTTACATTTACGTAGATTGTTTAGTCTAGTCAGCTTTTCTGTTGGAAAAACATTTGGTCACACTTTAGTTTAGGGTCCAATTCTCACTGTTAACTAACTATTAACTATGACTTTTGCCTGCTCATTATTAAAGGTGCAGTAGGTGATTTTTGAGAAACACTGTTGAAAGTTGATCGGACGGAGAACCACAACAAGCCAATCAGCAGTAAGGGTGTACTAATTTGGGGGAGGTGCATGTGTTGCATAGCGTGTTTATGAATTTGGGGGCGAAGCTTTAAAGTTAGGGTATGGGATAAATATAGTATCAAAATTAACACGTGCTGTCCCGTTCATATAGGCTCATGTCTGTATGTAGTTTTCCTTCCATTGAGCCTATTATAAAGAAAAAAAAGCTTAACGTTTATGCAGTAAGATGGTGATGTTAAATCTCTGGATCTAATATCAATTAGGATCGACTCAGAAACGAGTCAATGAATGCACGCTTGTCACCTGATCCACAAATGCTCATCTTACTTGTTGCATGCACAAATTCTGACCTATATTAATACAAAACTGAGGTTTTGTATTAACAACTATGTTTCTATTTGTACAAAATGCTGCACATTGTGATTCTGATTTTGTACACACACACATGTTGTATTGTATTAGTTTAAATGTAGCAACGCACATTTGAGAATTTGTCAAATAGATGGGTAGGCTAGTTGTGCCCACATCAATAATCAGCACCAGGCCTGTTCATTTGTAGGTGTTCGTGTGTGGGTTGTGAAATGCTTAAAAACGGCGAAAAGAAAGTCTTAAAATCCAAATGAATCAAATGAGATCGACTTAGAAAAGACGTCAATGAATGCATGTCACCTGATCCACACATGCTGCATCTTTGTTGCATTCATAAATTATGATACACTAATACAAAAGAAAACATTTGAAAAAATGTCTCTATTTGTACAAATTGCTACACATTCATTAAATTTTGAATATTGCACATGCAAGTTGAAAGGTTGTGGATAGTAAAACATACCTGCAACATATATCAAGTTCATGGATAACTGTGCTTGCACGTGTTAATAATTTTGATACTATATTTATCCCATAGTATGGGTACAATCCTTTTGTGTAGGGGCGTGTTTTCTTTTGGTGATTTCAAATATCAACAGCATTTCTCAGAAATCGCTTACTGCACCTTTAGTAGTTTGTAAGGTAGTTGTTAAGTTTAGGTGTGGAGTAGGATTAAGGGATGTAGAATATGGTCATGCAGAGTAAGGCATTAATATGTGCTTTATAATTATTAATAAACAGCCTATTTCCTCCTAGTTATACGCATGCTACTAGTGAATTCAGTCTGTAGAGACAACTGTTGGATTTGAGTTTGTCCGGGTGTATATAGCTTTAAACAGCTGTGTGTTTTGAATATGAAGCCGCATTAGTGCAGGAATCAGCAGGGAGAGTGTGAGTGTTGTTTCTGAGGACTCGACTGCAGCTGAGATGTTTCAAACACCAGGTGCAATCACAAGATTTTACATGTGACGAGACTAATGGCTGATGTTTTTAGATGAGTGAATGCATGTCTTCTTTCCATTCTCTTCTTCCTAGTGAAGGCCACCATGCCCATCTGGGTGGTTCTGCTGTCACGGATTATCATGAAAGAGAAGCAAACCACAAGGGTACGTCTTCCTCTAAACACTGTTAGAAATAAGTAATGTATTTACTGGATTTATAATGGTTTCACTGATTGTGTTTTAGTCATCCAATACTGAAGTTTGGATTGTTTATCTGCATGTTTTTTTCCGACCAGGTTTACGTGTCTCTTATACCCATCATCGGAGGTGTCCTGTTGGCCACTGCCACTGAATTGTCCTTTGACGTCTCTGGATTGATCAGCGCTCTGGCAGCCACGCTCTGCTTCTCGCTACAGAACATATTCTCCAAAAAGGTTCCTATTTCTATGATGTTTCATTTAGAAAAATTCTGGGATGAGTTCCTGTGTGAAATGATTTTTGTGGTGGTTTTAGGTCTTGCGTGACACAAGGATTCACCACCTTCATTTACTGAACATCCTGGGATTCAATGCACTTTTGTATATGCTGCCCACATGGATTTTAGTGGATCTCTCCTCTTTCCTGATGGAAGGAGACCTGGTAAATATGTTTTGAATATTTTTTTATGAATATGAAATAGGGTGTTTGAGTAAATCTGTCCAGAAATGTTCAGTTCATATCTGTCCCAAAATGTTTTAACATAAAGAATTTTGTCATAGTGTGTCATTGCTTTTGTCATTGTCCTCCTAACCCATTGTAATGTAGAAATTAAATTACAATGGGTTCTGTTCGATCATCATGATTTTAATGCAATCATTTAATTTGTATTAAAATTATCTTAATTTTAAATTCAGTAAAACAAATTGTACTTTATTTTTTAAATTAAATATGGTAATATTTTTATCATTACATTTAAACAATTAGTGAAGGTGGTGACATATTTAATTGTGATGACATTTTTTGACATTAATAAGGTTTGACATTAGGTTAATAAAATTGCCTTTAGAATGTTTTAAACCAGTTTCATGAGATTCAACCCTGGATTCGAGACCTGAGCTGGATGGATTTTTTTAGTCCCTCTCCCGCAGGATTCTGTCCTGCTCCCTCAAAAATGTTGCCTCCTCCTGCTCCCATACACAACATTCACGTTTTGTACCGCCCACAAAAGCCCGCTGGTAGAAGTATACATGGCTTTTTTCAGTACGTCCGTGAAATTTCCATGAAATAGTTAGTTACATGTCGCCAAGCTACAACCTTCACATGCTAGCATAAACGCTCCATGATTTATTATATTATAGTTATTAAAGCATCTACATTCAAAAACCACTGTTAAAGCGATAGTTCACCCAAAAGTTCATTATTTACTTGAAATTTTGTCATTAATTACTCACCCTGATGTCATTCTAAACCCATAAGACTTTTGTTCATCTTTAACAATTGAGCGGTTTTTGTCCAAATTTTCTGAAGAGACTTGATCGGTTTATATCAGGGATAGGCATAGGCAACTCCGGTCCTGGAGGGCCACTGTCCTGCAGAGTTTAGCTCCAACCCTAATTAAACACACCTGAACAAGGCAATCAATGTTTTCATAGATGTTTCAACATTCATAGATCAATGTATAGATAGATACAGGCAGGTGAGTTGTTATCAGGGCTGAAGCTAAACTCTGTAAACCGAAACCTTTGATACTCTCCAGAGCACAAATACGCACCAAATATGATACTATTACAGAGAACACTGATCCTAGACCAGCAGTTATGGACCGCTTTCCTTCTAAGAGCAATCAGAAGCAGCAGCAGGCAGGGGAAGGCTTAGCCTGCATTAAGATGAAGAACAATTGATTTTTTTATTTTTATTTACATTAAAGTCCCGCAAATCATTTTACTCTTCTACAATCCGCACACACACACACACACACAAGTGTTTTACCACCTGCACTCAACCATCAAACCACACGTCCTGCAGGAGTGCAGGTGAATCGCTGTGATTCTCTTAACTCACGCCCACGCTCATTTTTTCTCTGTTCTCTTCTACAGTCGGAGATTTCCAACTGGACAGGAACAATTGTGCTGCTCTTCATCAGTGGTATCTGCAACTTTGCACAAAACATGATTGCTTTTAGCGTTCTGAACCTGGTCAGCCCACTCAGTTACGCCGTAGCCAATGCAACAAAGAGGATTATGGTCATCAGTATATCCCTACTGATGCTCAGGAACCCCGTCAGCACCACCAACATTATCGGCATGATGACAGCAATACTAGGTGTCTTCCTTTATAATAAGGTAATTTCCTTCTTTTTTTTTTAATGCTGCGTTCACACCAAACGTGAATAGAGCGTCAAATTCGCGCCTATCATCCAGTTCATCTAGTTTGGCGCTTGAACATTTTGAATCCATTCGCGCGTCCTATGCGAAATCCGCTTCTTGTGGGAGGGGCAAGTGCTAGGCGGTTGTCTGTCTGTGCTAGGAGCTGCGCCTGGATGATGGCCGCTTTCAGTTTGATGACCTGTTGTCTCGCATCGGAGCGAGGATCACCCTCACCCACCTAATCTGTGATTTATTTTTGTTTGGATGATAAATGGAGCCAGCCTCAAAGTAATTAGTGTAACAACACTGTCCAGACACAAACTGTTATACACTAAAGTGTTGGTTGTCTTTACATTAGAATATTAATGTTTCATATAATCTAGATTTAGATATGGAATACGTAGCATTCAATACCAAATTAATGTCTCATAAATTGAAATTAGGGATGTCCCGATACCACTTTTTCCAGACCGAGTCCGATACCGATACTTTCATTTTTGGTACTCGCCGATACCGATACCGTAACCGATACCTGTATTTTTAATTTTCAATTAATTTTTAATTCATGCATTTGTAATTTTTAAATGTATTGGTAGAGAAACCAAAAGAATATCAATCATATTAGTTGAGAATAATTAGAATGAATAACTTTATTTGTTCATCAAATATATATTTAATGCACTTCATATTCATCACTGTATAAATGAAATATAGATGGATCTTTTTGTAAAGTTAAAAAAGGTAGCCTATTTAGTCAAGAGCAGTAAGTAATTTATTTGTCCTTTATTTGATAAACATTTAAACACAGCAGCAGATTAACTAAACTGAACCCATTTGAATATACCGTCTACGTTCACTTGAGATATAACAGACTTTGTTTATTAGGATACTCGCCAAGACGGGCGTTTTTACATAGTTTTGTGTGAATTCATCCGTACAAGCGCAAGACGTGAAAGACTTCAATTCAGTATTCGCGCGCTGAGACGCTGGTTTTCGGGGCGTGCGCTTTGGATGTTTGAAGTTCATGGAACTTCTTGACCTGCAAATGTCCTGTAATAATGCAGGCAACCCCTCGTTAATCATAAATAAGGTAACAGTTCATGTTTTACTTACATATACAATTTAGTTTTAATCCAAATAACACGTGCTGAGTGAACAATTGGCAATCAAGAGCATTTAACAGAAGTCTCCTTTCTTTCTTTCTTTCTTTCTTTCTTGTCAGTTAGAAAGAATAATAGTTAAGCTACATGCCCCGTTTTACTTTCTTTGCCATTGACATGCGACTGAACTACAAACTTTAGTTTCCACTGACGTCTGATGCGCTTGCGTGTCTGTGCCGGGGCGCGCACAACCCACTGTGCGTTTTTCTCTTATCAGCTCGCGCACCACAGCTATATAGGCGTTACTATATTCTGTTTAATATTTCAATAATAAGATATATTTACTTCATAAACAGCCTTCTTTTTTATCCCCATTATAATTCCTTTTGTCAGTGTTTCTTTGTCTGGACACAAACACTGTACACACGCTGCCTGGTATCGGTTGTTGGTATCGGGGCATTTTTACAAGTACGGGTACATGAGCTCAGTATCGGTGCACCCCTAATTGAAATCAAGTTTTTATGTGATAAAAGATTTGCTTTGTTGTACATTAGAACCACACCAGGCATTTAGTCAAATTACAAAGTAATTTAATGAGGCCAAACGTATAAAATAAGTTATTGAGGCCAAAAATATAAAATAACACTGAAAAGCGGGCCTGCCCCCGTTTATCACGTCACTTGTTTACCACGTGACAGCAGCAAGCAGGTTCCTGATTGTTTAACGCGGCGCGAATTGGCGCCAAAGTTCAGATTTTTCAACTCGAGTGTCAAACACGTGAACGCACAAAAGCACCAAATAAAATAATCGTTTTTTTAATAGCATACCGCGCCAGACGCTCAATTCGCGCGAATTCGCGTCTGCCGCGCTAAACGCCTCATTCGCGCCACAGGACCACTAGACGTGTGTAAACGCGCCTTTACATTGACTTAACATTGAACACTTGCGCCAGACGCTCTATTCGCGTTTTGTGTGAATGCAGCATAAGGCACATCGTTACACAAATGATGTACAATTGCAATGCAAAAACTGATGTCAAATGAACTCAACTTGTTTTCCACACCAGGCGAAATATGACACCAGCCGGGAGGCCAAAAAGACACCGCTGCCAGTTTCAACACAGGATTTGGTGTCATTCGACAAGCCCCAGTCCAACGGGACCGGGCCCTTCACACACAGCTCAGACTTTCAGCACGGTCGGAGCACAGTACTCACCGACCACTTTCAGTACAGCCGACAGGCCTACACGACGAATTACAACTCCAGTCAGTATGTGGTGTGAGTCGAGCACTTCGAAGGACTCTAAAGACTCGTGTCAGACCCCCGTGCTTCACAGGATGCATCTTTCAAACGGACAAGGAAGTGTCGAAATGACTGGAAATGGAATGTTTACTCACTAAATCCTACTGCTTTTCTTTCTTTTATTTATTTCATTACAAACCTTTGGTTGTGTTTTCACCTTTATTTTATGAGGAAGTTCACGTGGCATGTGTAGATTATAGAAAGGTGCTGGGATTTTTTTAATTTTATTATTTTTGCACAGGATGCATTTCAATGCATTTCAGAATGTAGCGTGTTCATCGCCATCATGTTACTGCGAGTGAAGGACCGACAGACAGTCAAACAGTCACATAACGTACACTGGGTCACTGCAAATACAACTGCGTCAGGGTATTAGTTAATGTTCGGATTTTGCGTTTTATTTGTAAATATTTTATTTATTTTTATAGGTGCATTGGTTGACCATATCATGGGCTGAAAACACCCCTTTGGATTTTTGAATGTCTAATATCTGTGAAGGAGTCTTTTTTTCTTTTTCTTTTTTCTCCTGGGGTGTTTAAATCATACAGAGGTCACTGTACACGATCACTTGAATCATGGTGTACATTCATATGCATGATTATTATTTTTTTGTATCTATTTTTTTTTGTACTGAAGTGCTGACGGGACTTCTTCAATACAATGGCCATAACTTATGGGTCAGTATAATACATTTTGAATAGGAAGGTTCATAAAACAACTTAATATTTTGTGGAAGTTGATGTTCTTTAAATTTCAATTAGTTTAAAATCTTAGTTCCTCAAACTGCAGTCTGAGGACGGTTTCTAAAAACTGCTGATCCCGCGACAGTGAAATTCACGAGAATGCTCTTGTTAAAAGCTGCAATATTGCAGGTCTTTCAGGCCCTTTAAGGGTGTAAAACCTGAAGTTGACGGAAACTGGACCAACTTTTGGGTTAAATATGGTCAAATGTGTTAGAGCTGAGAGTACTACACCTTTATCAGTAGCTGAAAGCATTAATAACTAGCTAGAATATTTCTTCAAAAAAAAAAAAAAAGGTGGGTTATTTCATTAAAAACTGATTTTGAGATTTCTTGTTGGCCTGCTTTTTGGGTATAACTGACCCGTTATCGTCTTTGTTCCCAAAGTTATACCAATTTTAGCAAAATGTGTGGTTTTTTTTGTTGAATATTTGTAAGCTAGCTGTTTTATTTCTCTCTATTTCTCAATTTCTATGCTGTGTCTTGCTGCTGGGAAGTTTGACACATTTTTGGCTAAAAGCATGCACATTATTGCATAACTGCAAAGAGAAAAGAACTTGGGGAGTTATTTTTAAAATATATATTTTAAGTGTTGTATATTTTAATTGGCATCATGATATTTTTCACAAGGACAAGGTTCACGTGACATTCTGTCTTTGTCTCTTCATATATTGTGGATTTCGAGGATCGTTCAGGCAGATGAAGTGCTTCATTCATTGATTCTGTAACTTCAGCAGCCCAAGATCAAAGGCTCTTCATTCTGTCTATTTTTTTATTGGTCCACTCATTTTGCTCTTTCATTGTGACATCACTAGAGGTGTGCAAATTTCTTCTCTGCCGATTTTCCTACTTATCGCTTGTAGGTGATTGGTTGTAAATGTACAAGAAATACTGGGCTAACACAACACAGTTGTGAGTTAGCACTGGAATCTCAATGTCTCAAACTGAGATTTTAAATAAGTCTACATAACTTTTTTGATTTTTGTGTTGTATTATACAGTAAATAATTGTAAACTGAGCCTAAACCGTGGAAATATTCAGCTCAACAGAACCAATATCACAGTGACTTTACCTTCCCATTCAGAATATAATGCACTACTGTAGTATTTGATACGTTTCCAGTCAGCTTCAGAATATTTAAGCTCTTAGACCTTTTCCCTGGGAGATTCATATGTGTCACTATAATCTGACAGTTATGTTGAGTCACATATAATTGTTTGTGTGTTTTTTTCCATTTGTTTCTCTATGGTGTGGAAATGCATTGTCACACTTTCTGTGTTGAGATAGTTTTGCCTTCAGCCAGTGTTTATATGATTTGATTTTAAGATGCCTTGGTACGGTTAATGTTGCATTTTTTTCTTGAAAACTTAAAGGTTATAAGATGACTTATTTTTAAATGTGAAAATAAAGAAGATTAATTGATAAAGTCTCGCTGTCATATTTGTTTAGTGCTTTGTACAGCAGAATCCTAAAAGTCGATTACATTTTGAACTTTTACATTTTCAATGTGGATTTGGACGTGTGAACGCCACTGTAGGCAGAGAATTGTACAAACACAAAAATAGCATTGCCCCTTTTTGTTTGTATTGAATGGCATATTAGCTACACTATGTTAAAAATATCATACAAAGCATTACATATTCTGGGGTTTAAGTTAGAATTCTCATTTCTCATGTAAATTTCATAGAATTTCATCATCTCATGTAAAAAATCCTTAATTTGACGTGTGTGTGTTTGTTTGTCTGTTTGTTTGTTATTGGCCACATTTATGTTTATGTCTCAGGATATAAGCCAAATCCTTCCGTAAAATGTGTGTATGGATGTATATATATATATATATATTAGGGGTGGGAATCTGTAGGCACCTCACGATCTGATTCCAAACGATTCTTGATTTTTGTTAGATTTGAAAGAATAAAAAGATAGTGTTGATCAAATCCACTATTGGGTTATTTCACCTATCTGACCGACAGAGGGAGATAAAGCTCTGTCTGGCTCAACATCAGTTTCGATGGAGAACTTCACTGTCTGTAATACGTTAGGATTTCTTTAATTCAATAAAATCGATGCGAGTAGAAGGCAATATTTGTTTTCCTTTATTTATATTTAAAAATGTATATTAAAATATTTAGATTAAAATAAACCATAGCCAAGTGCCATTCAAGTGTGCTATTTGTACACTTCTTTAAAACTAAAAATAACTCTACTTTTTCTGTACTTCTCAGAAATATAAGCTACTTTATGTAGCTACTTCTCCAAAATATATTTAAAATTGCACGTATAGCCTACTTAGAAATAGCCTACTTTTGATCTAGAATCAAGTAGCCTATGCTTGTAGTTTACTCTTATGATTGAGTAGCCTATTAAATACGTTTCACATAGTTTTACATACTGTCTTATAAACTTATTTTGTTTGAAAATATTGATTTATATATAAAAATATGTATTCCTCTGAGTATCTGAATTTATGTGTAGGGTAGGCTATTATAGTCCACTGGTAGAGTAGGAATTGTTCCGGCTATCCGTGATTTCGCTGTTATACGGTAGGGGGCGCTATGACAAATCTTCTGAAAGAGTACAGAATCTCCTGATCAAAACACAGGTGAAGTAGCAGAAACAAGTGACTGCTTACGCAAATGTAAAATAACGCGATCGCTCAT
The DNA here is from genome assembly GCF_949152265.1 of Phoxinus phoxinus. Lineage (NCBI taxonomy): Eukaryota > Metazoa > Chordata > Actinopteri > Cypriniformes > Leuciscidae > Phoxinus > Phoxinus phoxinus. The sequence continues at coordinate 6,210,397 of NC_136897.1, forward strand.
CAAACATAAATAGTCTAAGTTCAAAACTGCCTAACGTTACCGAATGAAATGTTGTTGGACCCAAGAAGAGAAAACGACTGTAAATCGTTTATGGTGTTGATGGACTCGATCAACATCTGTGCTTTGATTGTTCTGAATCCGATCCGGACGAAGTCTAACGAAAATGCGATTTTCTTAGCTTTTTGTTTAAAATGTTGCTTTAAAAAAAATGAAACTTACCCACATACGCGTGTTGGTATAGAAGGATTAACGAATACAATGGTTTTAAAATGGAAAAAGGTATATTTCAAGTATAAAAATCAATAGGAATATAGTAAACTATAAGTATGATGTTATATTCACTTAAAGAAAAAACAAAAGTACATTTGCAGTATAAAACTACCAAACTAGTAGTTTACTGAGTATGCTTCAAGCTGTACTTTAATAAACTATAAAACAAGTAGGCTATTTGACTATTAAACTATCAGCCTATAAGCTCACTTGTAGTGTAGTTGCAGTACAAATGAAAAAACATAGTTGTAAACTAGTTGTGTACTCAGAGTTTACTACTGTCACACACTTAAAGTATACTTTTATACAAAGTGAGCCAATTTAGTCCCAAGTAGTATTGAGACAGTAGACTTACAAGTTGACTTCTATTACATTGATATTAGTGTAATTACTACATAAAGTATACATTAAAACATATTTCAACTTTACTTAAGCATACTTAAAGTATACTTATTTTTTTTGGAATGGTGACAATATTTCTCATGTTTTTATTTGTAAATGGAAAGACATGGTTTTTATTTAAATGCACCTCAGCCTCGTATAACCTGTAGATAGGCGTATGTAAATGCCCAATGGATTTGTCTTCATTCATTTCTATTTGACTTCCTGCTGTACCAAGTGTGTTTGATCTGTCATCTGCGCTTCAGGAAACTGCTGCAGTCTGCTTCTCAGTTCAGCCGTACTCACATGACATGAAACTTTGGAGATAAAACACATGGTAAGGACACCTTGATCTTCTTTCTAGTGAAACTATCATAAATAAGCATTTTCTATGCTCCATATAATCATTATTGATGAAATGTTTAGTTGATTAGGATACTGATAGCCTATCATGAAGTTGACAAACCTAAAATCTAAACAGTCACTGCTCATGTTATAAGTTATTTTTATTTTTATTATTTAAATAAAAAATAAAAAGCAGACCATTGTACAAAGGCTGTGTCACATAGTGATCTGTACTCCAGTATTTTTGGTCATCATCAGCAGCCGAGACCTCTAAATACTATATGCGTGTGGTTGAGTTATTCAGAGTTCTGTTTGCTCTGAGAAGAGAGAGTGAGGATACTCTAATCATGTTTTTTTTTTATACCATAAGATCATTTTTAACCCTGGGGTTATGTAATTCAGCGTTGTATTACATGTTGTTCATTCTTTTTTCACACTGTAGCCTATACCTTTAGCAACTTTTCAATGTCCTTTCAAAATGATGAGACGCTGTTAAATGTACCTGGAAAACTTTTCCATATCCTTAAATTTCACACTCTGCACTTTATCACTTTCATATGATTATAATTTAGGCCTATTATAATAGATAATATAATAGATAAACACACACACGTCTGGATCACTATCTTTGTGGGGACTTTGTGTTTTTATGCTGTACAAACTATATACTCTCCTCTTACACTAACTCTACCCCTTAACCTACTCATCACAGAAAACAGAAAACATTTTTACATTAAAAAAAACTAATTCTGTATGATTTATAAGCTTGTTTCCTCATGGGGTCCTCAATTTAGGTTCCCACAGTGACACAAATCCACCCCACCCCCCACCCCTCACACCTCTCTCACACACACACACACACGCACATATATTGAATTATTGAACTTTGGACTGTAATACATAAGTACTCAAATGTGAATCGATGTAGTTAATCGAACGCTGGGCAACCACCATAGACTAGAGATATTCGGATTAGTGGTCAGTTCGTATGGGGTTTTCAATTAGACTGATTCGTGAAACTAGATTTTGGTAATAAACTCATGCCTCAGGTGATAACTTATGACAAAAAAAAAATTACTTGTGCTTCCTTTCCCCTATAATATAATAGTGTGAATATTAAGAATATTATAATGTGATTTGAAAGGGTGAGTGAATGATAATGGAATGTGGCTAGAACAGATTAGGCCTAGACTAAGCTTTCGTTTTTTCTTTGCCATTGACACGCGTTGCATTTTTAGCAAAGCATGCAGCTGAAGGCTCACTATTGGCGGCCGTTTCTATAGCAACCACTGTTGAGTGATGTGCTGTGCAAAGGTGTGTGGTTGAAGACACTTCCTGTGCCTCACTATTGTTCTGAATCTGCTGTTCACTTCATGACAGTTCATTATCTTCCCCACAATGCTTGATGTCGTGAAGTTGCATAACACAGGATTCAGCAGGTTAGCAGATGCATCAACTATGTACTCACTATTTAAAGAATGTTATAAGGACAAATCAGAAACATTCACTGCCCAGTCCTAATGAGTGCATAAGATGACACTGTGTGGTCTGACTGAGGTCTATTGTAGTCCATTCTGCTAACACCACAGAGATGGCATACTTCTGCTAAAACTTCTGCCTTCCCCTACTGATTTTGATCAATGCCTATTTTTCAACTAACAAACAACAATGCATTCTATTGAAATAAAGTCCTCTGAGCTTAAGGTTTCGGGTTCATTACAAGTTAAACTATTGATAGCATCTGTGGCCTACTGTCGATTACCACAGAAAATAATTTCAACTTGTCCCTCAGTTTATTAGGACAAACAAAGATGCAAATCAAAGAACGTGATTGTATTAATGCGCTTACAATGGAAGTCTTCTTATTTTTGGTTAAACATGGTGTTAACAAAGGTAAATGCTGTTTGGAACATTATTTTTCTTCAGTAATCTGAGTGAAACTTTCAAATATTCGAATCAAGGCTTGGTCACATTAGCGAAATTGCAGCAAAATTTCCAGTTCAAACCAAGAAGCATTCGGAAAATTTGCATAAAAAACCTGATGTAAAATCTTTATTATGAAATGTTTTACCTTTACTGGATTTCGCTGAGCAACGTTAAATGTGATCAAGTACAGTATGAGGTTTGAGTTTATCAGTTGAGAATGTATTGGTTCTTGTAAAGTGGGCATTACATACAGTACTAGAACGGAGCCAGATGGTTGGATGGGGGAGACTGAGAAGTAAAAGGAATATGTGAATGAATGTCATTTTTGATATTCTGAAATTTTGAAGATAAACAAAACCAAGAAGTACAATGCCTTGCCCCATAGACTTCTAATAGTCAGTTTGATTGAGATTTTCAATGACTGATTCTTAAAACTAGATTTTGGTAATAAACGTAATAAACGTCAGTTGATGACTTATTACAGTGAATTATTTCGAGTTAAAATCATTTTCTCTAGTCCAAAAAGCCTAATGTATTTTAAACCTAAAACATTCCTTTAACTTTTTGAAGTGAGACGGAGAACATTCTCCATCCATTCGTCACAATTCATCACCATTCATCATCGATTTTTTTGTGTGAAAATTCACACCTGTTCTTTTGCCTACATGCAAACAGTTTTTTCCATCTCACACTTGTTGATATTGTGTGGTAAAGCAGCCACAAGGTCAGATGCTGTTTATATGGATGTTTATATGACAGAAGCCATCAGTGCTATAACCGTGTCATGTACTGGTTGTCCTAGTTCCTCTCGGCTGAAACACAACATTTCAGTCAAATGATTAACTTGATCTGCTACTTATTTAATAACAGATTGAACAGGATATATTTCTTTTGATTTTCATAAGTGCACACTTTTTACTTGTTTCATAAAGTAACACTTTTACCTTTATAATACACTGACAGTGACAAAAATACAAGAGTTCATCACATGAAACTTCTCTACAAGTTACGGTACAGAAGACGTTAATGTATTGAAGTTGCACAGTCATAGATGGATAGATCGAAGAATGCAAAACACCATCATGGTCACATAGGCTATATGACACTAAAATAATGCAATAAACATTAATTTAGCAATATGTAATAAGAAACTCTAATGTACATTTAAAAATCTATTTTAATGAAAAATCATCAAATGTGAGCACAGAATATTCAGGAAAATGTCAATTTATGTTTTTTTTCCATGTAAATTATGATTAACTACATTTAGCAGTATTTTATTGTAAAATTGCATGAAATGTCTCATTAGATCTATTACATTTATCACCATATAAAGTAAGGGAACATACTAGTAACAAGTTAACAGGTTTTTACCTGTGAAATGCACACGTCAAAAGGGAACTTGAATTGTTTTAGAGCTCAAATGAGAATTAATTTTATTTAAAATGTTTATTTTATAGGAGGAAAATGTGGATGTCAAGGCCCTCCGGGCCAAATTTCACGCTCAGTTAGAAATGGCAGGTTCCGGAGGTGTATCCGCCATCAAACCTCACACGGTTGGTGTGCTGCCAGAGTCTTTAACCAATGGAGTGCTCCGAAACAAGACTTCAGTTGTGCCTCCAAGAGCAATCGTTCCTCTGAACTCTTTAAGTGAACCAAAGATGTTTCACTCGGGCCCTCAAGGAGTGTTTCCAAGACCTCCTCCCGCTCGTCGTTTAGGAGCCCAGGAGAGTCCTAAAATGGCCCCTGCGGAGGTCAATGTGCCGAGCAGAGTCAAACTGACAGGAGAACTTCTTCAGAGCAAGATACTAAAACAGCAAAGCGACATGAAACTGCCTTCTACTTTCAAACCGCCACTGCCATGCCAAAGGAGCATATCGGAGGTTGTACCGCTAAGGAAGCCGCTTCCCAATGTCGGGCCACGACCGTCGAAACCAAAACGGCCTCCGTCTGTAAATCTGGATCATTTTCGGAAAAAAAACCCTGTTGTTCTTCCCAAAAGACCAATGGAATCACAATGTTTGAAAGGTAAGAGCCATTTTGAATGGAAAACAAATGCCTTTTCAAACTTGTATTGCATACACATACAAATCAGTAATAAAAACGCATCACTCATCAATAAATATTTGCATTTATTGGTCATTTTACCTATGATCTAGTACAGGAATTTTATTGTTCATAGACATGTTAAGCAAGACTTTGTGTTGAATATGTTTGAACAGAAAAGCTGTTTTACTTGATATATTTGTGTTTGAAAAGGACCAGCAAGACCCCCAAATAAACCCAGCCAGTGGACACCATCGTTTCCAGAATTGTGAGTAATATCTGGTTGTTCAATACGTAGTTGTGTAGATTGACAGTTTGGAAGACAAGGGAAAATGTAGATTATATCTCTGAGGTGTAAAGTTTTCCATATCAGTATTGTATCTCTGAAGTATAAAGAGACAATAATTCTGAATTGCACAACACAACACCTTCAATTCTATTGTGTCGCTTTATGCATGCAACTTACAGTGCAATCTTTCATCCTGGAAGTATGTGGGTGTAAAGCACGCTCTGGCATTTCCTGACTCTTTATGTAGATTCTTATGAAACCAGCTCAGAAAAGCATGTATTGTGTTTGTGTTGCATTATGTTTATCGGTTGTTTTTATCCCACTGTATTGTCATTAGTGAGTTAAGTATGTTCGTTGTCAATGAGTCTGATTGGGTAAGTATCTGATCTAACTTTCATTTGCATGTGTTTTCACTCTGGATCAGAGATGTGCCCCTGGAGCAGGAAACGTATGATGACATCAGCGCACTCCCACCACCTCCTCCCCCACCTCCCAAGCCAAGAGGTAAACATGAATTTTGTTCTTATGAAATTCTTATGAATTTTGCTTGGTGGGCGATAAAGCAGAAGAAAGAATTTCATAGGTTTACATTGAGCGACCCAAGCTATATCTGGAGATCAGATTATCATAGAGACTCGAGGGTGGGCTCTTTAAACTCATGCCAGTAAGAAACCACCTAGACACCACAAAGCAATGGGCTAAAAAACCACAACGCAGTGCCCTGGTGACATTCAGAACTGTGGTGGGCAAAATATAATCTTGCATGTGTCTCAAATGTGTTGTGTGTGTGTGTGTTTTTTATTCTTTACTATGTGAAGCAGATAATTACAGAATTATTTCTATAAAAAAATACATTCACCAATCCAGCATATATGTCTCCTCATGTTGCAGACTCATGGACTGACAGTTACCCTTCTCAGCACGAGGTGGGTTATTTTTGCGCGTGTGTGTGTCAGAACGAGTGAAAGTGAGGATGTATGTTTAAGGGTCTCCATGTGCTGTGGTTTCAGTGCTGTAGTGCAGTCTAGTATGTGCTCTAATATGCTATTTTTGTGTATTGTAGGACAGCGATCAAGATATCTATGAAGACCCAGACTTGTAAGTCATACATTTACAAGTCATGCATTTACAAAACATTTACGATACAAAGATCCCACCCAGACCATTACTGAAACTGAACTACAAAAACAGCTTGTTCACAAACGTTCATAATGATGATGCCACAAACATGAACACATGCACCCCCTAAACTCACTACTTCAGACGTAAGTGCCCTCTAGAAGCTCGCGTTCTGCAAGTGAACAGCGCCTTGTGGTGCCATCCCGAAGAGGCACAAAATCTCTTTACCTTAACTGTTCCCTGCTGGTGGAATGACCTGCCTAACTCAACCCGAGCTGCTGAGCCATTTAAGAAAATCCTACATGTACTGTGCTGGACTAACTGGGACTGGTCACAGCACTTGCATATTGTTGACCTATTTGTGGTTTGATTGCTTCTATCGCTCTCATCATTTGTAAGTCACTTTGGATAAAAGCATCTGCGAAATTATTAAATGTAAATTTCACCGCTTGAATTCATGATATATTGATACCTTATCTGATATTGGTCAAAATTAGAAAAGTTTTATTGATACCGGTCGATATTGGATATTTAAAGGGGTGGTAAAGTATGATTTCACTTTTCTAACTTTAGTTAGTGTGTAATGTTGCTGTTTGAGCAAAAACAACATCTGCAAAGTTACAACTCTCAAAGTTCAAAGCAAAGGAAGATATTTGCTTTTAAAGAAAAGGACTACAACAAACGGCTGGTAGAGACTACACGACATTCCTCCGGGGTTAGTGACATCAGCAACCCTAAAATGTACATAAACCCCGCTCCGGGAACACGCAGTCCATGTTGAGAAGAGGAAAAGTTGCTTTATAAGAGGGTTATTAACCCTCAAAAAGTGACAACTTTAACATGCTATATAATTTCATGCCCCAAATATCTGTGGGGTATTTTGTGCTAAAACTTCACACACACACACACACACACACTCTGGGGACATCAGAGATTTATTTTACATCTTGTGAAAATGGCATTTTCCCACCCCTTTAATATTTAATTGCATGTTAGTTTCCCCCATTTAAACAACATTTGCTGTCACCTAAGTGTTTCAAACTCTTTATAATTTATTAAAAATGTTAAAGTCTAAATGAATACCCATTTTTGTACTGTACATTATAATATGGTGCTAACTGTAGTGTTGTATTATTTGTAATGAATTTGCTAGTGTTTTATTTTTAATTTGAGTTTAAGTTTTGGGTGTCAGTAAATAAATGAATACTTTTATTCAGCAATGGTGCATTAAATAATCCAAAGTGACAATAAACTGTTCCAAATGAATGCTGTTCTTTTGAACTTTCTATTCTTCAAAGAATCCTGAATTTTTTTTATCAGTTTCGGGTTTCCACCAATAAAAAAATAAGCAGAATTTCTTTTTTTCAAAATTGATAATAACAAGAAATGTTTTATAATAACAAGAAATCAGCATATTTGAATAATTTCTGAAGGATCATGTGACACTTTACTCGCAAAACTTTTAGTACCAGAAATCTATAATCTATAAATAAAAATGTTGTTATATTACATCTATATGTTCTTACAGCCTCAGACTGCAGAACAATCACTTAAATTATAACCTTTAAAATAAATGTTCACCATAAAATTAACATTATTCTTTACTCTACCGGTAACTTAATTCACTCACCCTCGTGAAATTACTCTTTCCAACAAAATGAAAACAAACAGAGACCGTTGACTGTCAAGCTCTTAAAAGACTAGCATGAACATTCTTCAGAATTTCTCCTTTTGTGTTCCACTGAAGACAGAAAGTGAATTTGGTTTGAACTGTTCCTTTAATTTGAAGCATATTTCTATATGTTGCAGACCTCTTCCTGCTGAGAGGAGAGTCTCAAAAGAGAATAAAAAGGTAGAGCTGGACAAGAAAGAACTGAAGGAAACGCAGAAGCGGGAAAACGAGTATAGAAAAAGATTTAAGGTAACAATTTTGTCAGTGTTGAAGCGTTTATGTGTGTTTTCGCATGCTTTCTGCAGACATTAGCATGTTCATACTCGTGTTTGATCACACAGCTGAATGGGCCTATTGAGGTGATCCACATGGCTCGTGTGCGAGAGGACTGGCAGGGAGGAAAGAATGACCTAAAGGTGCGACAGGGGGAGAACGTGGAGATCATCCGTGTGAACAACAACCCTGAAGGGAAATGGCTGGCACGAAACATGAGGGGCAGCTGTAAGTCAAATAAGCTTAAGTTCTAACTGTGACATGATCATGTGAAAATCATGTTTACAGCAAAGCACTTACAGTGGAATCCCACTCCGCTTTAAATCAGACACAGAGATAAAGTAGTGCAGTAGGGTCACATTTATTATTTATGAATTATAACATTTTGTCCAGCGGATTATATCATCCTATTTATTGTAAGCGTGTTGTCTGTTACTTTAAATGCTCAAGCTCATTTCAGCAGGATGGATTATGATTGGTGTCATTGTTTTTATTGTTCATCGGCTGGATAAAATCGTTCTGAAAGTGATTCCAACGATAACAGTTTTAATGCACACCTTCCAGCCAACCAGAATCGAGTATTCAGACAGACCATGGTATATTTGAACTGTAAACATTGTATAATTATCCTTTTGGCTGTGGGACTGCAGTTATAAAAAGGTGTTTATTTCAATGTCTTTTCCCCATAGACTTCCATTTTAAGTGCATTACTTTAAACATATATATATATTTTTTTTTACAAATGAGTGTAAAGAAGATTTAAAAAACAAACAAATGACTTGACATGACATAACTCAATGTTGCAGTAAAACAACAGACTTCTCTCTGGTGATGTATTCGTGAATGTGAACGTGATTTCACCAAGTACAACATGTTCCTGGATAAACATTCCAATCAACCAATCAGATATGAGGGACAAGTTTACAGTTGTAAATATGTCTTACTTGGTAAAATCACAATGACTGATCATGTAATCATTAATTTCTTCAATCATTTAGTATGCCTTAATACAGCCTTTTTTTTTACAATCAATTTTTTACAATCGCCAGGTCATGTTTGTAAATGAAAAGATGTTCTCAAACAGTTTACCTGGATAAATAAAGGTTAAATAAAAAAATTAAAAAAATCAATCTCACATTCAGATCTTCCTCCATTCAATGGAAGTAAAATCGTTGTATTGAACCAAATCCCCACCCTACATTTTTTCTTTTTCGATTATCCCATTCACTCGGACATGTCACAATATGAAAAAAATCTGTTTCTACTTTCATTTCGTCACACCTTTTATACTTATATACTTAACTACATTTTAACCCAAAATCTTATTTTAAAGTCTATCTAGCTATCAACTTGGCTTGACATTTTCTTAATAACCAAAGAAAAAGACAGTAAAATATTCAGAAAGTTATGAATATGTGTTTACCATTGCAGTTGGCTACATCAGTAACTCCTGTGTGGATGTGGATTATGAGGAAGTGAAGCGTAAAATCCGTGGTCAAGCCACCCCGTCCTTCCACCCTTCTGTAGGCCGGGCCATCGACCCAGAATTTTATGATGATATCGGCTCCAGCGACCAACTGGACAGGTGAGACCCCAAGCCTCATGTTGAGGGAAGACAGAGGATGTTTCTTATATGACTCAAAAGTTTGAGCTCATATTGTGTGTGTTTTTTCTTCTCTTTGCAGCAGTTTTCACAGTGATGGTGAGTTAACGTACACAGACTCATCTTTTATGCATTGGTTTGAAAAGTCTTTTTTCAGAGATTTTTCTGCATTGGATTGATATGTTTGGGTTCTGCTATTCTCAGATGTTTATGATGATGTGGACCATGAGTTTCCTCCTCCTCCCCCAGAGATCAGGTGTCTATTGTCTTTCTTTCTTTCGTTTTAACAAATGGACCATAGTCCCCAATATTTAATTTGACACAAATGAAAATGAGGCTTTGAGAGAACAGATTAGAAGAAACGTTTCTATATGGAACCTTTAAAGTCCCCATGAAATCAAAATTGAAGTTTTTTGTCTTTTAGTTTGAATATGTTAGAATGTTATCTATAAGCTAGTGTGCTCTAAAACTATGACAAAATTTGTGTCCCGCCCCCTACATTAAAAATAGATGCTGAAGCTGTGGCTAAAACCTACTCATATACTATTTTCTACATGGTGAATTGAACATTACATTGACACGATACACAGAGCGTGAAAGATGTGCAAGTCGGTGTAGACCATAAAACATACCGCATCCATTTGAATTCTGCATATAATGCTGTATTTTAAAGCGATATGGAGTAGATTATGAGGAGAAACGGTTAGAGATTTGGAGGAAACTGGGGCTTTACCAGGCTAAATGGTTCTGGCCGAGCTTTGATATAAACCAAACGCTATTGGCTATTTAAAAAAAGGGGAGGAGCTGTTCGATATGTCATTAACTGTATTCCTGTTTCAGTGGAAATAGGTCAACACTAAACAAGGCACTTCAGTGGGGCTTTAAGGGTGCTTCATTTATCGGTTTCTATCATGGGATCATTTTATGGATTTAATTTAAATTATATAAACATAGTTTATTTTTAATAAAGTTTGTGAATCAAACAGCTCGTAAACATACTTATTAACCACAAAAAACTAAACAATAACCCATTAAACATTATGCAAAAATTTAAGACATTTCTTCTTGTATATAATTTTTTCAGCATAAAGGGATTTTTAAAATCGAGTCAAGAACCCCCGGGTTCTATATAGAACTCCCTTTTTTTCGTCTGTTTAGTGCGTTCTACTGATGTGTGCCTTAGTGTCGATCACTCGGCTGATAGAACTACAAAATACGACTGAAAATAATAATCATTTAAAAAACCTAGGTTGCCAATATTTTTGTTGTGACTTAGTAGAACATCACAGACTCATTTTCATTTACTAAAGGTGCGGCCACAAGTTGTTTGGGGGAATTGTCGCAGACGAAATCCAGTAATTTCAATAGAAAATCCATGCAATTTGGAATTTGGCATGAGGGTGAAAGATTTCCCCATGCAGATTTCACATTGAGTTCAAGTTGGTCACATAGATTTGTGAGTTCTGTGTTATGTGTGCTTTAGGCCTGTACATGGCTACACTTTTGACAACAGACAATGGACCAGCTTTTGCCTGCAAAATTTGCCAAAATGTCAGTGATGTGACCGCACCTTGAGGCATATATGTCTGTTGTGTTCCATTACAAAACAAGCAATAGCACCTATTGTTTTATTTGCTCTTTTTGTGTCATATTGTATGTATGAAAGCTGCTGAAGTGTCTCTCTTCAGCTTGATGCGCTTTAAACAAAACTTTCCAAATCCCATTTGAATTGTATGTTAATGGTTAACTAAAGTGTAAACTACCACAGAGGATAAAGAGAGCTTTTGTTTTAGCTTCCCTAACCTGAGGCCAGTGGCTTAAACATAGCCGCTGAGTTAAGACTGACCAACTAGCAATTAGTTAGGGTTAATCAGTCTTACTTTTCGGATTCCCTTTTATTTTACTGCCTTAAAAAAGTTATAACCTACGGAGGCCCTAAAGGGACATGGTGAAGAAGAAAAATATGAGATGGGAGGAAGACTTATTCGGGAATACTTTTGCGTTCTCTCGCAAATGTTTTTGCATTCCCACAAGAAACTTTAGTTATTAAAAAAGTTATTAGAAAGTTATTTTTCCTCCCATCTCATATTTGTTTCCTACATACAGTAAAAAATAGACTTGACGAAAAAAGATTATAGATGACGATTAGTCTAAGCAGTTTATGCAAATGGCCAAAGGAGTACATCAGATTTGTATTGATTATTAATCATATAATGATCAATATTTGAATCATATAATGATCAATATTTGAATCATATAATGATCAATATTTGAATCATATAATGATCACAATTTATATTCATTAATTATTATTTTTAAAAAGCTTAATGTTTCTTTTGACTTCAGAACAAATCAAATCTCTTTTTCTTTCAAAATAATAACATCACACCCTGAATGGGTAGTTGTTTTTTAAATTATTTTTTTATTTGTTATGTTCTGTGCACTAGTGAACATCATGCATATGAGAGTTAATATTAATACCATATGTTTTTGTTTAGCCATGATCCGAAAAAGGCCAAGCAGCAAGAGAAAGAGTTTAGAAAGAAATTCAAGGTAAATCTGTCTTACTTTTGTCCATTTTTTTTCACGGTTTTATAGCTTCAATTCTTGTTGATCATTGCCATGAGAAGGTGTCTTAAATCGTAAAATATAAAAGATATCAAACTATTTAACAGTTTGAAGGGCCCATCCGAGTTCTGTACAGCATGATGGTGGACCCTAATGCCAGTTTGAAGAAGGTTGGGAACAAAGAGCTTCCGGTGATCCGTGGAGAGGTTCTCGAGGTTATACAGGAGACCAGCAAGAAGCGAGTTCTGTGCCGTAATAACGAAGGGAAATGTGAGTCAGACACCTCCTGCTGGGAAATATATGCTATTGAAGCTTTGCCTTTTTTCTTCAGTTCTATTCAAACCAAGAACACAGTGATATAAAGATCAGCTTTTATTTTGAATACAATCATTTACCGTGATTCAATTATTTTATACTCTTTCTCTTTGCACAGATGGATATGTGCCCTTGGATTACCTCCTGCATGAGTATGTATTCATTTATTTATATAATACACAATCCCCCGGTTTCATTCATACACAAGGCATAAGCAGTTTGAGATGTTTTAACTGAAAGCAACTTGCTCTGGCATATCTTAAAATACGTCAGTGCCGTTGTTTTTTCAAGATGCACAGCAGTAATGTTTCTTCTCTAAGGCACATTTATAAAAGCTACTTTAATGTCCTAATTAAACGAATCCTGGCTTAATCTAAGCCTTGTCTGTGAAACCACAGACACGTTTTTTTTATGTTATTCTCTGATACAATTTTCAGGGAGAATGATGTTTATGATGACATTGACACTGCTTCAGGTACATCTTTTTTTTCTCTCCTAAATTAAATGTTTTACTTTTTAATGCTAGCTGTTGTAGATTTTTTTTTTTTTTTTTTTACATTTATTATATTTGTAATTATATTAGCAAATGATTATAAAAACATTAACATGATTTGATTTATTAATTGTGTATTTGTTTGTTTAATTGCAGATATATATGACAATGATGACAGCTGACCTGTTTGAAGATGATGGGGATCCTCCATATAAAAGTGTTTTTACCTGAGAAAGTAAAAAGAGACTGAACCTCATCGGTTCCCTGTAACAAACAAATGAAATTGTTTGAACCTATTTGCTTCAGGAAACTAAAGCTCAAAGTTTTGTATATTGTAGAAATAATTATCAAACATTATAATAATAATAAGAATTATTATTATTGAAAAAATATATTTTGTAAAGATTTTTACTTGTAATTATCATAGGGAAGATTTAATATTTGTTAGATTTGATACCTACTACTGTTAGATCTTTCTCTTTTGTGGTATTGACATTCCAGCACTGTTAAAAAAATAAAAGAAATAAAGTTTTATATTACTTTTTGATATTTATTTACTTATTTATTGATGGTTCATTATTCACTTGTAAACGTGTAACTGTACTGTGTCACTGTGTAACTATTACAATAATGATGCTAGTCTTTCTTCTTCTTTTTCCAATGCAATGTTTTCTTCGCCAACACATCAGCACATTCTTTATTTTTTATTTTTCTGAAGAACAAAATTCTGATCACACAGTGTACTTTGAAACCCTTTCAAATATGAAAACACAAAACAAGAAACTCATAAAAACAGTTATAATTCTAAGGATTTTTCAAATGTATGTAAAGGCACATCATTTATGTATATACATATAGACAATAACTGTACTAAATGTTGACTTTTTGTTATTGTTTAAAAAAAAATATTTCACATATTCTTAAATATACAAATATTTTGAACGTTTTCCACTGTATAAAAAAAGGGTCATGACGTAATTCCCCGACACAAGTCTAATCGGCTCTTGATTGCTTTGGCCTGACGTGACGTGAACAACACTGAACATAAATAATTTCCTGACTGTACGAAGTCCACTAACCTAGTGCAAGACTGCTGCTAAAAGGTTGAATTTTAAATTAGTTTAAAAAGCAACCCCTCCTTAATGTGCTTTATATTTCTTACATTCTGAAAAGTTATTAATGGATGTACCACATGATCCACATCACATCTTTCGTCTGAGAAATTTACAAAGTGTCTCCGAATGATTGGTTGTCTGCAGATGAGAATTAAACAGACGAATCATGCAGAGTTCAGTCGAGTCCTTCATAAATGTGTTAGAGTCATACAGAGGAAGAGATAAAGTGGTAAGTTTATATTTACACGCTTCACAAGAACCCCACTTTATAATAGACAAAAAGTATTATAATGTTAATTGCCTATAAACTTCACCCCTTTTATTATGTAGTCAAAATAAAAGTTGCCACTATATTAAAAACAAACAAACTTAACATAAATAATACAAAAATAAAATGCTAAATTAAACTGTAAAATACGATATTAATCCCATTTATTTTTCTATAAATAACGACAGATTAAAAAAACAAACGAATAAGAAATATAAAATTATAAACTGAAAGCTGTAACGTTATCATAATTTTTTACATATATTTTTATTTTTTATTCTTATCATTATTGTTCAAGATATTTTATAGGGGCAAAGCTGGTTAAAGAATCTTGTCGGTTTGTGTTGGATGAATTTACAGTGCATTCTTACTCTTAGTAAATCTTGTTAGAAATGCACTATATACAAGGAATTAAGTAACCAGGCACATTACTCATTCCCAGTTATCCATACATGCTGATTGGTGACATCATATGTGATGGTATCAGTGCAGGATTTGCATTGCAATTGTAATATCATTTATTTCCTCTGGGTCTAGATAAGGACCCTCTGCTATGGCTCTCAGCTGGTAGGTGGGGTTCTAGCTGGAAAGAACTCCCAGTCTTCCCTGGGAAAGAGTTTCCTGCTGTTCTCCGCTCAGTTGAGTCACTGCAGAACCACACTGAGGCTCTTTGATGACCTGTCCATGCTGGCGTACTCCACAAGCTATGGGTTAGGAGCCTCGGTGAGGAGGACACAGGGTGGCTCTGTTTAATTGAATCATTGGAGTTTTGAAGGAAAGTCTGACTTAATGGCCTTTTTTTTCTCAGGAGGAGGACGCTTTGGTGCGCTGGATGTCAATTCTGAATAATATAGCTGATCAGTTGTATTACCCATGTGAGCACATCGCCTGGGCCGCAGATGCAGAGCTCATCAAAACCAAATCTGACAAGTGGTGGGTGCTGAGCACGGGCCTCTGGGGCATTTCACTCATCCTCAACATACTCAGGTAAAGTGTGTAGGGTACAGAAGTCTGAGAACATATTGAACATTTTTTTTTCATTTAAACCTGAGAAGATCTGAAAGGATGAAATCACTGCGCTCTATGGACTCAGGGTGCAGGGATCCGTGAAAACAAGTGTTTTTTTTATTTTTTTTCAAGAAAACAGAAAGATCCTGTATCAGATTTTCCCCTACTCACCTGACTTCAGTTTACCTGGGGCGTCTCCAGTCTACAGGCGACACTTAAAGGGCTCATCGGATGCAAAATTAATTTTTATATGTGTTTGCATATAATGTGTCTTTGCAGTGTGTGAACACAACCACCATACAATGAAAAAAATCCATTCATTCCTTTTAAAAAAAGTCTAAACTCTCAATAATCAGGACGTTTGGATTTTCTGAGCACTATGATGTCATAATGCTCATGCTCCGCCCACATATTAGTATATTTCTGCCCTCAGAACAGCAGTTTGTAAATAAGTTAACTGATGGTTATTTATTTATTTTTCGTTTTTGAAATAAAATGATTTACAATTTAAACAATTATATATATATAAAAAATATATGAAAAAAAATATAGTAATAATATTTTACAGTAGGCCTATATGATTGAATCAAAAATATGATTTTTACTATAGTTTTGATCAATTCATGCATTCTTAGAGAGCAGAAGAGAAAAGACTTAGGTAACACTTTATTTTACAGTGTCCTTGTTACATGTTCATATCAGTAATAAGAATAAACTGATATGAAAATGTAATAAGAGTAATACGAGTAAATTATGGATAATTACAAGCAACTAACCCTTAACCAAAACCTACTAACCATAACTCTATAGTAAGTACATGTTGTTAATTAATATTACTCTGTACTTAAATTTGAATATTACTCTGTATCAAGGACACCTTAAAATAAGGTGTAACAGAGACTTCTTTCAAAAACATTACAGAAATTGATTTAGTGAGGAAGTGTTGTATTGTTTTTCTTTAAATGCAAACCACACATTTTCACTAGTGGTTACAGACTTTACATTAATATGCTTTTGTCTTTGGTAAATAGCAAAAATCTTTGTTTTTAGATCCATTAGATCCATCCAGATTCTGAAGAGAAAAGTGCAGAAGTGTCAATGGTCAGGTTCAGCTGACAGCAGGTTGGTGTTAAAGTTGAGCTCTGCATGTTAATGTCCCCATTAAACACAGAATGGCTCATTGTGTCTGATTACCACCAGGGAGGAAGCACTTTCTCAGAAAGCTGCGCTCCGGAGGCAGATCAGAAGGGAAGTGTTCAGTATCCTGAGCAGTTTGGCAGATCTCAGCAATGCCGTTCATTGGATGTCGCCTGGATTTCTGTGGGCTGGACGGTTTCCTCCATGGTTGGTGGGACTGATGGGAACGGCCTCGTCTCTGATAGGTCTACAGATGAGCTCCAGTGATCAAGGAGCATGTACCTAAAGCATTACACACACACACACACACACACACACACACACACACACACACACACACATATGTCTGGTATTATTTGTAATGTATTATTTAATAATTCATAATTATGTTTAACAATGTGCAATTTATACAGACTCACTGATGAGTCTGTATTTTGAAATTCCGTTAACTTCTACTCTAGTGAATACTAGTTAAAAAATGTTATATTCAATTGTAGATGGATGAATGTATTTGTAAAAAAAAAAATATACAAAAAAATGTGAAAATGCTAAATGACTATTTTTTCAATGACTCTGTAAAATGTGAAGATTCCTTTAATTTAACAGTTACATTTTTAAAAGTCTTAAAAGTTTTGAATGGAAAATTCTGTACCTCATTTGATGACACGATGGATTGATTAGTCGTGTCTTGTTCGGATGCGCATGCGCATGCACAGTGGAAATGTTCTCAACTACGTTAAGTTTTTGAGAAGCTGCACAATAACAGTGTTAACCGAATAAAAGTTTTTCGTAAACAAAATGAGTCCCGTCAGTTTGTAAGGATGTGTTACTGAAACACGACATCCTTTTGACCGGCTCCAAGCACCAGCCATTTAAGCGACTGGACAGGATTTGCGTGATGTTTAGTGATTATTGTTGGGGATCTAGATGAAAGGTAAGTCGTTATTGAATAACACTAAAGTTAATTTACAGATAATTCTCATATGTGTGTTTATATTATCAGAAATCAGATTTGCATGCTTTGTATAAATAGTGTCATGCACTTTGATCTATCCACGTACACAAAGTCAACCCAGCTGATGTGTGTGTGTGTGTGTGTGTGTGTGTGTTATGTTATTTCAGTCTATGGTTATTACACAATGCACTTTATCTTTAGACAACGCTGTGATTTACCTTACCAAAAAGTACTGTGATTGTACAATGATGCAGTGACCTTGATACTTGGGCACTATAGAATACCTCTTCCATTTGTTTTTTTTCATGCTTTTGATGACGAACCTTTATTATTATACAATGTGGAAGTATGTATGATACCTTGACTGGTACAGTTTGGGTATGTTTTAAACTCACCAGTTTTAATCTGGCGCTTTATCTGTTTTCTAGGTTGTTTTACATGGATCAAGGCTCTTCTGGATTTTTTTTTATGATTTTTAAGGGTTATTACCTTACTAAGGCTAAGAGTTACTAGTAGTAGCAATGGCAGATGGTTTTCTTTACAATGGAGATTTGGAGTTGGAACAGAGTTCCCAACTTGCTTCTTCTGATTCCTCCAAGTCTCAAACTGAAGCTTCAGCACCGGATACATATTGGGCTCATGATGCTTCTGATTGCTCAACTAACCCTCCTGAATCCACAAATTTGCTTAGTGGAAATCTACAGAGCCCTGAGTTGGAGGATCTGGATTCCTATAACCCAATCGAGCCCCCACCATTGGACTGGAGGTCTGACTCCTCCAGTGAGGCCGGTTTGGTTGTAGAAAGCTGTTCAATAGGAGATTTTGAGGCTCCTGGATTTTTCGACACAGAGTTGAATGAAGACACAATGTCTGCAGCAAGTTATTGCGGAGCTCAAGACTTCAGCGAAGCTCCTGAAAGAACCGAAGAGCTTTTGTTTCAAGAAATGTGTGAGAACAAGCCTGAAATAAGTGTTTTTCAAAAACAGGATGAGCAACGGGAAAGAAAAGAGAATTATGCAGAGGATAGAGATAGATTGTGTAATCAAGATATGAGGAAAGGGACAAACGAAGAAAAAAGTATGAAACACGATATTGAACACTCACACATTCAAAGTCTTCTCACTCAACTGCATCTTTTTCATCCATCAACTCCTTCCGATAGTCCCACCCACTGCACCGCTGATGACTCGGCCAATCACGGCGCTCTGCATAACTCGCTTACTTCAGCGGAGGCAGCTGCTTCCTCCCAAGTGCTTGAGTTTACTGTCCGATCAGCATGTGCCGATGCTGACAGGAACATCCCTGAAGCTTTGCTCTTTTCCCATGAGTATCAGAAAGATCTGCTGCAGCTGCTAGAGGACCCAGAGCCTGAGGAACCCAGAAGTGGCCCGCTGTTCGTTCACACACCCCTGGTGACCCCTGAACATCAGTCAGGTCTCAGAAGGCAGAGCAGTGATGCAGATGAGATGATCTCCATATCTCACAGCGAGGATGCTTGGCATAGACACCTGCAGGATGAGCTGTTGGTCTCAAGAATCACAGAGGAGGATCAGTGGGCGGCGTCTGAAGACCGGACCGTGGATCAGTCCGTCTCCCCAAACAATGATATGGTGACTTTTTAGTTCTCTTTAATTGCATTTAGTTAGGCTGTGTTCCATTAGATGTGGGATAGTCTTACTTGAAGGGATAGTTCACCCAAAACGTACAATTTTGTCATCATTTACTCACCCTCATGTTGTTTCAACCCTGTATGAGATTCTGTCTTCTGTTGAACACAAAAGAAGATAAAAAAAAATAAAAAACTGTTGGTATTGAGACCTATTGACTTCCATAGTATCTTTTTCCTACTATGGAAGTCAATGGCCACCGTCAACTGTCTGGTTACCAACATTCTTTAAAATATCGTCTTTTGTGTTCAATAGAGGGAAAAAAACTCATACAAGTTTGGAACACCTTGAGGGGGACTTAAGTCATTTTCACTTGTGAGTGAACTATCCCTTTAAAATCTCAGACTTTTGACCATAAAGGTGTTCCATTTCTTGACAGAAAAGCTCATTTAAAGTATTTTACACGGCTGTTTCTATAGAAGTCAGTTTCTGCCATAGAATAAAAAATTAAGGTAATTGCGACTATATATTTTTGACTTTGTTTATAGCAATTCCGTGTTTATCTGGCTATTTTAAATTAAGATCTCATAATTCAAACTTTATTTATAGCACTTTTCTTGCAGTTTTAAGTTTATACCACTTAATTTTAGTCCCAGACTAAAATGCATGTTTGAGCTGTTTTAAGATATGTCAGTGTCATTTGTGAATGAACTCGCAATTCTATAACATTAAACTCGCCATTGCAAGCAAGTCAAAATTGTTTAATATAAAAAAATAATAATTACCTTTTACAAAGGCCAGTTACCTTTGTGCATTTACCTTCATATGCTTAGGCATGTAATCTAAGAACTTCAATGTCAGGTATGACATCATATACCCATATCTTTGGTTTGAGTTTTGGATTTCCACATAAGTTGGAAATTGAGCTTTTGGTGGTATTTTTAATGCAAAGTAAAATTTTCTGACTTTCTTAGTTGAATGGAACACAGCATTGGAATCATCAGAGTTTAGATGCTTATTTGATTTTCTTTTGTCTTTTAACAGGAAGCTGAGACACAGCCAGCTTATAAGAATGGTATGAAATTCAATATAAAGTATTTACCTATTGTATTTATTTTCAGAGCTCTTGTGATGTAGATGGTAAATAATGTCCTTTTGCTGTTGTTCTAAGTGCCTGGACCATGTGACCCTGAAGACCTCCTGGATGGTGTGATCTTTGGATCTAAATATCTTGGATCTACGCAACTACAGTCTGAGAAAAATCCCTCCACTAACGCCCGGATGGTCCAAGCACAGGAAGCTATGGATCGTATCAAGGTTAAAGAATATAATTTATTTAAAAAAAGCAATTTTAACTTTAATGTTCAAGTTCTGTTTGCTAAGGCAAGTATCACAAGAGGACTCAACGATAAAGATCTGCAGGCCACTGATATGAATTTAAAATTATGAATTTATTCATTTACTAAAATAATTTTGCATCTACTATTTATTATTTATTTTAAAATAATGTTTAAATTTTATTATTTATCAATTTTACACACATTTTTTCATCAAATGCTAACTTTTCTATAAAAGGAAATTCTGCAATAATAGCTGAAATTTATACAGTTATTATATTAGTTATTATAATTAAATGGGAACTTCAAGACGGCAGTAAAAACTTAAACACTTATGCTTGGAAAGGATGGCATACAAGACATTGCACAACATTACTGTACTTTACTTACATAACATTACTTTACTTACATAACATTACTTTACTTACACACCATTACTTACATAACATTACTTTACTTACATAACATTACTTTACTTGCATAACATTACTTTACTTACATACCATTACTTACATAACATTACTTGCATAACATTACTTTACTTACATACCATTACTTACATAACATTACTTTACTTACATACCATTACTTTACTTACATACCATTACTTTACTTACATACCATTACTTTACTTACATACCATTACTTTACTTACATAACATTACTTACATAACATTACTTTACTTACATAACATTACTTTACTTGCATAACATTACTTTACTTACATACCATTACTTACATAACATTACTTTACTTGCATAACATTACTTTACTTACATACCATTACTTTACTTGCATAACATTACTTTACTTACATACCATTACTTTACTTACATACCATTACTTTACTTACATACCATTACTTTACTTGCATAACATTACTTTACTTACATACCATTACTTACATAACATTACTTTACTTGCATAACATTACTTTACTTACATACCATTACTTACATAACATTACTTTACTTACATAACATTACTTTACTTACATACCATTACTTACATAACATTACTTTACTTGCATAACATTACTTTACTTACATACCATTACTTACATAACATTACTTTACTTACATACCATTACTTACATAACATTACTTTACTTGCATAACATTACTTTACTTACATACCATTACTTACATAACATTACTTTACTTGCATAACATTACTTTACTTACATACCATTACTTTACTTACATACCATTACTTTACTTACATACCATTACTTTACTTACATACCATTACTTTACTTGCATAACATTACTTTACTTACATACCATTACTTACATAACATTACTTTACTTGCATAACATTACTTTACTTACATACCATTACTTACATACCATTACTTTACTTACATACCATTACTTTACTTACATACCATTACTTTACTTACATACCATTACTTTACTTACATACCATTACTTTACTTACATAACATAACATTACTTTACTTACATAACATTACTTTACTTACATAACATAACATTACTTTACTTACATAACATTACTTTACTTACATAACATAACATTACTTTACTTACATAACATAACATTACTTTACTTACATAACATAACATTACTTTACTTACATAACATTACTTACACTTTACTACATAACATTACTTTTTCATTACATGCCAAGTGAGATATTTCAAGCCTTTATTTGTTATAATTTTGATGATTATGGCTTATGAAAACCTTTTCACAATATACTAATTTTGAATTTGGGGTTTTCATAAGCTGTACACCATAATCATCAAAATGATAACAAATAGAGGCTTGAAATATCACACTTTGCATGTAATGAGTCTATATAATATATTAGTTTCACCTTTAAAGTTGAATTACTGAAATAAAATGAACTTTTGCACGATACTTAAATTTTTCGAGTTTCATCTGTATTATTGGCAGTTTAAGTTGGACCAATAAGGAACCGCCCACAACACCTTTCATTGGGGTTTTACACAGGCAATCACTACTCACGCTTTCTTTGCTTTCTTAGTTTGGCTATTAACATGGCTAATACAACATACATGTGCATTTATAATATCTAGGCACCTGAAGGAGAGTCTCAGCCTATGACGGAGGTGGATCTGTTCATTTCCACACAGAGAATCAAAGTACTGAGTGCTGACACACAGGTTAGACAAAAGACATACTTGACAGTCCATCTTATGTTCTGTGAGTGATGTGTTCTCTGATGTGAGGCTGGTTTCTCTCTTGCTTCCAGGAGGCCATGATGGACCATGCCCTGCAGATGATTTCATACATCGCAGATATTGGGAACATTGTAGTTTTGATGGCCCGCAGGAAGCCAGCCAATCGCAAATCAGCGGACTCCGCGGCAACCTCTGCAGCACCACCGAAGAAGTGCTGGATGATTTGCCACGTCTTTTCTTCAGATGATGTGAGTCAAATATTTAGTCCAGAGCCCGTGGCTGTTCTGTAGGCAAACACCAATGTCTTGAACTTAATGCGAGCCGCAACCGGAAGCCAGTGCTGAGAGATAAACAGAGGAGACACATGGGCTCTCTTGGGCTCATTGAAGACAAGACCTGCTGCTGCGTTTCGAATCATTTGAAGAGGTTTGATTGCACATGTTGGAAGTCACTCTTAAATGTTGACATATTTTTGTGTGATGTCCACCTGGACAAAGAGTTGGTAAAAATGTTGTATTGTCTTTATTATAGGGTTTTCATTATGCATTTACGTGTAAAGTTGTCTTTTGAGATTTTAATTTGATCTAACTTTCATAATTCCTTACTCCTTATGTGTGTCTTCTTTAGGCTCAGACAATTGCACAGGCCATTGGTCAGGCTTTTGGCGTTGCATACCAGCAGTTTCTGTACACTAATGGAATTAAAGCTAGTGATCTGAGGCCAGGCGAGTACAGCGATTACCTCGGCACTCAGGAACTTTATAACGGAGACCTGGTTCACTTTTCTCGCTCTGAAAACATCAGAGAGGTGAGGATGTCTTGCCCTCTATGTGGATCTGTGCCGAAAGCTGTTGCTTTGAACACTTTTTTTATTTTATTTTTCACTTTGTATCGTTTTATTTGAATGCGTTTTTAAGCCTGAAAATTTATCTTATCTTTTTCCATCTTATTGTGCTTGAATGGGCAAATTCACACACTTATTTTTCAAAATGCTTATCTTTGTGAGTATCTTCATGAAAGATGGGGAGTATGTTTTTTTAAGTTATTTTTTACTTATGTTAGTTAGGTTGGTATTAGTTTTTTTGGGGGGGGGAATTGAAATTGGTGACAAAAATTATGAAATTTCATAAAATAAAAAAAACGGGATATATATCGTTACCATGAAATAAAATTACTCGTATCATAATGAAAGATTTTGGTCATATTGCACACACAAAGCTAGATAGCATGAATACAACCCATTCCCCTCTTTTTATTTTTAGGTGTGCATATCAAAAAAGGCAGGAGAGATATTAGGTGTTGCAATTGTGGAGTCTGGCTGGGGCTCTATCTTGCCGACAGTGGTGGTAGCCAACCTGCTTCACGGCGGCCCTGCAGAACGGTCCGGCGAGCTGAGCATCGGGGATCGCATCATGTCCGTTAATGGCACCAGTCTGGTGGGCCTCCCCATCGCCACCTGCCAAAGTATCATACGAGTAAGACCAACCAGAAATTAAGCATTCCACAACAATTAAAACACTCTGCATCTCGTGCCAAAATATTGTTTTTTCGTTTACGCCAGGATTTAAAGAACCTGTCGATGATAAAGCTCAGCATCGTTCACTGTCCACCTGTCACAATGGCGATCATTAAGCGTCCAGACCCCAAGTATCAGCTGGGCTTCAGCGTGGAGGACGGGATTGTAAGCAACTGTTTACAACCACTATGTTGGTGAAGCTGTGTTGAGTATATGACATTCTGTTTCTGTTAACATGACTTCTGCAATAGATTTGCAGTTTAATGCGAGGAGGAATCGCTGAGCGGGGTGGCATTCGAGTCGGTCATCGAATCATTGAGATCAATGGACAGAGTGTCGTTGCTACACCTCACGAGAAGATCATCCACATCCTGTCCAGTGCTGTAGGAGAGGTAGGATGAGCGTATTTCACTTTAAATAATATTGCGCCCTTTTTACTACAGCAAGAATGATTCAAAAACTTCTAGAAATCAGGATATGATTGTTCAGATTTAAATCGAATAGTCTTAAATCGAATTTTAAATATGGATGTGGTTTGGATCTGGTTAAGTGTGTTTTATTGCTGTTCAGACTACCGGTACATAAAACAACAATTTAGTCAAAAACGTTCACCAGTATAGCTTTCTTTTTCTGGTTATTAATTTCTATTTTTTTTTGCAATTTACTATTTCACAATTAAATGGTTGTGACGTACATCCAAGTCTAACAGATTATCGAAAAATAAATGTAGGGCATGAACTTGGTTAAATGGATCTGTTATTTATTCGATTTTGAGATGTGGACACACAAAAATGGAGACAGATGAACATGAGCAGGGTTTTAGCTGACTAAATGATTGGAGAAGTTCTGCATATGACACCAGACAGTTTCACCCAGAACATCCAGTTTTGACTTTGATTACGTTGATGAATCCTTCACAATAAGAGCTATAACTTGCATTTTAAAAATAGACTGGATGAATTTTCATTTGTAATAAACTTTTATCTAATTTGTAACAGATTCATCTGAAGACTATGCCAACATCAACCTACCGTCTCCTGACTGGCCTAGATCAGCCCGTGTTCCTTTAGGAGGCGGATCCCCTCAGGTTTTCTGTCACATGCAAATTTACCACTGAACACTTTACTGAGGTGTAGAGAAGTTATTTAATTTAAACTCTGTCTTTTAGCAGATACATTAAAACTGAGCAGTGTAAAATGTTACAAAGATCATGGACCTATATTTTAAAGCTGTTTTAGAGCTGATTATTTAACTGCTGGTTATTATGTGTACATTTGTTTTTGCTCTTGCTGCTAAGCCAATGTGCCTGAAGACAAGCCTTGTTTTTTAATGACTATGCATTAGAATCCACACATTTAAAATTAATCTTAAATAATCTTGAGCCTTCCATCTCAAGCTTCCAGCACTTCTGCAATACCTCATTATGGATTTGATATTCAGTGGTTTACATGCTTTTCACAGAGCTCAAGACTTAGTGCCTGTAAAAATGAACGGACCTTGATTATGCCAGGGTTGTTTTTAGCTATATAGAGAGAGGTATATTTTAATAACTGCTGTATTGGATGTTTATTAAAGATACATCAAGACAATCTTTCTTGATTTGTGTGTTTAATTGTTTAAAGAGAGAAAAAAGGATAGTACAATTCTAAGGTATATCTTATATTTTGGTAACACTTGACTTAACAATAAGTTCTCATTTGTTAACATTAGTTCATGTATTAACTAACAACGAGCAATACATTTGTTTCAGTATTAATTCATCTTTGTTAACATTAGTTAATAAAAATCCAACTGTCCATTGTGTGTTCATGTTAGCTCACAGTGTATTAACATATAATAATAATAATGTTAACAATTACATCTTTTTTATTTTAATGTTTTAGTAAATGTTGAAATTAACATTAACTAAGATTAATAAATGCTGTAGAAGAATTTCTCATTCTGAGTCCTATCTTATTTTCTATATTGTTTGGTTTTACTACTTTATTATATAATATCTTTGTTTTTCAAGATATCGACAATGATTATTTTTCAAGATATCGACAATCCTCACAGGATATATGCGGAATTATAAGATATAAAAAAAATATAACGATAATTACATTTCCAGACAGGCTCACTGTACAGGTGCCGGAAATGGCGCAGGGCTTATGTAAAGTCTAAATGGGCGGGTGCTAAATGAACACAAAGCAAATGATTGGCTACATATCCTGAATGTAGCGCTCTCTATTGGTTACAAGCTCAATGTGGTTTCAATGTTTTGAATGGAAGCCACGCCCATGTTGGTGCTTCCTCAAAGTGATCTCGTAACACCGGCAGCGCGCACGGCCACGGACTGCAGAAAGACTGCAGCAGACCAGCTAATTCATGAGGCAAATGAAGTTTTGGATAAAACGAAAGGTAACAGCATTCTACCCGTGATTATTGTGTTGTTTATAGACATCAATAGCGAAAGTTAAAGCTACGGTACTGTGAATGATTCGAAATGATATGACCTGCAATGAACAGTTCATTAAATATTAATGACAAATTATTGTATCCTAAAGTATATCTTGCATTATAGAATACAAGGGAAAACTAAATAAACGATTTCTAATGAAAATATGTTGAATATACTTCTCAAATGAGGCCTTATTTTTTAAATAGGCCTATATATTTAAACAAATATTTTGTTTACTCTATCCATAAACAGTGTGATGATAATTATGTCAGTTACAATAAACAATCTATAGTTCTGTAGATGTTTAAGGATTTGAAATCAGCAGTGTAAATAATTGTTTAATGTTTTGTTCAAACAAAGCAGCCCATAATAATTTCAGTCATTACATTAACATTATCTTTGTCTTACACAAGCTGTATTTTTCTGTTCCCATTTTAGAGGAGATTTGTTTGTCTTGGCTCTGTTAAGCCAATTAGTATAATGAGGATTTCAAGAAAAGGAATTTACAGTCAAAGCCGAAGAGATCATGTCTTTTAACTTTCAACAACTCATCCATTCATTTAAAGGGGTTTGTTCACCTCCAAATTAACATTTTGTTGTAACCAAGAAGCTCCAATTTGAATATGTGCATATTCAAATCAAACAATGATATTTGAGAGCTACAATTACAATTTTTCATAGTAAAATGATTGTTTTGATTCAGAAGACGTGGAATATGATGCTTTTACGATGCTGTTTTTTTTAGATTGACAGCCCCTGGTAACCATTAACTTTAATTGTATGGAGTGAAAACTTGCATATCATCTCCTTTTGTCTTCCATAGAAGAAGTCTCTTTACTGAATTGAAAGGCTTCTTTGCTTTGAGTGTAAAGTTACGCCAAGTATGCGTCATCATTGTATTTGCATGGTGGAAGAATAGAACCATTTTTTTGTTGTAGGTTTCCTCGGTCACCATGGTTGCGTAGTTCTGTGCCGTCCATCATGGCCATTGGAACGCAGCTCTATCTGCTGCTGTGGAAAAACTTCACGTACCGCAGGAGAAACAAGGTGACGTGTCTTTACTCCTCCTCCGCAAAACACTTACACTCTCTGTCAAACACTCCACAGTTGGAATAGAGTGAGGAATGTCATTAAACATGATTTTCTACATGATGTCTCTTTATCTTTCCTTACAGGTCCAACTGATTATTGAACTTCTGTGGCCGCTCTTCCTCTTCCTCATCCTCATTGCTGTCCGGCAATCACACCCGCCATATAAACAGAGCCAGTGTAAGTGACGCCCTGTGAGCGAGAGTGTTGCCCTCCTCTTTTGGCAGGTGGCAGGGAAGCAAAGCTGATTAGCTACACTGAAAATCAGGACATTGTTGAGCCCTTGTGACATTGTTTATATATAATAAGCATGACCTTTCTAACGGCTCATCTGAAGAAAATTTAGTCCCAATGACGTGATGAATTATTTTAAATAAATGAAATGAATGTTGCACATTTCTCTAATAAGGGTAGATATTATAGGTGATGGAAGTCATGGGTTTATTTATTTAACATTGCTCTTCTTAAGCATCCCAACCAGGTTTATGTTATATTCTTCGCCTTTAAATGTCCTGTCCATCCTATCGAAGCCTGTTTCCACTTCAGAGTAAAAAAAGAAGAAGGTATATGCAACTGTGTATCTCTTATAGTTAGCATCAGCAGCTGCTCCTGGCCGTAAATTTAGTTAGGGCAGATTCTGGGTCTTAGCGCTAGTTTATGAAAAAACATTTTGTACGTTTTATATTCTTATCACTGAACACGCCAGACACACTTTTGGCAGAATTCAAATGTCCTTGCGTCATTCAGCCTGAGGATGGCGCTCGGCAGCCTTTAGTATCCACGACAAACGCATAGAATGCCATCTTAAAAATGCCTTAATGTAGTATTTATTGCCTCGGAATGTTGTTTATGAATATTGCAAGTTGTGGAGGAATTCCAGTGAAGAAACCCGTCATGTCTATAACAGCACGTCTGTATATAAAGGCTATTCAGATGAGCATGTTTAAACTAAAGGATACTTTCATTTGATACGCTACTCCACATAGGAAGAACAGACATGCCAACTAGTTACTGACCTGATACAGACTAATGCATATAGCTGAAGCAGACTGATATCATCTTGTTCTGGAGTGAGGTTTACGTAATGCAAGCGGGGCACCCAGAAATCTGCTTCAATGGCTCTCAATTAGAGCGAGCTGCAGTTCCATTTTTCACCACTTATTTACATTGGAATTTTGTGTGGCGCTGTAGAGCTGGGAAGGGCTCCGAGACCGGCTGCCCCGCTTAGTATGATACATGCCTGCTGAAGCTATGTGCTAAATTTTCGATCGTAGCAATTAGCAATTATACGATGATCCAATCAACCAAAACCAAGTCCTTCTCTAAAAATTTTCTCAATCGAGAAGTCGCAAAAAAATAGGATCACAATTACCAACTTTAAACTTTATAAAGACTTTATTAAACTATATACTGAAACCTAGTGGTGTGGGTGCAGCATCACACAAAAACAAAAGTTTGAGAATATTTATACCATTGTACCAACCACACCCTATTTACAGCTATTTTTGTCATCCATTATTTATTCGTTATGCAAATAAAGGTGTCCAATAAAATCATATCATCTGAGTGTACAGTACACATGTGGTAGGAGGCCCTTTACAAAGAACATATTTTTGTATTCTGTTGTGCTGCTTTTACATTGTTTTTCTATGTAAATGTGCACCAGATTTTCTGTATCTTGTGCGTGACACAGCATTCTAAACATGTAGCACTCTTTAAAAAAAACGTGTCTATTTTTTTTGTCTTACATTTTTACATCATGCGTCTCATGATTTTAAATGCAAGTAGCGCCTAAAAGTGTACATCATTAGAAAATGTACTTTTTATTTTATGTAAAAAAAATGTTTTGTTTATTTTAGTTCATTTAAATGTCTTTATGTTTTGAATGTTTCACATTCACATTAAATGTTTCTGATCTTTTTTTCCATATCAGGTCACTTTCCCAACAAGGCCCTTCCTTCAGCAGGCACACTGCCATGGGTTCAGGGCATCATCTGCAATGTCAACAATCCCTGTTTTCATCACCCCACTTCAGGAGAGACACCCGGTCGAGTGAGCAACTTCGACAACTCCATGTGAGATGCTTTTCTGTACAGTATCTCAGACACTGTATCATGATTTTTCTTTGGGTTTGGCCTTTAATGGAGGTTTATTCTCTCGTTTTCAGACTCTCTCGACTTTTGGTCGATATCAGGACTGTCCTGACAATCAGTGGTAACCGTACGGCCCTCTCCGGCCTACAGGACCTGTCGCAGGCAATCCAGAGACTCGGGGAAAGACCAGATGCCTGGCCAAGTACGACATGTTGATCAAATGTCTCATTGTAGAAGATGTTCAATATCCCATTCAATATTCTCAAAGACCTGAAACGGAGAGAGAATGGAGACTTGTTTAAAGACCCCAGTAATGACTCTCAGCTAGAGATCTCAACAATGTCTCAGATTGTGCTCAGATACCAAACTGAGAAAGCTTTTCTGGCAGATCCCGCTGAGAGGAAATAAGGCTTTTGTTTATGTTTAAAAAAAAACTACCATAATCTTCTTTTTTTAATGAGAACAGCAAGTACACATTCTGTGCCTTGCACATATAATGCAAATCCTGAACAAAATGTTGCCAGTAGGTTAAACTATTTTCCTTAATGTATTATTAATAAAATCAAACTTTTAATATAAGCTCACTGGACTTTGATCTTTGTAGATCTTCCAGTTGGAGAGTATCTCAAGGCCAATGAAAGCTTCTCCTCCTTCCTGCGGACAAACACCAGCATCTCCTCAGCATCTGTTGATCAGTTACTGAGGGCACGACTGAACCTCCAAGTGGTAAGAAAGAACCTTTTTTCTACTTTCTAAAGTGCTTCTAATCCTCCTCTGGAAACCTAGATTCTGAGCTGGCCTAATGACCTGACAGTGCAAGCATTGTTTTTTATTTGTTTTTGCATTTACCCGAAATATGTGATTGGATAATCTCTATATTTTATACAGATATTTATTGTCCTGATACAAAGAGAAAATCTGAAAAATAAAACTAGCAGCTTATATTTGCAACCACAATGTTGCCCCCTGCCCAATTACATCATTAGTTAGAGCTAACCAATAATTGAATTACCTAAGCTAGATTTCTACAATTTCTTCAGAGGAACAGATTTTTCATGTTTAAAGGTCAGCATGAAATTAAAATACACCCATCTATTTTCTAAATGCATGTTATTGATCACAATTCATTTGTTTTTTCAAAAAATGTTGATCACATAATTCTTAATCAAATTTCATAGCTCAATCTGGTGAAACGACATACTCCCTGATGATGTCAATCACTTAGTCTGCTTAAACGCTGCCCCTTTCTTACAATTGACTGCAAGCTCGCATTCCATCTACCTACATCCAATCAACAAGTAGATAGAACCAAGCAGCCCCACCCCCACCCCCACACACACATTTTTTTTATTTTTATAATCCGTTTCACTCGGATGCATGTCACATGAAAAAAAGGGTCTGTCGCTACTTTCCTTTCATCATGACTTTAAAGTCGGCATGAAATAAAAATTTGTCCCATCTTTTTCTAAACGAGTGCTGTGAATTTTATCGTTTTTTTTTATCTCTTAATTTTTAATAAAAATATCATAATGTCTTCTGGAGAAACGACAGACTTTTCTCTGGTGATGTATGCAGGACTTCTCCAATCATTTAGTCCACTTAAGTCCAATCAACAACCAATGAACAGAATCAGGTCCCTGCCCTAATTTTTTTCCCATGATCAATACATCCAATTGCTCTTGGATCTATGTCACAATACAACTTTAACACTTTCATAGCATAGTATTTTTATAGTAAATTGATACATGGACATCTTGTTTTACCTCTTTTGTCCACAAGGTTGCATTAGCAGGTGGAGGAATGCGTCTGTCTGATATCGTCTGCAATGCTTCACTCTTGGGTCTTTACCTCACCACTGAGGAAGGAGATTCTTTCCCTGAACTCCAGGGGGCGTTGTGTTCTGTGCCCTCAGATGTAATGCAGAAGGCAGAGCAGATCTTCCTCTCACAGCTGGACTTCAGCAAGATCCTCACGGTTTGTGGGCTTATGCTTTCTGCATTTATTCTGTTAAAGGATGGGAGAAACAAAGCTTCTTTTTTTTTAGAACTTTTAAAAACTAGAGATGCACTGAGAGATGCCAGCCACCCAAACATATAATTTTCTCAGATTTAAATATCCGCATCCGACTCCCACCCGATCATCACATTACAATTATTCTAATTCTCAGTGTTGAGTAATGATATGGTAACATATTACACCGAAGGAGGCTGCTTTTAAATTAACATTTATTTATAACAAAAGTTCTTCTTTGGAAAATTTTAATTTCCTTAATAGCCTAAACCCAGGCTTTACTCCCTTCAAACTAAAATGGTCACTATTTCCGTCACTGCAACTTCCCGAACATGCACACCAAAACTGTAAAAAAAAATTGGGTCCCAAGCAAAGGCTGGACATAGGCTAATGTATGAGTCTTGTGTCATAATCATGGCACTTCACAGCCTTTACATATTACAAAATGCTGAAACAAGTGGGGCCACCAACTGCGTAGCTTAATGAGAGTCTGCAAATTAGTGCCTGACGAAAAATGTTGCTTAGAAATGTTCACATTTTAGAGAATGTAGTAATGATCCACCCGCAATAATCAAAATGTTATTTTTTATAACATTCTGGGGAGGGTGCATTCTGTACCCGAATTGTATTGTCCTCATTACCCAACGGGACTGTGTACTCGCCAACTGTTTATTTGCAGTGTTCTGGTGCCATCGTATGGCTGAATCGTGAGCGAGTTTGTGGTCTGTACTGCGCATGCAGTTAGTGATTGGACAGAGTCTAAGTGGCTCACCACCTCTAAGGGAGCGATAACACCCCGAGGTGATGTTATACTGTGTTATGTTAATATGTTTATTTTTGGGTGTATACAGTGAAAACTTGATTAAGTCTTGAAAATGGAAAGTGCTTGTGACTAGTGGGTGGGTGTGGAGCACTGCACAGCCTCTTGTGCTTTTCACTGCTCTGCTTCCCCTGGCCCAACCGGGCTCTGTTTTCCACACAGAACATCTGGAAACAAAACTCGTCCCTTGTTGAACACAGAATGACTGAGGGTCAGGAGATAGCTGTTGGCTCCTTTCCCTGGAGAAGACCCCATCAAACTGCCTCATTCTTCCTCGCTCCCTGAAGATGAGGATAAGGAGCTGGCTGGAGCTGAGCTGTTGCAGATGGATAGTTCTTCCTAGGCCAGGCAGTTCTCTGTTCCAGTACTCCGCTGCATTCACGTTCTGTCTCTGCCATCTAGGAATGCGAAAGCTGGGGGGTTGGCACGCCATAATCGGTGGTGGAGGGGGTTCAGTCTGTGTCTTTCTAGGCATACAGAGAGTTGCAAAGCCTGAAATCTGTTTTGCATCGGTGTCAGATCTGAGCCAAAAATGCCCTCTGTGACAACCGGTGCATCTAGGATGGCTTCTTTTTCCCTGTCAGACAGATTAGACAAGTTAAGCCATCGTCCTTTCTCGTGAATTACCATCGTGGTCATGGTTTTGCTCTGCGGCTTGAACTGCGCATATCTGAAGATGCTTGATATGCGGTCAGCATAGAGATTGCGTTCAGTGCCCTGACAGAGAGAGCGACTGCTTTATAAGTGTATTCTGTCATGCTTGACTGAGATTGTTCGCATTAGATGACAACGTTGTATTTGCAGCCGCCGTGCATTTTGGGTGTGGGGCAACTAATGGCTCCATGCGGGGGAATTTTGTAAAGTCCTTCCTTATCCATCCCCTCTACATCGAGAGCGGACCCTCACTGCATGGGCATCTTGCTAGTAAATGGTTTGTCCTGCGGTCTCTGCTACCACGGCCGGCCACAAAATGTTTAGTTTTTCTGCAGCACGTTTGCACACATCTTGCAGATCAATACTGAGAAGCGGAGAGGATGGTGCCCCCTCCCGACTCCTCTGTGGACCCCGCCGCAGCAAGGAGTTGTGCCAGGTGCGCAGGGGGGAGGAAAGGGAAGTCCTCTAAATCTTCCTCTTCTTCAGAGAGAATAAAGTGTGAATATCCCTCTTCCCCGAAATCAAGCGAGTCCTCTTCCTCGTCCATGCTAAACACTCTGGGCAGAGTGTGGAGTGGGGCTAGGTGAAATGGGGATCCTGGCCCAACAGGCTAGCTTGGTGTGCTAGCCTGCGGACGAAGGCTCTTCAAGTGATATGGTTTGTGTCCTTGCATGAAATTTTGTTCCCGCATGAACAAAGTTGCACAGAATCTCCCACATTAGCCGGGATAGTCTACATTGCTCACTGAATAATCCTTGCAATCAGCTGGAATGCACATTTAAGGAGCCAGGGGGATAGTGGCGTGGTGGCCAGTAGTTCTTCCAGAAGTTTGTTGATGATTTATCCAAATTTTGTAGGCTTCTGGTGAGAAGCGAGAAGAGGTTTTTGAACACCGTAGTGACGTTGTGTCGTTCCTCTTATACTGGCCAATCAGCTTGTGCTGTGTAGTAAATTATGTGAATGCTTACAGATTGCGAGTGGCCTCTCAGTGCCATCTATAGTTTCATGATTGAACTAGAAATATATTGGATATTGGTTCATGGGATCACCAGATCAATGCCCTCTAGCAGCAAACCATCAAAATGTATTAATGTTTAAATACCAAGGTGCGAAACAATACGATGTAACGAAGCCTCATTTTCTGAAATCATGTGACTTGAGGGGCTTTATATGCACTACGAGTCCGAACCACTGATAGGTGGTGTCAGGAAGAGGGACATTCTCATTCTAGAGAGAATTTGATTTGATTGGACAAAATTAATTATTATTATTATTAGTCATTAGTATTTTGGGCTGTTTTCCTGAACAGCTGTTTCCTATTTGTTTCAATGCCATCTGAAATCTCTGTTTCATATTTGAACTGTTTATTTTTATTTTTATATTAATTCCTTTCAGAGAGACAGACTGCAGGGAAACGCGGCTGATCTCCGGCTCATCAGTCGGTCTGTTTCCTCTGTAACTCAGGAACTAGCATCAGTTATGGATGATGTGAGTCCTTTTCGGATATATTAATGCCAAAGTTTCACAATTACTGTACTAATGAAACAATAATCTTGCCTTTTCCTTTCTCCGTGAAACTGCGTGACAATCACTACAGATCAAAAGTTGGAATAGTTAGGATTACTATTTTCTATTGTAATATATTCTCAAATGTAATTTATTTTGATGCAAAGATGAATTTTCAGATGCATTACTCCAGATTCAGTGTCACATGATCCTTTAGAAATCATTCCAATATGCTGATTTGCTGCTCAATAAACATTTCTTCTTATTAATATTGAAAATGTTTGTGCTTAATATTTTGTGGAAACCATGATAAACTACCATTCTAAAGTTTGGTAATTAAGAAGAAATAATTACTTTTATTCTGCAAAGTTGCATTAAAATGATCAAAAGTGACAGTAAAGACATTTATGATGTTACAATAGATAAGATCTATTTCAAATTCATGCTGGTCTTTGGAATACTCAAACAAAAGTTTTTTTGTTTTTGTCACAAAAATAGCAACATTTTCAGTATTGATAATAATAATAATATCCATTATTAATAATTCAGCACCAATAATTGAGCCCCAAATTTGAATGATTTCTCAAAGATCATGTGACATTGAAGACTTGAGTAAGATGCTGAAAATACAATGTGGCATCACAGGAATAAATTACATTTTTAAATAAATTAAATTAGAAAACATTTATTTTAAGTGGTTAAATTGTTATAATTTTTTACTGTAATATTGATCAACTAAAGTATAAGAAACCAATTTCAAAACTATTGAAAAACGTAATGATTTAATTATCATAAAACATTTGACCGGTTTTGTTCATGATAGTTGAATAATAAATTTTTAATGCAAATATTCTAGATATCCATTTTTACATCACAGCAATGAATCTGTTTCTCTCTTCTCCCTCAGATCTCTTCTCTGTCCAGTTTCTCAGAGCTGAATTCAGAGATGAGGCTTCTGACACCTGAAAACCGTTTAGCACTGCCACGCGAGAGCTTTCGTGCCTTCTCCAGAATCATGTGTGGACACCCAGAGGCAGGGGGAGAGAGAATCCCTTCATTCAACTGGTATGAAGATCAGGACATCAAATCTTTCCTGGGCAGAAATGTGTCAGAGGAGACAGACCTTGAAAATAACAACAGCACCAGTAAGATGTTTGACTCATTTATAGGGGTGTAACGATGCATATGCATCGATCTTGAAACATGGATTTTTGAATCGTGAATCAAGAATTGATTTAATTGATTTTAAAGTATATAAACATTAAATTAGTTACTTGTATTAATTAATTGAGATGTAGTGTGGCATCATTTGTGTCCTCACACATACACATGCTGCGCTCTTTACTACCGTTCACTGGATTGCGCTTACTCTCTGTTCCATCAGTAAGCCTTATTGACACTTTTATAAGCAGATTTCTGAGCTCCTCATGTTTGATCTCTCCTCAGGGTGTCAATATGAGCAGTTGACAACTCTCTCACAATAGCGCTATATTCTCAAACACACATAAAGTTGCCAACTCCTTGTGTGGCCACTGCTACTGAAATAAAGTGCTGTTATTGTGTGAAAACCTCACCATTTTTTTTATATGAAAAAATAGTGCAGTTTTACATTGTTTATGGGCAAGCACAAAACATTTAAGGGGTCTGAGGATATAGCTGATTTTTATTTTATTTATTTGCATGAGACCTTGAAGAAACTGACTTTATCAGATAATATTGAAATATTTGGATTGGTTTACTGACTCAGGGTCAGTAAATGGAATGGAAACAGTAATGAAACCCTGGAATTTTAATTGAATTTAGAAACTTATGAATCATGAATCAAATGTATTCGCTGTCGACCCAAAGATTCACATTCCTGTTTGGGCATCAGGGGTAACTCAAAAAAAAAAAAAAATGACAAGCCTTGTAGAGAGACACATCCTGTCTGATTTTCTTTTCACTTGTAGCTCCGTTCTGTGAAAACTTGATTCGAAGTCTAGAGTCGAACCCTCTCTCACGGATTGTGTGGCGAGGCATTAAACCACTGTTCATTGGAAAGCTGCTATACACACCAGACACACCAGTCACCCGTACAATCATGTCACAGGTACCGCTCCCTCATCCTGTGTGCAATATGTCTGTTGTTTACAAATACAATGTCTATGATGCTAACCTGAAATTCTTGTTCCTCCAGGTAAACAAAACGTTTCAGGACTTCCAGATTCTAAATGATCTGCAGGATGCGTGGCTGGAAGTGGGTCCCAGAATCAAAACCTTCATGGAGAGCAGTGTAGAAATTCGGCTTCTGCAGGATCTTCTGAGAAGGCCTGAGGTGGCGGTAGTTGTGAACCTACGTCTGGAAAACACGTCTTGGACGGCCTCTCGTATTTCCCGGTTCCTCTCAACGCCTGGCCCAGATACACCCCGTAGGAATGGAGCGCCAACCACATGGTTGGATCTATACCAGGATTTAAACAACACCTTCAGCACTCTGTCAGAACTCACTAAGGTACTTGCCTGCTAAGCCTAGCAGGAAATCTGCAGCTTATGTTATGACCAGTTAAACCAGTAAACCTGATTTTGCTTGGTATCTGTTCAAGGACACTAGTAATGGATGTGAAAAGGGTGTGCTGTATGTACTTGTGTGGTGTTCATATTTTTGTTTTTCAGCCAGTGTTCGTGGGTCAGGTGGACCCGCTGCATTTTGGGGTTTTTAATTCAACATAATCAAAGAATTTTATGTTAAAATACTCAACAGATTTTTACTTCATCCCTATTACAAGCAATATAAACAGCATATATGATTAGTATTTTCTATTTACTTTTGTTAGATCACATTTAAGAATTGCAACCTTGTGCGGGAATGGCAGGGGTAGAAACACAAAACTCACTCTTGCACTTACACTCTCTCACACTTACACACAATCTCTCTCTCTCTCACGCACGCATGCACACACACACACGCACACACACACACACACACACACACACACACACACACACACACACACACACACACACACATGTAGGGTGGGTGTACAGTGTGTGGTCATTGAAAATGTGTTTTGATATATATTCTTCACAGAAAATGTTTTAAATTAAGTTTGAAAAAATTATTAATCGTATCATTTTTCTTTTGATAAAAAAACCCTGAACACCATACAAGGGTTAAAGTCGGCATGAAATGGAAGTTTTAATAGTCTTTTCTTCCCTATTGTGACGTACAGTACATTGAGTGAAATGGCTTTCTGAACAAGAAAAGATATAGGGTGGGATTTTGGTGGGAATGGTTAAGTGATGTGTTTTCCCGCCCTCGCACCAGTAAACACGGCATCAGAGAAGACAAGAGATGTTGCTGCAAGAGGGAGGGGAAGTAATTTTGATTAAAGTGAATAATTACTATTAGGATAGTAATGAAAGTCAATGAGGAAGAGTCCATGTGAAACGCATAATTTCATAATTTTTTTAGGTTTATATACGTATCCTTGCACACTAATTCATCCCATTTTTAGAAGCTGAACATTAGAACAGATAATCAAAAATCCACTACAAATAGTTGCCTACAGTACACCATCTATACTATTTGCTATTCTTATAGATTCAAGATGCAAGATATTTATTGTCATGTGCACAGTAAAAACACCAAGGTTAGACCACACAATGAAATTCTTTCTTTGGAAGTATCCCTTACACAAAAATATACAATATACACAAACTAAATATACTAAAATATGCATAAATTAAATTCATTAAATCAAGGTAACAGTCAGTGAGGAGGATGTTAGGGAGTTAGTGTTTCATATGTTGTTCAGGAGACTAATTGGCTTGTGGATATTTGGCATGCAACGAATTATGACTGAATGCTGACTTCAACCTCATAAATTGTCCAGTAATAAATAACCAGACGTTACTCCACTTTGAAATATAGACAACAACTTTAATGAATAATTAATATAGGTGTATAAACAAAATTATGTCACAAATGGTACATAGACTTTAGGTTGAAAAACTGTTCATTGAAATAAAAGTGCTATCTATAAAGACTACTACATTACCTATTACCCTTTATAAAAGCCAATTTATACTCATAGATATTATTGTCATATATTGCCAATAACTTGCATTTGAGACAGTCCACAGCATTAATATTGATCGTTGTCTATCTATACCCTGTATTGTTCCAGTGCTTCTCTTTGAATAAAATTGAGGGTTTGGCCACGGAGGGTGAGCTAGTCGAACGAGCCCTGGAACTGCTGGAAGATCGTCAGTTTTGGGCCGGAATAGTCTTCCTCCTCCCAGACCCTTCATCATCCTCTTTGCCTCCTCATGTCAAGTACAAGATCCGCATGGATATAGACGATGTAACCCGCACAAACAAGATCAAAGACAAGTATATTGAAATGTCCACACACACTTAAGTTTACAGAGAAATGTGGTTATGTAGTGCTTCCACGGTCAACTGTTTAATAAAGCTGATATCATAATCTTTATCATTTGACAGATTTTGGGATCCAGGCCCGGCTGCTGAACCATTCAGTGACCTTCGCTATGTCTGGGGCGGTTTTATTTACGTACAGGATTTAGTTGAGAGAGCCGTGACACATTTGCTCACTGGTAAAGAGCCAAACACGGGCATATACGTGCAACAGATGCCTTACCCCTGCTTTGTTGATGATGTGTGAGTTTCACTCTTCTGTTTCACACCACACGTTATTCCACAATTTACACCAATAACTCTGCACTAAATCCATCACTCGTTTTTTTGTATGTGTATTATTAAACATTCTTTTTTTTATTCATGTTAATAAATATTATTTTATAATTATTATTATTAACTTTTTATGACATATGAACCAAGTTTGGTTGAGGCTGTAAAATGTCATATTTTTCATGAATTAATAATTAATATTTGTTTAAAAATCCATTTTTAAAACATATAGAATATAATGATTAAGATAATCAACTGTACATTACCATTCAAAAGTTTGGGGCTAGTAAGAGTTTAAAAAGAAAAGAAAATGAATACGTTTATTTAGCAAGGATGCATTAAATTGATAAAAAGTGACAGTATAGTCATTTATAATGTTATTAAAAATTTCTACTTCAAATGCTGTTCCAACTTTCTATTCATGAAAGAATCATGAAAAAATGATGGTTTCCACAAAAATACTAAGCAGCACAACTGTTTTTAATATTGATAATAATAATAATTATTTTCGAGCATCATATCAGCATATTATAATGATTTATAAAGGATCGTGTGACACTGAAGACTGGAGTAATGGTGCAAAAAAATCAGCTTTGCATTACGGGAATAAATGAAATTTTAAACTATATAAAAATAGAAAACAATTATATTAAATTGTAATAATATTTCACAGTATTGCTGTTTTTGCTGTTTTCTATAAAAAAATACACCCTTGGTGACCTTCTTTCAAAAACATTAAAAACTCTTACTGACCCCAGCGGTATGGTAATATTTGTATTCAAGGTGAAAGAAAAAATGCTATTACTTTTTACTTGATATTGAGTCATACAGTTCCAAAATCATTCAATTTTTGAAACTTGTCAATTACCTTTTTTCTCTTCTTTTAGTTTCATACGTGTCCTGAATCGTTCTTTGCCTCTGTTTATGACATTGGCGTGGATCTATTCTGTGGCTATGATCATAAAGGGTGTGGTCTATGAGAAAGAAGCTCGTCTGAAGGAGACAATGCGTATCATGGGCCTGAGCTCTGGGATGCTGTGGCTCAGCTGGTTCATCAGCAGTTACCTGCCCTTCCTGTTCAGCGCTGGACTCCTTATCGCCGCCCTTAAGGTGAACAAAGTGACCGCTCTCCTGAGCCCAAAGTGCGCTTTGATGACGGCCCTTTATTTAAAGCTTATTTTCTCTCATCTGTCAAAAGAGTGCCCTGTTTGATCTCTCTGTCTCTCTTCTCTCTCCTGCAGTGGGGAGATATCTTACCCTACAGTGACCCGGCTGTTGTTTTCTTCTTCCTGACTGCATTTGCTACAGCCACCATCATGCTTTGCTTCCTCATCAGCACATTCTTCTCACGTGCCAACCTGGCAGCAGCGTGTGGAGGACTCATTTACTTCACCCTTTACCTGCCATATGTGCTGTGTGTGGCCTGGAGGGAATATCTGACCAGCACACACAGGATCTTAGCGGTGAGAGCTGCTGCCGTTACACGTCTTCACACAACACATATAATTCATATAATTATATATACGAGAATGATATTTGAAAGCTGCAAATGAGAAGATTATTAGAAAATGACAGCTTAAAGTTAAACTGTCTGTTTCTAACAAACCCTGCAATTCAGACGTCTGAAGCAATGACTTGTTTCCCTGCAGAGCTTCCTGTCTCCAGTGGCCTTTGGTTTTGGCTGTGAGTATTTCTCTCAGTATGAAGAGCAGGGTGTGGGGATCCAGTGGTTTAACTTGAGATCCAGCCCCATGGAGGGAGACAGCTACAACTTTACCACCTCCATTGTGATGCTGTATGTAGATGCTGTCATCTATGCACTGGCCACTTGGTACATTGAAGCTGTTTTTCCAGGTAAAGCATCTTTCTGTGAGCAAACGCATAATGACATACACGCAGTTCTAGCGATGTCTTCCTTTATATTAACATGAGTTTGTGGATTCATCAGTGAGTGTGTTTAGATGTACGCTTTAAGGTTTGGGTTGGTGAGATTTTTTATGTTTTTGAAAGAAGTCACTTATGCTCACTAATGCTGCATTTATTTGATCAAAAATACAGTAAAACAGTAATATTGTGACAATACATTAATTGATATAAATAAGTGTAATTTATTCCTGTGATGGCAAAGCTGAATTTGTAGCAGCCATTACTCCTCTTTCAGTGTCACATGATCCATTTTTGTGGATACTGTTATATTCCCCAAGAATTCTTGAATGAATACAAAGTACAAAAGAATAGCATTTATTTGAAATTATTTATATTACTGATAATAAAAAAATAATTATTGAATTTTCAATTATTATATTATTTGAAATCTTTTTTAACATTATAAAAGTATTTTTAATGCAATTTAATGCATCCTTGCAGAATAAAATCTAAACATTAGTGTACATCACAAGTCTCATATTTATCAAAAAAAATCTCATTATTAAAAAAAACCTTATATTTCAATTAATAGACAATGCAAGAAAAATATATTTAACCTATTGCATTTAATCCCCAGACATTCCTGTTTCACAGCCATGTGAACAATAGTAAAAAAGCAAAGTGGGGTAAAAATCTCGGAAAATAGGGTAAATATCTAGGTCAATCATAATAACATGGTAGCTACTGTGTTAGGACATGTCAAACAGAAGTTGTTTTATAACTTCTCAGCTGATTAAACATAATATATGACAAGTATATGATATAGTATAAGCATATGACGTATGACTATATGTGAAAACACACTCATTGTGTTGAATTAGTCTGTGTGAAAAAATGTCAATAATTGTATGTTTCACAGGGCAGTATGGGATCCCCAGACCGTGGTATTTTATCTTTCAGCTGAATTACTGGGGTGGGGTTCCATTAGAGGTGGGGTTGCCCATTCCTACAGCACCTAGAGAGGAAACAGATGGTAAGA
Organism: Phoxinus phoxinus; assembly: GCF_949152265.1. NCBI lineage: Eukaryota > Metazoa > Chordata > Actinopteri > Cypriniformes > Leuciscidae > Phoxinus > Phoxinus phoxinus. Next base: position 6,253,015 of record NC_136897.1, read on the forward strand.
GCATCAAACTACAAGTGGGTGTTTGTAATACAGAAGTTTTAAGTATTTGTTTTAGGACAACATATTTGGATTAATTCTCTTGATTTGGTTCAGGGTTAGTTGCATGAAATTATTTACAATTTATAGTTATTTATAGTAACTGTATGTAACATATGTAACAATGATGACACTGTAAAATAAAATGTGACCAATATTTCTTAATTACAATGTTTATTACAGATCGGATTGAAGCTGAGCCGCCAAGTCTGATTCTAGGAGTTTCCATAAGGAACTTAGTAAAGATTTATAAAAAAGGGTCCAAGCTTGCTGTCAATCACCTTAACATGAAGTTCTATGAGGGCCAAATAACCTCTTTTCTGGGTCACAATGGAGCTGGCAAGACAACCACCATGTGAGAGCTTAAAAAATTAGTCTTTACAAATATGTAACATTTAACATGTTCTTTAAACTAAATTGAAATCTTACTAAATTTACTTTATCAAGCTCAAACTAATTGATTAGCTTATTACTGCAACTTATGATGTACTTATTACTGCAACTCATTACTTCATGATGTTTTGACCCACAGGTCCATTCTAACAGGACTGTTTCCTCCCACTGCTGGTACGATATACGTGAAGGGAATGGACATTCGCACAGATATGGACATAATCCGCAGTACTCTGGGAGTTTGTCCCCAGCACAACGTCCTCTTTGACATGTAGGGCACCAGTCAACAAAAAAAAACAATAAAAAAGTGATACTGTGATAATTTTACTTGTGCTTTGTTAATTCTACTCTGAGAGTTTTTTGTTGTTGTTGTTGTTTTATAGTTGATACCTATACTGGTTATTTTTGTTAATTTATTTGTTTTTAACTGACTATTTTATATATAATATAGTATAATATCAACTTTATTAACATGGTACCACCATAGTACTCTCTTTGTTATCATAATGCAAAACATTTGTGTTGCCACATGAGACGAGCTCAAACTTTCTATACTGTATTTTTTTTAACATTATTGGTGTTCTCTTGTATGTCATTGAAGCCTGACAGTGGAGGAGCATGTGTGGTTCTATGGTCGAATGAAGGGCATTAGCATGGAGGAGGTGGAGAAAGAGATAAATTCACTTCTGGAGGATGTGGGCTTACAACACAAACGACATGAGCAGACTAAAAACCTTTCGGGTAGGTTAACAAATATATTCATTTCAAATTCACTTGTTCAATATCTGTTATGTTGTTCTCTAAACTGTGACCTCTACCCTTTATTTGGGCCTATTTTGTCTTTCTTGACAGGTGGCATGCAAAGGAAACTGTCTGTTGCAATCGCTTTCATAGGTGGGTCAAAGGTTGTGGTCTTGGATGAACCCACAGCTGGTGTGGACCCCTACTCCCGCCGCGGGATTTGGGACCTTCTGCTCAAATACCGTGAAGGTCTTTTAAAGCTTTGCCTTTTGAAGACTGCAAATAATGTACTGGTCTGTCAGCTACCAGACTTAACACCCTTTGAATTTCAGGCCGCACCATCATTCTGTCCACACATTACATGGACGAGGCTGATCTCCTCGGTGACCGCATTGCAATCATTTCCCAGGGAAAGCTGTGCTGCTGTGGAACGCCACTCTTCCTCAAGGCACGTCTTGGTACAGGATACTACCTTACGCTGGTCAAGAGAGAGATGCATAGGACACCGAGCAGCATCAGCACTGGCAAACTCCCTTCAAATGCAGCAAGCAAGGTGAGATGTCCCACATGCGTTTTCAGCATCATTACTCCAGTCTTCAGTTTCACATGATCCTTCAGAAATCATGATTTGATGCTCAAAAAACATTCATTATTATTATCAATGTTGAAAACAGTTATGTATAAAACATTTTCACGATTCTTTGATTAATGGAAAGTTCAAAAGAACAGCATTTATGTGAAATATAATCTTTTGTAACATTATAACTTGATGTCATCCTTGATGAATAAAAGTATTGACTTCTTTTATTTCTTTCCCCAAAACAAATAAATAAAAATTCTTACTGACCCCAAACTTTTGAAGGGTAGTGTTTAATGTTACAAACGCTTTCTATTTCAGATAAATGCTGTTCTTTTTAACTTTCTATTCATCAAAGAATCCTGAAATAAAATTTAAAAAACTGTTTTCAACATTGATAATAATCATAAATGTTTCTTGAGCATCAAATCATCATATTAGAATGATTTCTGAAGGATCATGTGACACTGAAGACTGGAGTAATGATGCTGAAAAATTCAGCTTTGATCACAGGAATTTACATGAAATTACATTAAACACAATAAATTACACTTTACTATATTTTCACATAGAAAACATCTGAAAAATCTGAGTTATACAATGATCTCCTGCATATATTCACCAGTTCTCTGTGTTTCAGGACAGCGAATCCTCATTAAGTGATGACACAGGACTGGGCAGTGAAGAGAATGGATTCGGTGGGTACAGCTTTGCCTTACAGGAGTTGTTTACATCATGTCTTAACATATTGTCTAATCTGCCCTGCTGTGTCTATTTTCAGTGTTGCCATGCTTTTTAAATCCAGGCCTCAGCATTATCTAAGGTCTCTGATACCTTCCTGTCTTAGATGTTGCTGCCCTAATGGCTCTTGCACAGCAGTACGTCTCTGATGCTCAGCTGGTGGAGGACATTGGCAGAGAGGCGGTTATCAACTTGCCACATGCTGCCTCAGAGGACGGCAGTCTTGCCCTCTTCCTGAACGAACTGGACAAACGGCAGGGCGAGTTCGGTGTGGTCAGTTACGGGTTGTCAGACACCACGTTAGAAGAGGTGAGACAGTTCTGAAGCACCAGTTTGTTTTTCCCCACTGATACATTCTCTCTGTAAAAGGATTTAGCCCTCACTAAAGTTCAAGGTTGTGGTATACGTGTCCGTCAAAGGCCAGTCATTATCCCATTCAGACTGCGATAGAGGCAAATCCCTCTTAAACCTTGGTGGGTTCTAACATTAGTTAAAAATAAACAGCGATTAAGTAGAGAGTGTTTATCCTCATGGCTGCTTTTGTAATCGAATACGTCTTCCTGCCATTTGGAGGCAGAAGGGGCTTTGCCAGACTTTAATATTTAGCTCTGCCTGTATATTTTAGATCTTTCTGCGTGTGGCAGAGGAGACAGGTGTGGATGCGGACCCTGAGGAGCCTCCAGCATCTCCAGGCCACCAGGGGGAGCCATCTGAGGACCGAGACACAGGTAAATGAGAATACATTCCATACATGCTGAGCCAAACAGATAAAATCTGTGGTCGGTTGCATAAACGGTTTAGACTAATCTTACAAGTTAGTCATCTAATTTTTTGTCGGTTACAGAAAAAAAAGTAGATTTGAATCCTAAAAGTAAGTCTGATTACCCCTTAACTAACTGCTAGTTGGTCAGACTAGTTCTTAAGACATATGCTGAATTCAGAACCACATACCAGTATGCTAGTATGCGGTTCGTAATTCAGCAATAGTCTTAACATAGTGACTATGCTTATGCAACTGGCCCCATTTTGCATACTAATGCTGTATTCCATTCAAAGTCGAATGTGGGTTGATGAATAAATAAACTAAATTGCAACTAACAGCTTTGCAGGTGTTCCGTTGCATAATTTCTATACATTAGACAATGCTATGCAATGCTAGCATCTGTTGTGCATGTGTATGTTCATCAAAAAAAGATAATTTACATTGTTTTACATATCGGTATCTATCTCTCTCTGCAAATATTTGCTAAACTGAGTTTATTGACAAGCAGGACTTTTTAACAGAACTGTCACTTGTCTATCTTATGTCATAGTTCATGTACATGTACAGTATTTTATGTCTTGCAAATTTATACTGTTGATTTTCGTTGATGTAAATGTTAGATGTATTGTATGAACATTGTTGCAAATTTTACTGACTTAAATATGTCATCAAAATACAGTTATCTAGCTGGAAAACATGACACATTTGCAAGGGTTCTGTGATAGGTGATTTGTTAATAATTAAAATGGGTTAAAATCATAAGCAAATCACCATATTCCATAATATGCTAAAGTATATTTCCAGCAAAATTTAATTGATGGTTTTATAGCTGTCATGGAGTTTAATTATAGTCTGTTTTAATTATTTTCTGTTGTAATTGTTTGTATCAGTGATGTTATTGTTAAATAACACACTTAACGTTATCGTTAATTGAAATAAAATCAAAATGGTTGATGAAAAAAAAAATTACATTTAAAAATGTAAACAAAAATTTAAAATATTAACTTCGCAACCAACAGAAAAAAAGTTGAAGGTCAAGAGTTAATGTTACTGAAACTAAAACTGAACAAATGTAAGAACAAAAATACTAAAACTGATATAAAAAGTAATTCAAAATATGAATACATGTTATAATAGTATATAAATAATACTTTATTGTGGTTGTTATTTTTAATTTTTGTTTTATTTGTTTCTTGAGATAATATTGTTAAATGATTGTATACAATTAACTAAAAATATTATTTGTATAATGAATATTGTAAATTATTACTCTTGAGTTTGAATGAATATAGCCTTTGATGCTGGTATGGCATTAAATAATAAATAAAAGATTTATATAAATAAAAGTGTTTGTTTTATTTTTTAAATGAGAAATATTAGTATATTTTACTGTATATTTTACAGTATATATACTATTTTTTTCTGTGGGACCAGTGACAATTTTGCTGGGGCTACAAATCTGGGCCAGTAGATACAAAACATACTAAGATGATAGCTTGCATCTAATTGGGCATACTATAAGCATATAACATAAGTATACATTTGAGGATTAGATCTGGTTGTGTCATGTGTTTTACAGATATTTTTGTTTGTTTTGTTTTGTTCTTCCCTCTGCTTCGCTGGCAGTACGGAAACAGCCAATCAGGAAAGGTACAAAAGAAAAGAAAACAGGCTGTGATTAGTGTTGACGGCAGTAGCGCAGGTCAGAACAGCTGTAATGAGACGTCATTAACCAGAAGGTCTTTCTCTGGCACACAGAGGCCCAGGAGACAGAGCCGCTGAGTGGGGATGGTCAGGGTGGCGGTGCTCCTCTCACAGGCTTCTTCCTGACATGTCAGCAGCTTCGAGCGCTTTTCACCAAAAGACTGAAGTACACTCTTCGGAGTCGCAGAGGCATTTTTGCACAGGTACACAGTTGTGAATACAATCCTTTTTTAAATTATCGACTAATAATTATTCACATTTGACTGATCCAAAGTCTACCAACAGCCTTGTCAATGTCATATCAGTTGTCATATCAGACTGATGTTGGATATTATTATACCTTTTCTGCCATCCAACACTCACTTAAAGTTTATCTTTAAAAACATGAATAAGTCTAAATTAATTTATGGCACTACCGTTCAAACTTTTGTGGTGAGTAAGATAAAAAAAATAAAAAAAAACTTTTATTTAGCAAGACAAATTATTTATTTTATTTTTTATGTATTTTATTTATTCAACAAAATGGACTATTGTCAATCTATGTATTTTAGAATAAAATAGAATATTTTAGAATTAAATAAAAATCTGTTCTTTATATTTTATAATATGATGCTATTTTTACACGGCTCTTTTTAACTTTCTTTTCATCAAAGAATCCTGATTTTTTAAATTATGGTTTCCACAAAATTATTGAGCAACTGTTTTCAACATTGATAATAATCAGAAATGTTTCTTGAGAATCAAATCAGCATATTATAATTATTTCTGAAGTATCATGTGACACTGAAGACTGGAGTAATGATGCTGAAAATTCAGCTTTGCCATCACAGGAATAAATTACATTTTAATAAAATAGAAAACAGTTATCTTAATATTTCACAATTTTAGTGTTACTGTATTTCTTTATTTTCTTTCCAAAAAATCTTTATAAATGTACAGTAGTTAAATGAGACCTCTTTGTTTCACATATGTATATGCATATTGTGTAACAACAGTTGATTTATGTTTTGCAGATTGTTCTTCCTGCTGTTTTTGTCCTTATCGCTCTACTCTTCAGTCTCATTGTCCCACCCTTTGGGAAATATCCATCCCTGGAGCTCCAGCCGTGGATTTACGGGGAACAGTTCACCTTCTTCAGGTACTCATTCAGAGATGGAGAGTTTCAAGGAAAAGTCTATTGTCACCTGCAGATCTCTTACCTATTGTCTTTTTCCCATAAAGCAATGATGCCCCACAGGACCCAGCCATACAGAACCTCCTGGATGCCCTGCTAGATCCACCCGGGTTTGGTACTAAATGTATGGATCCGAGCAGGTACGATCCCTGTCATTAGGAATACAACAACATTAAATAGGCTATACTGCTTAATTAATGTAACGTGATGCTTTGTTTTATGCTTTCTCAGTGACATAGAGTGTTTAGAGGAAGCTGAAACAAAGTTTGTCCGGCCCCAGATTCCTTACAGCATGTGGCAGCTCTTTCACAAAGGCAACTGGACTGTAGAAAAGCCGTCCCCTGACTGTGAGTGCAGCACTGAAAATACCCGCAGAATGCTGCCAGAATGCCCGCAGGGAGCAGGAGGAATCCCCCCCCCTCAGGTCAGTAAAATACACTACTGTTCCAAAGTTCGGGGTCGGGAAGATTTTTTAAAATGTTTTTTAAAATCTCTTATGCTTACCAAGGATGCATTTGTTTGATGAACAATACAGTAAAACAGTAATATTGTGAAATATTACTACAATTTACAATTGTTTTCTATTTTTTTACAGTTAGCATGTTCCCAGAAATAATCTGTCATTGCTAATAAAGGTGTTTAATATAAATAAGCAAAAAGCAATAAGTAGAATATTTGAACATAAACAAGTAATTAGAACACTTGTCAAAAACAGCTTTTTTTTATATTATTTTACTTTTTTACTTGTTTTGTTGTTGTTGTTGTACTAACACCTCCACCGTTTCCTCATGTAGATTAAACAAATGACTGGTGATATCCTGCAAAATTTGACAGGTCGCAACATTTCTGACTACCTCATCAAAACATATCCCCAAATTTTGAAGAAAAGGTTTGATTTTCATTTATTGTTTTTTAAAATACTCTATAATATTGTTTTGACAGCACATATGTGTAATTGTTGTCTCTCACATACAGTTTGAAGACGAAAAAATGGGTAAATGAATTTAGGTGAGTTGACTACCATCCAAGATCCAAACATTCACCATTTAATTTCAGTTTGATTTAATGTTGGTTTACTCTCTGCTCACCCGTCGCAGATACGGAGGTTTCTCTCTGGGGGCTAAAAGCTCTCAAGCTGTGGATGAGCCACATCACCTAGAGGAGTCTGTTTTGGCTATTAGAAGACGCTACAACATTGCAGAGGTGTGCCATCTAAGTTTTTGGGTGATTAAACAATATTTTGTTGAGTGTGTTTATGTGCTGAGCCTGGTACCTTGGCTGGTTTAAACCCGTCATGGAGAGCTGACTCCTAAAGTTTTTCTGAGTGGTGATTAGTTCACAGCAGTGAGATAAATTAAGTTTTTTACTAAATGACAATATTTGCCCCATTACATTTATTTTCAGGGGCATTTCTACCTTTATAAGGGCAATATTTGCCAAATTTGTACATTTAATCAATAGATTCAGTTAAAATAAGACCCTACAGGACTGTTACCAATCAAATGAAAGCAGTATTTGCTCTGCAGAGGAGAAGCGAGAAGCTGCATCTGAAGTGGCATTTAAAGGGTAACTAAACCCCTGGTCAGAGCCTGACTCCACCCACTGGCAATATTTGAAAAATGCTGGAAAAGTGGGCAGAGCCCAGTGGAGAGGGGGCGTGCACCTGGGACGTGTCTCTCTGTAGGCTAGGGTGTGGTTAGCTGGTACCCTCTTACATCACAGGGTACCACAACTGCCAATAGGAAAATTCAACTGCAGTAGCCACCGTTGAACCTGAACCACTCAGACGTTTTTACACCATATATTGTAGAATTAAAACACTTTATACCCAAATGTCAAAAAAATTACTTGAATCAATGAACAGCATTAATAAAGCCCCAGTCTTACAGATCATTAACTAAAAAAAGTTGTTTTAGGGTTTAGTTACCCTTTAAGTGTGTTTACACAATGTTTATTGCAGCTAAGAGGTGGCATGAATGCATTTACGCTGCAGTTACAAATGTATACATATGGTAATAGTATGAGATGTTTTTGTTTTTTTTTTATATTTGAATATTAATTATTTAAATTTTATTTTAAATGATATTTAAAAATATTAAACAAAAATTGCCAGTAGATGGCCGCAAGTTGCTGTCTCAATGAGTGAGTCGAGGCATTCAACTAGTTCATTGAAACAGTCATTCAGGAACAAAGCAAGTGACTGTCTTTTTGAATAGGTCATTGAATCATTCACTTCATTCATTCAGAAATCAAACACCACCACTGTGAACACAAGAAGCTCGAAGACACACAACAGTTCTGCTGTTACTTTGTTCTATAAAATGAATATGACATGTAATATTGCTTAACTATATATGTTCTATGTTATAATTTTCTGCCCCCATATCCTGAATTTTAAAAGCATTCTAACTGGCTACATCTTTTTGTAAAGTGAGTGACAGTATTATTGTAGAAGATGATGTCCTGTATATTGCACACACCTATTGGTTGTTAAAAGGGGCAAAAAATCCGAATGCTTCTACTGAATGAGCCATGTTTTGCAAACAGAATGTCATAGAGACTAGAGGGCTGGGCTCTTTTTACTTGGGACAGAAAAGAATCACCCAAAACACCCTGGCAACTACGTAGTAGTAGAGCTAAAAACATTCAGAACATCTTAGCAACACTCTGTCAAACACCCAAAGTACCCTAGCATCATTACTGTCAGTTTTGCACTTTTTGTTCTTTTACAGAATGGCTCTTTAGATCAGCTCCTTCACAGACTACCAGATGTCCTTATAGGACTCACCAGCCAAAACAATGTGAAGGTGAGTAAGACACCTGTGAGAGACCTCTCAAGCTCAAATGTCTCCTGATCTCTTCATTCAGCTGTGATGTGTTCTCTCTCAGGTCTGGTTTAATAATAAAGGATGGCATGCCATGGCATCATTTGTGAATATTATGAACAATGGTCTCCTTCGTGCCAACTTGCCACCTGACATGGAAAGACGCAAATATGGAATAACAGCCTACAATCACCCACTCAACCTCACCAAGGAGCAGCTGACAGAGATGGCCCTGTATGTTATCTTAGTTTGTTGAGAGGGCTGAGGGGGAATTTACTAAAGCGGCCTTTTCATTATCTAAGACAAACGACAGACAGGAAGTCATTCAATATTTGAAGTTTTGTACTAGACTGTATACCGGATGTGATGTAATCTAATCAAAACTATTAGATTAGTGAGAATTACCAATATTTTTACACAAAAATTCTTTAAACACTATTTATTTTAATGCCACTAGCGGATAAAATGCGACAGTCGTATGCAAATGCACAAATTTGGATTACAAATTATTCCACCCTTTTATAGCCTTGCTTGCATGCACTGTCTGCATCAATTTAGCATTCAATTGACTAAATAAACTATTCAAATGAGGTAATGATACAAACAGCTAAAAAAATAGAAGTAGTGTGAATTAATTGAACCAGCGCAACTGTTTAGCAAAATCGTACGTAAGTTTTCATGACACTGTCCTAGGAAAAGGTGTAATTCTAGTAAAGCTAGAAATTTGTCAATGCTTTTTTCTTTCTGATCTTTGCAGAATGACTACCTCAGTGGACGTTCTGGTGTCCATATGTGTTATTTTCGCCATGTCATTTGTTCCTGCCAGTTTTGTGCTGTTCCTTATTGAGGAACGAGTCAGTAAAGCAAAACATCTGCAGTTTGTCAGTGGAGTGAAGCCAATCCTGTACTGGACTACCAATTACGTTTGGGACATGGTCAGTTCTGCAAGTTTGATGTGGCTGTGAAATGTCTTAAAATGGTTATCCAAATTGATTTCACATTTGTTTTGTTCTTGTGTTTCAGCTGAACTATACAGTACCAGCCGCTATGGTGGTCTTCATCTTCATCAGCTTCCAGCAGGAATCATATGTATCTGAGAAGAATCTGCCTGCACTGGTGCTCCTTCTTTTGCTCTATGGGTGAGAAATTATTAAATCACTGGGCATTTACTGGTTCAATTAGCACATTAGTACACTTACTAAACTGCTGACAAATATATCATGTTTTGTTTTGGTGGTCTCCAGCATGGGATCTGGGGTGCTGGTTTCCCCACAGCCTGTTTTAGCAGTTTAATCAGTTAAACTTCCTTGGTCAACCATACTGGTCCACCACCTTGTCCAGCTCTAACCAGCATAACTAAGTAGTGTGTTGTTTGTTTGTTTGTTTCTGCTGCAGTTGGTCTATCACTCCACTCATGTACCCAGCGTCCTTCATCTTCTCCGTCCCCAGCACTGCCTACGTGGTCCTCACCTCCATCAACCTCTTCATTGGCATCAATGGCAGTGTCGCCACCTTCGTCTTGGAGCTATTTATTGATGAGGTGAGGGACATAGACCAAACAGATACTGACTGGTTAACCTGATTAACCCATGTACAACATGTTCTTGGGTCAACATCCGTAGTTTCATCATCAATGGCTAACAAAGTAAATAGGGTCAATTCTGATTTCATGTCGACTTTAATGTCTTTAAAAAAAAGCATTATGGTTATATATATACTTCTACTAATGCAACTTGTTATTTATTTCTTCATCTCTTTATTGTTATTATAGTAATAATAGTAATGAAATATGTTTAATATAATAAAATCACAACAAACATTCATTAAAAATCATGAATAAAAAAAAAATGAAATGGAAGCAAAAAATGAAAAATGTCATTTTTCTTCTTTATTTTATTTGCATGTTGTACTCAGCATTTGAATGAGGTCAACAGGATCCTGAAGAAGGTCTTCCTGATCTTCCCTCACTTCTGTCTGGGTCGAGGTCTCATTGACATGGCCAAGAACCAGGCTATGGCAGACGCATTTCAGCGGCTGGGTATTTTTACAAAGAGCTCTCTCACTCATAAACAAATATTTCTGCAATAGGCATGAACCTAAGTTTTGAGTAAGTTTGAACCTAAGTATGAACGTAAGTTTTGAAGATGAATTCATTTTGTTGATTTCAACAGGCACCAAACAGGATCTGGACCCTTTATCCTGGGATTTTGTCGGAAAAAATCTGTTTGCAATGGCGATGGAAGGAATTGTGTTCTTCATCTTCACTGTTCTCCTGCAGTATAAATTCTTTGTTAATTTTAGGTACATTTGTATGTTGAAATATCATGATATTGAATAAATCAACACATACATACAGCTGTGTAGTTGTTCCTGATAAATAAATATTTTCCCTTCAGCCGATGGTCGGGCTTTGTGCTGCCCCCCCTGGGCACGGAGGATGAGGATGTGGCGAGAGAGAGAGACCGTGTGAAGAACGGTAGAGCTCTGGGAGACATTCTCACCCTCACAGACCTTAGCAAGGTACAAAACCACACAAACAGCTGTAATAGATGTAGTTTGGTCTACTCTATTCAATGGTAGAATACGGACTTTTTGTGTCTCTGCAGGTTTATAAGGCAGGCAGGAAGCCAGCAGTGAATCGGCTTTGCTTGGGCATTCCTCGGGGAGAGGTAAGTAACGTTAGAGTTTCGTATACCAGAACTCTCCTGGAAAACACGTATACTAGAACCTTGTTTTTTCTGTTGTTATGGTTTAAACTGCTGCAAGTGTCTTCTTTTCCCATGGCAGTGTTTTGGGCTTCTTGGTGTTAATGGGGCTGGGAAAACCTCAACCTTCCGCATGCTAACAGGAGACACCCGCATTACTTATGGAGAAGCATTTCTTAGCAACCACAGGTTAGACCATTGACATGTGATGAACATTATAGCAATATTTTCACAATAATTACATGGTCATTATTCCCACAGTATAACTGCTATTAGAGTTTCGCACTTTACTTTACCCTGGCAACTACCCACACAATCCCCTAACATACATGCATTTGTTTTATTTAGCGTTCTTACAGAAATGGAGAAAGTTCATCAGCTGATGGGCTACTGTCCTCAGTTTGATGCCATCAGTGACCTGCTGACAGGACGTGAGCACCTGGAGTTCTACGCTCGCCTCAGAGGAGTGCCAGAAGCTCATGTTGCAAAGGTGCAGCATGCCCCAAAATCATTATTATTCTAAAAGTGCAATCTCAGAACATAAATCTAGTTATCAGGGTTAATAGAGCTAAGGGCCTCAGTGATTCCAAGCTTGTTTCAAATGGTCCCTATAGTCATAATATATTTGTATATGGTTGGCTTCACATCTTCTGGCAAGTAGGGGTTTGGAGACCCCTTTTCTAAAGGCTGTGACACGCCAAGCTGATGGTTAGTTATTGGCCAATACGACAATTCACCATGACGTCACAACAGTAATAGACGTTCTTCTGGGTGGCAAAAGCCGAAGGGTTCCTATGGCAACACTAGTAAATTGCTTGGAAGGGAGACCCACCGTCGGCAGTAAAAATGTAATAGAAATAAAAAATGTAAGTAAATATAATGCGTTTTTATCATAACAACAACTGTATTGAATGATATAAGTAAAAAAATATAATAAATATGTAATATAGTAGGCCTACACATAATTAGCTAAATACTTTCTATAACTCTTTTTTTCTAGCCAATATAACGTGCTATATATCATGGTCATTAAATGGCTTTCCTGAGGTAAATGTTATGTGACAATTGTTATCCAGCTGCTATATTGACCTCTTATGATATTATGTATGAGGAATATACATTTCGGTAAGTTGCGTGAGAAAATGGACGTATGGAAAATGGGCTTTCCTGTAGCTCAAACAGTAGAGCGTTGGCGCTAGCAACGCCAAGGTCATGGGTTCGATTCCCAGGGAAAGCAAGAACTGACAAAATTTAAAATGCCTACCTTGAATGCAATGTAAGTCGCTTTGGATAAAAGCGTCTGCCAAATGCATAAATGTAAATGTAAATGTGTGGCGTGAGAGCGTGTGAAAAGTGACAATTGCTTGAGTCTCCGGTCAATGCGTGAGAGTTGGCAGCCCTCTTTTACTTCACGCAATTAGTCTGATCTTCAAAAGAGAAAAGTTTACTAATATTAGTCTCGAATTTCCCCGGCTGAAGATAAATGCTCTGCTAGGATTTTGTAGATGGACCGTTTTGAGAATAACGTTACACGAAGCAGAGTTGAAGGGCAAGCAGGGTTGGCAGCAGAAAGGTAAACGTTGGATGAATCATATAATTTAGGGGATCATTAAGATTTCCTACTTTTAGCAGCACTACTTTTGACGACATGACACGACACGACACGACACGACGTCCACTCGCTATAACCATAGACAGTATGGCTATAACCTCCACAGGAAATCCATAAAACCCTACACCTTTTGCTGTATATCTGGCAGCGCAACCCCAAACACAACACGTTTTAATCATAGTTTCAACTTTGATCAACAACAATCTTTTTAACTATGTAACTGTTCCAGTAGCCGGCTGGATCTCTTAAGTTAGTCAGTAGAAGCCGCTCGCGTTCTGCCACCCGGAAGTATCTTGGTGGTGCCTATTGTTTGTAAAACATTCTGAAAAGTCGTTTTTTTAACGAGATGAAAACAAAAGCAAGCAAATGACCAAGTCAAGCGGGCGCAAACAGAAGGAGCTTTTCATTTTCATCTTCATCTCATTTGTGATGGTTTTCATCTAATCCATCTGTGGTGATTTGAGATTGGTATAAAAATGGCCAGCAAGGACTGCTTTGTTATAGTTTGTATTTCCTCAGTTCTTGCTCATCTGATTTTCCTTTTTTGAATGCCGAATAAAGACTACAGAAGGCTGACTACTGCCACCTGCTCTCATGTAGATGCAGAACGTATGCTAGTTGAACGTAGACTTTGCGGTGTGCCAACTTTTTTCATAGTTCTCTGATGCTGGTTTGATGTGATTGTTCCATAAGCACTGTAGCTAGCTTACAGTCCTTTTTCATGCCTGTTCTGTAGGTGGCGCAGTGGGGAGTGCAAAAGCTTGGTCTGAGTCAGTATGCTGAGCGAGAGGCTGGGAAATACAGTGGAGGAAATAAGCGCAAACTCTCCACCGCCATTTCCCTTATTGGAGCTGCACCTGTCATCTTCTTGGTATGTTTGTTACCATCACACTTTTGTATGATGTAGCTGTAAATGGCATTTTTCACCCTCATCTGTGATTCTCAGGATGAGCCCACGACTGGGATGGACCCGAAGGCCAAGCGCTTCCTCTGGAACTGCATTCTCAGTGTGATCAAAGAGGGAAGATCTGTTGTTCTCACCTCTCACAGGTAGAAGACACTATTAAAGTTTCATATAGGTTGCCTCAATGAATGGAAATTAAGATATAATTTCGAAACACATGTTATAGATATTATTGTGAATGATTAATCTATGTATACGTTTGTTTATTTTTTTTTTTTGAGTGAATCCGGTGAAATTAAAGTTCTCTCTGGTGTTGTATGCCAACTGCAAACTCATGTTTATCTGCCTCAATTTTTGAGTGCAATGGCTACATCTCAAAATCCAGTCAATAACCTATAAACAAAACCAAGCCATGAGAAACTGTAAAGAACATTGCCATATTTATGTACACAAATGCAGAAGTGCCCACTTAGACCAGAAGATCATCTGATTGATATGTAATACATCCAACGACAGTTTTTGTTTTTATGTGAAACTTAAAGTCCAAATATAAAGTATAAAGATGCCTCTATGTCTGTACTTTATATTTTGACTTTAGGTCTGCCATCTTAGAGAAATCAACTCTCTGAAAGATATTCTGATTTCAGATTAACTTCACATTTATGGTTCTGCTGTTTTGCAGCATGGAAGAGTGTGAGGCTCTGTGCACCCGAATGGCCATCATGGTAAACGGCAGGTTCCAGTGTCTGGGCTCAGTTCAGCACCTGAAGAACAGGTAACAGTTCTGAATAAAACATTAGCTTAATACATGCAGCTCACTATGCACTGCATGCAGTTTCAAAAATGTGCCTAATTTTTGTCTTCACAGTAATAAACAGGGAAATAACAGAATCAGTGATGTAAATTTCAAATATAAGACTAATTCAAAGCCAGTCAGTTCAGTTCAGTTCAGTGTTTATTCAGTTCAGTTCAATTAACTGTAAAAGTTCATCAATTATGAAACAAGTTCAATTGAGCTATAAGCAGTTCTACACAAGGCAATAGTGTCGTTATATAGCTTGAGTCAGTTCAATGATTCAGTGAAGTCGATATTGCGAAATTCGTCAATAATTAAACAAATTTCATACATCTCTACAGAAAGCAATAGTGTTATCATTCGGCTCAATTCAGTTCAAGTTTTGTTCTCATCGGATAATGTCAGTGCAGTCAAATCAATAATATTAATGAATAGTAAGTGTCTTTTAGCAATGTGACAATTAACATGTTTTCATGTCTGCCCTCTTTGTCTTTCCTACTAGGTTTGGAGATGGCTACACAATAATCCTTCGTTTGTCCACCCCGTCTACAGAACCATGCCCAGTGGACACCTATATCAAGAACTCCTTCCTTGGGATCCAGCTGAAGGAGAGACATCAGAATGTTCTCCATTACCAGCTACCATCACAAACCTGTTCACTCGCTCGCGTCTTTGAGGTCCTGTCAAATAATAATGAGGAGCTGGGGATAGCTGACTACTCAGTGTCACAGACTACACTGGATCAGGTAAGAGTACAGTACTGAGACTCCACTCCAAATCCTGGTGAGCTCCCTTGCTGTCTATTGCCTGCATAGGCTGCTACCTTCTAAGACAGCATACTAAATGTCATGGAATAGGCAACTCATCAGACAAATAGCTCTACTCAATAGACTTGACTATTGTATTGAGACTTGATTTCAATAGAAATGTGCATTAGCGTGTTGCTAAACTAATAATACTTTAATGAAATCCGCACATAGGGCTGCAAAATAATGGTTAAACTGATAATCGTGATTATTTTGCTCAAAAATTATAATTGTGATTATGATAGCTTCATCACATGGGAAGTCAATACATTTTTGGATTGATTTACAATTGTATTGATAAGACTAAATTAAACCATACTTACCATTAATACGACTTCTGGTAATGCATGTTTTTGCAAGAAGCAATTCAGTTGCAAATGAGACAAACCACAGATTCAGGCCGCTCCACAAATCCTAATTTGTATAGACAGACTGCAAAGAATAATACTCATCGTTGTTTTGTTCTTTTAACCATTTTCAGCTTTGAACTGGCTAAACACTAACAAACAGATGGCAGCTATGTAGTTTTAAACTGCTTTACTGGTAAACTGGTAAAACCTTAAGAAGCTTCTCTCAAAAGCTAAAACGTGAAACAGTGAAGTTCCTAATATTAATTCCAATAATTCCAAATTGTTACATTTTTACTTTGTATTGTAGAACAGAGGTTGATCATGTTTGAATTTCTTACAGTTCAAGTTTCACACGCAGATTTAGTGGCAGCAAATCACACACGCAGCCTCATGATGGGACACAGATGGCTGTATGACACTTTCATTCAAGCAGAATTTCACAACGAACATTGCTAAACTTTGTCGGTGTTGTCAGATCATCAGCGCTTTTTTGCAGCGCAGAGAGAGCATGTGCACATGGTTGCCAAATTGAGAAAATTAAGTTAAATGATCAGAAAATATATCCTCAGATAAGATTTATTCTCTTGACAACCCCAAGCAGGAAAGATAGTGGAGGCTTTTTATCAATGCATTACATTTATTCCGTTTGAAGACGCTTTTATCCAACGCAACTTACAAATTAGGAATACAGCAGCAAACAATTCATAGTGAAAATACAAAGTTTCAGACATTGCTTAAGCTCCTTTCACAGAGAGATTCCGGAGAATACGCGGATAATGTGACCCGGGATTTGTCCCGGGATTGTTTGATTTTGGTTCATTCACACTGCCAGTAATTTTCCGGAATCTGTGCGTTCATCGATGTAAAATGTAATGTCTCCAGCGTCTTAAGTTTGCTTATGAGCTGCGATTTCTCTCTCGCTAGGGCATTTTTTTTTTTCTGATTCAATCATAAACTAGCGCATTACGTACTGTTTCACTAGCTGGCGAACGATCCCAGCTTCAGCGTCATCACTACGACACACACCTTACGGCATTGATTATGGCTTTTGTTCACACAGAGCACATTCCGGGACTGATACCGGCAATGTTAACTAGGTCCCCAACCCGGGATCGATCCCGGCATCAATCCCGGAACGTGTTTGTGTTCACACAGAAGGCACTCTGGCAATTTCACGGGATCAACGCGATGTGTGAAAGTGGCTTTAAAGTAGCAAAAGCTATCATAGATTAAATGAAAGTGAAAGCATAGATTTTTTTATTATTTTTAATGATGAGGTTAAGTGCTCATGGAAGAGATGAGTTTTCAGCTGTCTTTTGAATGTTGTCAGGGATTCTGCATTCCAGATGAAGATAGGGGGAGATCGTTCCATCAGCAAGGAACAGTGAACGAAAATGTTCTGGAGAGTGATTTTGTGCCTCTCTGTGATGGGACCACGCGCCGTCACTCATTTGCTGATCGTAGGCTTCTGGTTGGGATGTAGACTCGTAAGAGCGAGTGGAAGTAGGAGGGCGCGGAGCCTATGGTAGATCTGTAAGCAAGATCTACCATATCAATGCCTTGAACTTGATGCGAGCAGCGAGTGGTAGCCAGTGCAGAGAGATGAAGAGAGGTGTGACGTGGGCCCTTTTGGGCTCGGTGAAAACAAGGCATGCTGCAGCGTTCTGAATCATTTGTAGAGGTTTGAGGTTGCACACGATGGAAGTCCAGCCAGAAGAGACACTAGAAATGACCAGGGCCTGGATGAGAATCTGTGTTGCATGCTCAGTTAGAAAAGGCCTGATCTTCCTGATGTTGTGTAGTGCAAACCTGCATGACCGAGCTGTCTTGACAATGTAGTCTTTGAAGGTCAGCTGGTAATCCAAGGTTATTCCAAGATTTCTGACTGACCTTGATGGGGTAATAAATGATGAACCTAGCTGGATGGTGAAATCATGCTGTAGAGTCGGATTGGCAGGGAAGACGAGAAACTCAGTCTTTGCCAAGTTGAGCTGCAGGTGATGTTTTTTCATCCATGCTCAGATGTCCGCCAGGCATCTTGAGATTCGTGCAGCTACTGTGGGATTATCTGGTTGAAATTAAAGGTAGAGCTGCGTGTCATCAGAATAGCTATTGTAGGAGAAACCATGTGCCTGTATGATGGGTCCCAGTGATAGTGTATATGGAGAAGAGTAGGGGTCCAAGAACTGAACCCTGACGAACCTAAGTGAGATAACAGAAATGTCTAAATAAAAATAATATGCTTTCAGGACAAATCAGCGGGGCAAATATCACAACAATTATTTTTAATGAATCGAGAGAAGCAGAAATCATGATTAAAATATGATTAATCGTGAAGCCCTAATAGCACATGTAAAGTAGTCAATTTTAAATTTATTAACTACTTTTTATTGATTCTTTTCAGAAACATTAATATTTATAATAATTTAGCATTTTTCACTGAGTTTGATGGAGTGAATTATGGGATTGCCCTCTCCACAAAGGATATATGCAGGTGCGATCACATTTACTTTTGTTTGGAGAATTTTCAATGACGAAATCCAGTAAATTCAATAGGAATTCACGCACTCTGGAATTTCGCGTGATGAATATCACACAAATTTGGTCACATAGATATAAACATTGAGCAAAAGACAGCTTGCTTGGTTTTGAAAGTGACTTCCATGTGTGAGCTGTGCTTCATACATCGTTACACTATTGACAGTGGACCCTGTGAAATTTTGCTAATGTGACCACGCTTTTGGAATCTGACCAGTTGAAGATATATTAGAACAGCCTTGTGTCAGGAGGCATCTCACTAGGTTTTGGAACAGGGATTGTTTCTCACAACTAGTGTTTTCCTCCTACAGGTGTTTGTTAACTTTGCTAAAGACCAGACAGATGATGATCAGCTCAGGGAAGTCACAGTAAACGGTGGATCCGTGGCGATTCAAACCAACAGACTTCAGCGGCCCACAGACCTCAAACTCGAGAAATGCAACAGGTCTTCCACACCACACTCTCCTTCAACACCCTCTACAGATCAAGGTGCTCGCTCAGAACAAACCCCTGAGCCTCCATCTACTGGTTTAAAGACCAAAAAGAATAAATCAACCAGTCCGTCAGTCTCAGGACAGCAACAGCAGATCCGGATGGAACCTGTTGGCGAGGCAGCTAATGGATCAAAACCTCCTGAAGACCAGACTCCTGCGAGAAAAGACCCATCCACGTTATTTATCGTCAGTACCAAAACACAGGAAAGCAAAGTGTGAAAAAAACGAAGACATTCAGAACCAAACAGTCATGATGCGGATCTCTGGTGATCTTTGGTGCCTTCTTCACATATCATTTTCAAACATTTTTATTTAGTTACTTTAAAACCAATCAATTATTCAATCTATTTGACTGTCCTGATAACTCTGCAATTCCTCATTGATTGAAAATCTAGTTCTTATTCTTAAACTTGAAAATGACGCATGGCATCATTGGCAGGAATTCTTTCCCAGACCTCTTTAACGCATAAATTATGCATATTATTGTCATGATGTGAGTTGCATCTCTGTATAGTATTTTCTTTGTGCAACCCGGTATTGATATGATTTTTGCTGAATATGTTACATTACAACAGACCTCTTTTTTTCTACATGTATGTAAAGGTCAAATGTTCAGTGTATGGTATCAAACTCATACTGCCTTCATGTGCTCAATATATTTATTTATTTGCAGATTTTTTTTTGTACTGTTTTAGATTTATTTATCTTTTTTCTGTGATGCACTTTAGCCTAAAACAATTCTAATATTGTAGTCTGGATTATCACTGTATCTCTTCACTGCAAAGATTGTCATAATGCTTGATATGTAGCTTTTTTATGTAGTATTTATTGTATGTTCATACCAGAGATATTATGTATGAAATTGTTATGTTTGCAATCTTACTTCTGTGTATGATGCTGGATAAAAAGCTAAATTGTTAAAATGCTGGGATATTTATATGCAAATATATAAATCTGGTTACTGAAGTTTGGTGTGCCCTAACTTTCCACTGTTTTATAAAAAAAAGACTATATAGGGTGAAAAATGGATTTGTGTCCTTTTTATATTCACTCAACATAGTAACTCTTTTCAAGGTTGCATATAGTGTATCTTTTTGTCATAAACCATAAACCAATCTGGCAGTAGAAGATTGAAGAATGCTTTTTATTACACATGAGTGACCTTGTCTTGTTTCTTAAAAGCTACACGTCAGGGGAAATTATGTTTGTGAAGGATATTCTTAATGGATGATTACTGTCTGGCACCGGAAATGGGGATAAAAGTGGCTCTGGTAAATGACGGCTGTCTTTTACTGCAGTCACTCAACAGTTTCCTCCACCATCATCATGGTCTCTGACAGAGACTTTACAACTTACTGTTAAAGCTAAATTTATTATTTTTAATCTTTCTTTGATTTGATTCACGCAAAATAGAAACAACCCTTGTGTCCTTTTCTCCACTATTGCTAAATCCACCTGTTAATATTTTCTCTAAGCCTTCTGTCTTACTCTGTGAAAGTTTTGGAAACTTTTTCACAAATAAGGTATTGGCTACTAGATCTAAAATGTCTCAGACTGAATATACTTTGTCAGAGATTCCTGTATACTCCGCCACATGGTCTGTG
The DNA here is from genome assembly GCF_949152265.1 of Phoxinus phoxinus. Classification (NCBI taxonomy): domain Eukaryota; kingdom Metazoa; phylum Chordata; class Actinopteri; order Cypriniformes; family Leuciscidae; genus Phoxinus; species Phoxinus phoxinus. The sequence goes on from NC_136897.1 coordinate 6,273,778, forward strand.
TTTGAGCCACTCTGCTTCCACGCCTGTAAGGAAATTGTGGATCGTCTTAAGCCTACATCATCCCAACACGATACTGTTTCCTCACATTTTTTCAAACAAAATATGGGTGCAATTGGTTCAGGTCTGTTGTCAGTCATTAATAGTGTGTATATACTGGCACTGTTCCTGTTTGCCTTAAACAGGCTGTGATAACACCATATATTAAAAAAACCCAATCTAGATCCCTCATCTCTCTCCAGTTTTCGACCCATTTCAAATCTTCCTTTCATCTCAAAGATCATGGAAAAAGCTCTATTGGCTCAATTAAAAACTTTCCTGTCAAACAATTCAATCAATGAAGTTTTTCAATCTGGTTTTAAAGTTTTACATAGCACCGAATCTGCTCTTTTAAGAGTCCTAAATTATATATATATCTTATCACTGATTCTGGCAAACCATTGGCTCTGGTCCTCTTAGATCTAAGTGCTGCTTTTGACTTAGTAGACCATAACATTCTTCTGTCACGTCTGGAGTCTTGTGTAGGACTTCGTGGGTCTGTTTTACAGTGGTTTCACTCTTATCTGTCAGATAGATGTTTTACTGTTCAGTTAGGACAATATTCATCCTCTAACAAACCGCTTGGTTGTGGTGTCCCTCAGGGATCAATCCTTGGGCCTGTGTTATTTTCTTTATATTTGCTCCCTCTGGCTGCTATTTTTAAAAAACATTGTGTTTCTTTTCATTTTTATGCTGATGATACCCAACTTTACCTTTCCTTGCAACGCAATAACGAATCTGATCTTCAGCCGCTGTTAGACTGCCTGAATGATCTTAAGTCTTATTTTCTACACTTAAATGAAATCAAATCTGAGTTTATTTAGTTCGGTCCCAAGGAAAACTGTGTTTTTGACTTTGATCTTGGCCCTCTCACCCCGTACAACACTTAAGTGTGCCAGGAATCTGGGCTTCCTATTTGACTCCAGTTTAAAATTTGATAAACAGATTGCTGCTGTTGTTAAGTCATGCTTTTATCAACTATACCTTCTCAGTAAAGTAAAATCCATTTTATCAAGAAGTAATTTAGAAATAGCAATTCATGCGTTTGTTACTTGACTATTGTAATTCTTTGTATTATGGCATTTCTCAGGCATCTATCTCCCGTCTGCAGTTGGTTCAAAACGCAGCTGCTAGATTGCTTGAAGGGAAGCGTAAGTTCGATCACATAACACCGATCTTGTCCCTACACTGGCTTCCGGTTAACTCCTTAAGTGTCACCGGCCCACCGGTGGGCCCAAATTCATTACATATTTAAAATAGTAATATCCTATACTAAACCTAAACTAATATTGACAAACTATATATCACTTGAAAGCTTACAATCTCTAGTTTTCATATTTGGTGACTGATTTTCAAAATATATTACAGAGGAGCCGTAATTTATCAATTTGCAACATTAATATTTTCATACTCCTAAGGTGTTCAGTCCTTTATTTTGAAATAGTGATGAACATGAAAAATCATGAAAAAAATGGTAGAAACCTCAGTTTGTTTTCATACCAAGAGTTCAAAAGATAGCATTTGTTCAATTATTTTAGAAAAAAAGGTCTGAAAATGTTTTAGAAATAAAGAAAAACCATATATGGAAATACAGGCGCCCTTATATGGGCAGTTATGTCAACTAGTGAAAAAGTGTGGTACTGCGCTCAAACAAAATCTTACTGAAAGCTCATTTTTTGAGATATCAAGCTAAAATTTAAAACACAACTTGTTCAGATTTTTGTCTTTGATTTTTGTGCAGTTTTAGAGTCACCAGGGTTTTGAAAAAATATATTTTATATAAAATATGAATAATTAATTTTTTATTATTTTTATTTTCATAAACTCAAACTTCTATAACTTATTTTCTGTTACACTTTCTTATTTTATTTCACTTCTACAAAAATCTGCAAATTTTCTTCTTTAAAACAAGACCAATCTTACATCCATATTCCAAAGCATTCTTGAGTTACAAACATTTAAGTTCGGAAAGTGCATTATCATGTATATTCAAAAAAAGGGGGGTGACACTTAAAGGGTTAAGTATAGGATTGAGTTTAAAATTGTATTATTTGTCTACAAAGCTGTTAACAATCTGGCACCACAATCTTAACTGATCTCTTGGTTCCATATACCCCATCTAGAAACCTGAGATCCAGTGACCATGGCCTTCTAACAGTCCCTAAAGTAAAGCTTAAAAAACGTGGTGATCGCGCTTTTGCCGCCGCTGGACCGAAGCCTTCCTCTGTCTATCAGGCATGCCCCATCTATCTGCACTTTTAAAACTTAGCTTAAGACTTATTTATTCTCTTTGGCTTTTAACACTATATAGCTACCCTCTGCTATTTATATTTATTTTTACTTTGATTACTTATTTTTGTTTGTATTTATAAATGCATGCTTAAACGTGTGTCTTTTATTCTTTGTAATGGTCAACCTCGGTTGTGTCTTAAATGTGCTCTATAAATAAAGGATTGATGGATTGATTGATTGATTGATTGATTGATTGATTGATTGATTGATTGATTGATTGATTGATTTGTTGGAAAAAAATTTTTTTATCTAAATCTGAATAATATTAAATTTTTGCACAGATATTTAGTTCTCATTGATTGTTTAACTTTAAACTATTGCTAAATATTCGTTTTATATAACATTGTTAGAATTAATAAAATAATTTCCATTCAGATATTGATATAAAGTTATAGGCCTAATACCTTGACAGTAGGCTACAGTATGTCATACAATAGGCTACATATATTAGTATAAATTGATTATTCTTTTATAATTATGCATGCAGCATTTTGACCTCGTTGAAACATTATATTCAAAATTTGTATTTAACTCGTCACACTTCATGTCTATTTATTTTAAAAAAGTAAAAATTGTGAAAAACTTTAACTGAACATACACCAATCACATAATCTATGATATACACTTTTCCTTGAACGGCCATATAAATGTTAACCTAAAATTATATTAAATTATAAATTATTTTAAACTTCTGTCAGGTCGAAGGAAGCGTTATTTATTGAAGGAAGATATTTATTGGCTGAAAATGTTGGCATGGCTGCAGGATTTCCCAAGCCCCGCCCAATCTCTCTATCACTCACTACTTCACTAGCTTTTATTTTAGCCATCGCGGCTAAAGCCAAGCCAGCTGTTCTGGACCTTTTCTCCTTATAAAATTATTTGTTTGTGTCTCTGTCGTGTTTCTTTGTGAGAAGACTTTGAGATGGTTGTGTTAAATAGCAATAACAATGAGGAACAGGATGTAATGTAAGTGTATTTTTTAGCTTGTAGTCTGTAGCTAATGCTCCTATTTGTCTCAGCACATAACGTTAGCAGCTACACGTCAATTGTTTTTGTTAGCCGGCCAAGCTCATTAAAAACAAACGTCAGATACGTCTCTCAAGTCTTCGTTGCATCTAATGTTTTACATGAATTAACTAATAATAAGTGATGTAACGTTACTTGTTTAAAACTGGTAGCAATGTAATGATTGTTAATGTCATATAAATGAATGTTGTTGAGCTCCTCCGCTAAATGAAAGGCCATTATATACACACAAAAATGTAAGGTTACAATTCAACTAAGGAAAGTAAACTAAGTGGGAAATAACCGAAATTTTAAATAAGCTGCTAGAATAAAAACCGTATATCGCATCTGATCTAATTTCGTGTCTGTAGGTTATTTAGTAACAGTTAAATGTATAATGTCCTATTTACTGGGTTCTCTGTAAGTTATCCTGGGCAGCTTCTTCACAACAAATAAACATAAAATAATAATAGTAAAATAGACAACTAAAGTTTGCATATGTTTTTCCAGAGATAAGCTGTGACCTACTTCCATAAATCATCTGGCCTGTGGCTAGAGCTATAAATAAAAGCACAACAGTGGGTCTCCATAGAAGGGTCTGTAGATTCACTACAGCAGTGCAATGTGGAAAACTATCTTAAAATCCACTAAAACATTGTGACCAACTTAAAGTAAAATGTGTGACTGTCATGTTAGTGAAATATGGAGTAAACCCTTTGTGAGAATAGTTTAGTGAATCAAGTCAAATCTGATTCCTGTTTGTCTTTCAGCCTAAATGAGCGGCGCTGCTCATCTCTACCCAACTCTCCTGCAAAACGAGTTTCTCCAGCTAAAAAGAAGCAGTTCTTTATTAACCAGGCCATCCGGAACTCTGACCTCACTCCCAGAGCCAAGGGCAGGAAGAGTCTTCAACGACAGGAAAACAGTGAGTCTTGCTGTGATGTTTGGATTCTTCATTATTTATGTTTATTTTATTTACTTTTCTATTTATTACATACTGCACCGGAAATGTAAAAAACATTTCTTTCATCATTTACTCACCCTAATGCCATTTCAAACCCACTTTTTTTTCTGTGGAACACATTAGAAGTTTTGCACAATGTTCACGCTGCTCTTTTCCATTATAGTGAAAAATATAGTACAAAAGTCTATATGATGGTTTATGACTGTAACATGGCACTCATAATTCAAACATTTTTAGAATAAAGGTGTGGTCACATTAGTGTATGAAGCACTTTTCAAACCAAGTAGCTGTCTGTTGGTCAGTGCTGCGAATTTGCTTTGAACTGAAAATTCGCCCTCACACGAAACTCCACAATGCATGGATTCCTATTGAACAGACTGAAATTTGCCTTGTGAAATTTTGCTAAACAATGTAACTACACTTTTATTGTAGCTCAATCAGTTGAGCAGCTCCAAAGGCATGGGTTCGATTCCCAGGGAATGCATGAACTGATATAAACACTCACCAGCCACTGTATTAGGTACACCTTGCTAGTACCGGATTGGACCCCCTTTTGCCTTCAGAACTGCCTCAGTTCTTCATGGCATAGATTCAGCTAGGTGCTAGAAACATTCCTCAGGGATTTTGGTCCATATTGACCATATTCCACCACATCCCAAATGTGCTCTATTGGATTGAGATCTAAGAACTTATGCGTCAGAAGTGGCGTACGCTTCTTTCTGGGCCTGTTTTGTGCGTACGCAACGGTTATAAATGAGGCCCCTGGTGACTGGCCGCCATTTGAGTATAGTGTGACATCATTGTCAGGATCAAGAAAACAGTTTGAAATTATTTGAGCTTTATGACATGGCACGTGATTCTGCTAGAAGCAGCCATCAAAAGATGGGTACACTGTGGTCATAATAAAGGGATCCACATGGTCAGTAAGGTATTACTTATGTAGACTGTGGTGTTTAAACAGTGCTCAATTGGTACTAAGGGGCCCACATTTTGCTAAGAAAATATCCCCCACACCATTACACCAGCACCAGCCTGAACCGTTGATACAAGGCAGGATGGGTCCATGCTTTCATGTTGTTAAACGTCAAATTCTGATTTTACCATCTGAATGTCGCAGCAGAAGTTGAGACTCAAAAGACCAATTTTGATGAGCCCATGCGAATTGCAGGCTCAGTTTCCTGTTCTTAGCTGACAGCAGTGGCACCTGGTGTGTCTTCTGCTGCTGTGCCCATCGTCCCATCTTCAGTTCGATGAACTGTCAGATGCTCTTCTGCTCTTCTTTCATCCTGCATAGATGTTTGCATTAACATGCACTTGATAGGGGTGTACCTAATAAAGTGGCCGGTGAGTGCGTGTGTGTGTGTATGTATATATATATATATTGTAGCAAATTAGCTCGAAAGGGAAATATAAATATTTAATTATAATTCATATTACAATCAATTAACCTGTTCATCCAGCCAACAGTATTAATCGTCTATCAACTCTCAGAAAGGATATTTTTCATAGCCACAGAAAAATAACTCTTTCTTACTGGGTACAGTGCTATTCAAAAACATGTAGCTGTAATCGAATCTTTAAAGACACTTTGATTTGCAAGCAGGGATCACAGAATCAATACTCATGTTAATGTGCACAAAAGTTTTATTTAACTAAATCACGAATACACAAGTCTAAACATACACGTACACCCAATCATGCATACATGGGTATTATAGAAAATGAAAGTGAATTAAACTATGAAATTAATCTATGGGAACGTAACCACACAAACAGTCAGTTCCACCTGAACAGAACCATCAGTCTGCAGCTTATACTAAACCTGTTTATTTAGTTAAATGTACAATATTCTTGCAATGCCTTAGCCATTGAACGAGCGTCCAGAAGCAGTCTCAGGGAAAAGTATTGACGGTTCAGTAGTTTGATGGTGGTGAAGTTGCAATCAAATTCTTCCAGGTTGAATAAAGAGATGAACTTGCCGTGTTAGTCTGACTCGGTTATGGTCGAGAAAGTTACAGTTGGGCTGATTGTACCTTGAGGCACCTCTGGCTGGGCACCGGGGGAAAGGTCCCGTGGTCAGACAGTTCACACGAACAGCAACCAGAAGAAGAAAGAAGAGAGGGAGGGTCACTATGACAGTGCCCTTTAACTTCTGTGGAGGTCACACCTCTTGAGTTTGGCTTGTTTGTAAGCTGACTCATTTGCATGATCAGAGTGAACGCAGTTTGTGTCCCTTTATGCTCTGATTAATATAACAAGTATACGATACATGCTATAAGGAGGTGATATACACCAATGTGTGGGGCGTTAAAACAACGATTATTTTGATTGGAATCATGATACTAGGGGTGTCGGGATATATCGTAATTGACGATAACCGTGATATTCAAAAAATGAAATATCGTTATCGTGTTAATTAGGGGTGTCGCAATATACTGAGGATATAATGGCGATAACCGTAATATTTCAATATTTCAGTAGGTGCACTCCGCACTCCCAGTTCGCTCACCAGTGTGGAAGTTGTGGAAATGGGGCAAACCCACCAACCTCTTCACTCATCACCGCCTGGGTAATCTTGCAGATTTGGCCGCTGTACAGAGATTAAGTTGCCATTATTTTGCTAATCCTGAAAGGGAAATATTACATTAACCTTTTAACTGCTGATGCCTTTCAGTGTTTTATTATTTTTTACATCACTGTAGTCCAAAAGTGTGCTCATTTGGATAAAAACTATACTTCAAATATCTTTAGAGAGCAGTCAAATATTTTCTATTTTTACACAAAATAGGACGATGTGAGCATTATTGAGTGCTAAACTCACATGTAATTTATGTTTCATTCATACTCGATGCCGGAGGGCACCCTCGTGCAGAAAGTCCACAAGTGAGACTCAAGAGTAATGAGTTCCAGGAAATCCCTATGGACAAAGACATCCAGCGATCACTGTAGCTGAATAAAACGCAGATTTTGACTGATTAAACATGGAGAATTAACACACCATTGCGACAGTGTTATGGTTTATCTGTTTTCTTAAAGCCATCCCAGGTATTTTCATAATAATAATGTATATTTATAATGCAATGCCAATTGACAGAGATCTGGAGATCTGTGCTGCGTTCCAGTCCACTTTTAGACACGCAGTTGCGAACTTCCCTAAGCACTTCCCCTCGGGGGAATCCCTGCCGCCATTTTGAAGTGCGTTCCACTTCGTGAAGTGTATATGGATAGACCCTTGTACCCTCGATTTTGACCAAGGGAGCAAGTCTACTTCATATGTAGGCCTACACTTCAGGCACCTATATGTCCCACCATGCAGTACGATTGTGACGTCACCACAGATCTCGTCTAATCACCCCCACAACAAACAACTCTATGATATATTAATTATATATTTTTTATTTAAAACAACCCAAACACACCAATATAGATTTGGATGCTGCATTAAACAAATTCTTAAAGGGATTTGAACAAATAATAATACATCAACTCCATAGCTGATTCCAAGTGATCAAGGGCTTAGGAGGACGTTCCAATTCAGCCCATCACAGTTTCCGCCAGTAGTGGGCACTCGTGCAACGTAAGCAATGACGTACATCCGAGTGAACGAGACGGAGGGAAGTTAGCGAGTGAAGGGCATGACAATTTTGGACTGGAACGCAGCATCGATCTCACCATCATCGAGTCCATCTGGGAATACAAGAAACAAAAAACTGAGACAGACTAAATACAGAAGAACTGTGGCAATGTCTCCAAGACACTTGAAGCAACCAACCTGCAAAGCTACAATATTGTGAAAAGTTTTAGGCACTTAAAGTAAATATATGGTAATAAATAATGCGCTTTTAACCCTTTGCGTTTAAAACCGTTTTTGTCCTAGTTACATTTGCTCATAGTTTTTTAGGTAGATTTGCAGGTAGGTTTCTTCAAGTGTCTTGGAGACGTTTAGTCTATGTTAGTTTTTTCTGTTTCTTCATGTAATCACAGACAGACTCGATGATGGTGAGATCAGTTCTCCATGTGGAGCATACAGGCTGTTTTAAGACTTCATGTACATAAAAAAATCTCTCTGGATTTTTACAGTTAATGGATAGAAAAAATGGAGAGAAAAAGGTTTAGTCATGATTTTGTAATATTTTGCAAACTCTGCTTCTGTGTAGCTCGTTTTCTGGACAATCTTTTGGAACGGGACGAATGCTCTAAAGAGGATGGTGAAGGGCATGAAACAGCCTCGCCCACCATCTTCACTGAAGCCTGCTCTAATGGAAACTATGTGGAGGTAAAGCATGTTTCTTTAACTGCTCTCAGTTAAGGGATATTTTGAATTCTTTAAATCTTTCTCTCATGTCTCTCAGTACTGGAGTGATTTTATGAATCGTTCTGGGGAGGAGCAAGAGCGACTCTTGGCTCTGCTGGAGGAGGAGGCTCAGAGGACCCACTCTAAGAGCCATAAAGACCAAAGAGAGGGTCTGACATAATTTAATCACACAAACTCACTTTCTCTCTCTCACGAGAGAGGGTTGCACATCAGTTTATTATACCACACACATCTTAAGATTTGTTTATGCGTGACGTATTCACTTTAGTGTAGACCACTACTTCGCACGCCAGAGAGGCATTTGTACTTCACATGCTCTCTGTTGCCCTTAGCCCCCTTAACCTATGGCTCTAAACTGCACTCGAGCATTACGTTTTGTACAGTTCGCAATTTAGAGACTTAAGATCAGGGCCGTGCACAGACATTTTGGGGAGCAGGTGCTCAAGCTAATAAAAAAAATCACTCTCATAATTAGCCTCATAATTAGCCTACTATAACAATTACATTAAAAAGTTAATTACTTACTGAAAAATATGAAGTGAAAAAATCAAATGATACTTTTCTGTATATGATACTTTTATATGAAACTGAAACCCCCAGTAGGTGGCAGCAAGTCTTAATAAGTGAGTCAAAGAATAATTTTATTCACTGATTCATTCAAACTGGCTGATTCATTCATGAACAAAACATCTCTCTGTATGTTGCAGAGAGATGCAACTGTTCCCCTTTGTTCTGAACTATTTCTGTTCATGAAATAGAGATCAAACTGTCAAAATGGACAATACTGTGTTTAAAATTAATTAAAATAGTTTTAAAATGAATCTTACATTTGCATTCGTGCTGATATTCGGGAAAACATCACTTTTGTTTGCGTAATACTCCTAATCCCCCCCCCCCCCCCCCACCCCACTCTGCCCTAAACGCAGGCACTGGTTGAGCCAGAAGTCGGGATGTGTCGGAACATTCAAACAAACAGAGCAATGTTACGATAGTGCCACAGTATTTGCACTCTGTATAGGTGAACTAATGCATGATTTACTTATGGGTGTCTCTGCCGTTAATCTAGAGATTTGAAGTATTCTAACATGAAAAATTACACTCTTAATCTTTATTAATTCAGTGATTGACATATTTGTGAAGATCATTCTCCTATCCTTTGAGCAGTAAATCCTGCTGTCAGGGCTCAGGAATGTTTCCAGAGGATTGATCGAAGGCTGCGTGTGACGCTGAGACGCAAACAGATTCCCATGGTTACACTCTTTGTTATTTACTTGATCAATGTCTTTTGACTTTTAACAAGTATTCCCCCTATATCCATTTCTCTTGTCCTATCATTCCCTTTTTTCTGTCTGATATCTGTTCATCCATTTTCTTTTGTTTAAGGGAGTGTTGGAGAGTCTGGAGTCCGACCTGCTGGGATTCTTCATGGCACATCCACACTCAATTTACATTACCAAACTCAGCAGCAGGTGCACAAATTACAACAGTTAATGCATCTCTCACCTCCACAGACTAATTCAGACCACCACTAACTATTAAACATGCATGTTGCTTGAGACATCAAAAGCAGTAATGTTAGTATATCAGTTGAATACCATGTTTTGATTCAGATGTGTCTGTGTTTCTTCAGTTATGAGCGACTGCTCCTTCATGCCATCTGCCAGTACATGGATCTGACCTCTGCTAGTGAGTGAACTTTATTACTTCTTTAGACGTTGGCAATTTATGGCTATTTTCTTGTGAGGCTGGTGTGAATTCTAGTTTCTTAAGGTCGAACACTTTCACAAACTCATTGTATATAGTCAAGAAAATATTTTTGAATTCTATGGTTTTACGTATCAGGAGAACATTATAAAAAATAATATATATATATATAAAATATCATCTGGCTTTAAAATTAGGTAATTACGACCTCACATGAACAACAACACAATACCATATTACACTGTGTCATTATTTATTGAACAAAAATAATTGGACAATATTGGACAAATAATTTATTGGAAAAACTAAGTACACCCTTTGATTTAGTTGCTTGTTGTAGACACTTTTAGCAGCAATTACTTAAAGTAATAATTTTCTGTATGTCTTTATCAGTCTCTCACATCGTTCTGGAGGAATTTTGGCTTGCTCTTCTTATAAGGTTGCTTCAGTTCATTGAGGTTTGTAGGCATTTGTTTATGCTCTGAAGGTCCCGCCACAGCATTTCAATCGGGTTGAGTCTGAACTTTGACTGGGCCACTGCAACACCTCGATTCTTTTCTTTTTCAGCCATTCTGTTTTAGATTTGCTGGTTTATTTTGATCATTGTGTCACGGGGTGACGACCAAGTGGAACTGCCCCGCTCTAGTTTTGTTCCTAGAGGGAGCGAGTTCGATGGAACACCGGAACAGTTCCGGTTTCTTCCGGTGTAAACAACCCGACGGAGCTTGCTGATTAGGGAAACGAGTGACAGCTGGGCGAGAAGCAGAGATTGAGCCATGAGGGGGATTATAAAAGGATCCGGTTGATGGGCAGATGGGTGTGCTCTTTTTGTGAAACGTGACCGCGAAGTCTGCGCTTTGTGCTGGAGGTTGGGGCAAGAGGACTTTTGGACGAACTCAGGTTGGAGGCAATACGTTGCGGTTGAGCTACTGGTTGTATCGGACGATCAGAGGACAGATCGGGAAAGAACTCCCTACTAGGAAGAAAACGCTATGATGTGGTAAAACCGTCCGGTGAGTCCTGTTCTGAACTGTTTAATGCCAGTGGAGACTCTAACGCCAGCCATATACACCGGTTGGATGCACAGTTTGCCAGTGGAGCGGAGCGAGTCGACTGGGGGCTACGATAAGAGACCTTATTCACTGTGAGTTGATGTGAGTTGCAGTGCTTATTGTGAAAGTGAACACGTGTGATCATTTGAAGTGACTGAATCATGCACTAGTGTGGAAATTGAAGTTTTACGTCTGCCTGTTCTCAGTCGTCTCGTCGTAGGCTCTGAAGGCCGAACTGGAATGTGCTAACTGTTGTGTATTGAGTATACGCTGTGTAGGAATGCAACTTCGTCCTGTCCAAGTGGAAGAGGATTTGTGAGAAACTGCTCGCTGCCGTGGAATGCTGACAGCGCTGTACTGCGGTAAGAAGATTCAGCTGTTGGATGTTTAGTCTGTTATTCATCACGTCTGCTCTGTGAATGTAGAAAACTGCCTGTTGCTATGGAATGCTGTTGTTGCTGCCCTGTGGAGTGAAAGCCCCGCTGTTGACGACCGAAACCCGTATACGCTTCTTGGGTCCTGTGAACATAGAGACATTGTCTTCTGCCCGCGAACACTGCCATCGTTGCTCTGTGAGAAATTGTTCTCTGCCATCGAATGCTGTCATCGCTGCTCTGCGGTAAGAAGATTCAGATGCTGGATGTTCAGTCTGCTATTCATCACGTTTGTTCTGTGAATACAGAGAAATTGTCCTCTGCCCGCGAACACTGCCATTGTTGCTCTGCGAGCACTTGTCCTTGGCCATCGAATGCTGTCATCGCTGCTCTGTGGTAAGAAGATTCAGTTGCTGGATGTTCAGTTTGTTATGCATCATGTTTGCTCTGTGAACATAGGGAAACTGCCCGTGGCTATTAAATGCTGTTATTGCTGTCCTGTGGAGAGATAGCCCAGCTGTTGACGATCGGAACCTGTATACACTGCTGGGGCTCTGTGAATACCGAGAGACTGTCCTCTGCCCTTGAATACTGCCCTCGTTGCTTTGGGAGGAATTGTTCTCTGCCATCGAATGTTGTTGGCGCTGTTCTGTGGTAAGAGGATTCGGATGCTGGATGTTCAGTCTGTTGTTCGTCACAGTTGATTTGTGAACCCAGAGAAAACTGCCCGTTGCTATTAAATGCTGTTGTTGCCATCCTGTGGAGAGGGAGTCCAATGGTGGACGACTGAAGCTGATACACACTTTGGGGCTGTGTGAACACAGAGAGTCTGCTCGCTGCCCTCGAGTTCCCGCCCTCACTGTCCTGTGGTAAGAAGATACAGTGGCTGAATGTTAAGTCTTTGATTCACTATCATCATTCTGTGCACATAGAGAACCTATCACCCCCAGCCGAAGAGGAGCTGCTGTGCAGACCCCCGTCCGTGCCTGAGTCATTACTTACCTTCCATTACCTGCCTCCCGTCGAAGAGGAGTTGCCGTGCAAACCCCAGCTAGTGTCTGAGTTATTGCTCACCGTCCATTACTTACCTCCAGCCGAAGAGGAGCTGCTGCGCAAACCCCCGCCGGTGCCTGAGCCATTACTTACCTTTCATTGCTTACCTTCCATTACTTACCTCCAGCCGAAGAGGAGCTGCTGTGCAGACCCCCGTCCGTGCCTGAGCCACTACTTACCTTCCACTACTCACCTCCAGCCGAAGAGGAGTTGCTGTGCAAACCCCCGTCCGTGCCTGAGCCACTACTTACCTTCCACTACTCACCTCCAGCCGAAGAGGAGTTGCTGTGCAAACCCCCGCCAGTGCCTGAGCCATTACTTACCTTTCACTGCTTACCTTCCATTACTTACCTCCAGCCGAAGAGGAGCTGCTGTGCAGACCCCCGTCCGTGCCTGAGTCATTACTTACCTTCCATTACCTGCCTCCAGTCGAAGAGGAGTTGCTGTGCAAACCCCCGCCAGTGCCTGAGCCATTACTTACCTTTCATTGCTTACCTTCCATTACTTACCTACAGCCGAAGAGGAGCTGCTGTGCAGACCCCCGTCCGTGCCTGAGTCATTACTTACCTTCCATTACCTGCCTCCAGTCGAAGAGGAGTTGCTGTGCAAACCCCTGCCAGTGCCTGAGCCATTACTTACCTTCCGCTACTCACCTCCAGTCGAAGAGGAGTTGCTGTGTAAACCCCCGCCAGTGCCTGAGCCATTTCTTACCTTCCATTGCTTACCTTCCATTACTTACCTCCAGCCGAGGAGGAGCTGCTGTGCAGACCACCGCCCGTGCCTGAGCCATTACTTACTCTCCATTGCTTACCTCCAGCCGAAGAGGAACCACTGTGCGAAGCTCCAACAGCGATAGATTCATCACGTACTTCTGGTCGAGAGGGACTGAAGAGTGAACTACCCACGCCACCTGCTGGATAGAAAAAGGAGATTTGACTTGTTTTAAGTAAATAAAAATAAACGTTTTGATCATTACTTTGTCTGTCGCTTGGTGTCTCTGGGTAACTCCTCGAGGTGGTACGTTGCTGAAGGGGAGGGAAGTCCACCCCGACCTGTGACAATTGTCCTGTAGCATGAGCCAATTTCGGCCAAGCTTTAGCTGTCGGATAGATGGCCACATCTGACTCTTGAATACTTTGGTATAGCAAGTTCATGGTCGACTCATAGACTGCAATATGCCTAGGTCCGGTGGCTGCAAAACAAGCCCAAATCATCACCCTTCCACCTCCGTGCTTGACCATTGTTATGAGGTGCTTGTGTTTGGTTTTCACCAAACGTGGCACTGTGCATTATGGCCAAACATCTCATCTGTCCAGAGGACATTGTTCCAGAAGTCTTGTAGTTTGTTCAGATGCAACTTTGCAAACCTAAGCCGTGCTGCCATGTTCTTTTTTTTAGAAAGAAGAGGCTTTCACCTGGCAACCCTTCCAAACATGCCATACTTTTCCAGTCTTTTTATAATTGTACTGTCATGAACTTTAACATTAAAGTTAACTGAGGCCTGTAAAGAGGTGTAGTTCTTGTTTTTTTTTGCTATTTTTCTCAGCATTGCATGGTCTGCCCATGGGTGAATTTGCTGGACATCCACTCGTGGGAAGATTGACAACTGTTTTGAATGTTTTACTTGTGAATAATTTGGAATTGTGCTCCTTGGCATTGTGTTAAGACACACCTGAATGCTCCAGACCAGCAAACTGCCCAAACTTCTGCTTTTATAGAGTTGATCACACTGGCTGATGATCAATTAATCAAAGACATTTGATTGGCAGCACCTGACTACTACTTACCCTCTTAATTCCTATGAAAGCAGTAAGGGTGTACTTAGTTGTCAACCATGGCTTCTCCATTTTGGTCTAGTTTTTGTTAAATAAATAAAGACCAGGTGTAATATGTCATTGTGTTGTTGTTCATCTGATGTTGTATTCACCTAATTTCACTTTACCCGTTTGGTTTTTTGATTTGTACGGTTATATGCCATTCAGAAATTATTAGCCACATTTCCACTGTCGGGCCAGTACGCACAAGGGCTATAAACAGGCCAGCCGGGGCTATCTTAGAGGCCATAATCAAACCGCATAAACTGGTATTCATAATTATTTCACATAGAAGAAGGAACTCAAAAATGATCCGATAAGTCATGGCTGAAGGGGTTGCAGGCACTCCGCTTCACGTCATGCTAACAACGCCCTTCAGCCGTGACTTATTCACAATACAGCACAGCCTCTCGTACCTTATTGCTTACACACACACATATATATATATATGTGTGTGTGTCTGTGTGTGTGGTGTGTACACTAGTGGTTGAACTTCTTCAGATTATTTAAAGTCGACATTTAGGCCTATGTGATGAAAGTCGAGTCGACTAGTCGCTGATGACGTCATTGATGAACAAATAAGCCTGAGCCTTGAGCTGACACTCGAACATGGGTTGCCTTGTGCACAGCTATGGTATATGACACTGCGCTCCTACATAACAGATCATTTTTTATCAGTTCTTTTGTCTTTGGGTCGTTTTTAATCAGATACAGAAAAGTCAAGTCAAGTCATCTTCATTTATATAGCGCTTTTAACAATGTAAATTGTTTCAAAGCAGCTTTACAGTGATAAACGGATAATTTAAGGTAACAGCGATTGTTTTGGCTTTATAGCGGTTCTTGAATAAATATATTTTCCAGCTAAAGTTAGTTTTGATTGATTCACTTCCGTCGCAACGATCATTAGTTATTAAATTAGAGACCGCTAAGATGACACCGTTCTCTCTACACAGACTTTAAATGCGAACTTGTGAGAAACGCTGATGGCGCTCACATGCGCATTAAGAATTAATTCTGTAGTAATGCGCATTTGAATATATGTGCGCAGGTGTGTAATTGTGTGTCTGCTTCCCGGACAATGGTCGGAAGACTGTTCCAAAGTTTTGGTGCTAAATAGGAAAAGGATCTACCGCCAGCAGTCGATTTTGATATTCTAGGTATTATCAACTGGCCGGAATTTTGAGATCGCAATAGACGTGAAGGACTATAATGCGTTAAGAGCTCGCTCAAGTACTGTGGAGCTAAACCATTTAGTGCTTTGTAAGTAATCAGCAATATTTTAAAATGTATACGATGTTTAATAGGGAGCCAATGCAGTGTTGACAGAACCGGGCTAATATGGTCATACTTCCTGTTTCTGGTAAGAACTCGAGCCGCTGCGTTTTGAACCAGCTGTAGTTTGTTTATTAAGCGTGCAGGGCAACCACCCAGTAGAGCATTACAATAATCTAGCCCTGAGGTCATGAACGCATGAACTAATTGTTCCGCATTTGTCAATGAGAGCATATGGCGTAATTTAGATATATTTTTAAGATGGAAAAATGCGGTTTTACAGATACTAGACACGTGACTTTCAAATGAAAGATTGGTATCAAAGAGCACACCCAGGTTCCTAACTGACGACGAAGACTTAACAGAGCAGCCATCAAGTGTTAGACAGTATTCTAGGTTATTATGTGAGGAAGTTTTTCCAATAATTAGATCTCTGTTTTTCAGAATTTAGTAGTAGGAAATTACTAGTCATCCAATTTTTTATATCAGCTATGCATTCTGTTAATTTTGTGAATTGGTAGGTTTCGTTAGGTTTCGAAGAAATATACAGCTGAGTATTATCGGCATAACAGTGAAAGCTAATTCCATGTTTCCTAATGATATCTCCTAATGGTAGCATGTACAGAGTGAACAGCAGCGGTCCTAGTACTGAGCTTTGTGGTACGCCATACTGAACTTTTGATTGATAAGACATCTCTTCATTTACTGCTACAAACTGATAACTGTCAGATAAGTATGATTTAAAGGGGTGGTTGATTGCGATTTCACTTTTTTCATTTTAAATAGTGTGCAATGTTGCTGTTGGTGCATGAACAGTATCTGCAAAGTTGCTGTGCTGAAAGTTCAACGTAAGCAGATATATTGTCTTTTAAAAATCAGGAAGTTTAATGCCTACAAAAACGACTCGAATGGGACTACAACGAGATACTTCCCGGGTTTTATACGTAGCTAACCCATACATTTACATCAACCCTCCCTCCGGAATATGCAAAAAATGGGGCGTGGCCATATTTCTGCGGCGTTGTGGAAGAGGAAGAATTATAGTGGAGAGCTGTAGCCATGCCGTCGAAAGTGTGTTATTTTCACCCAGCTGTCATGTCTTCGGTGTTCGGGCTTCCTATGGACGCTGTAGTTCGTCAACAATGGCTACAATTTCTGTTTCATTATGTTCCTGAAAATTACAATCGTAGCTCTCTGTGCTGCGCATTTTACGGAAGACAGCTTCCAGAATCTCCACGAATTCAATGCCGGATTAAACGAGAAACTGTGACTAAAACATGAAGCAGTTCCAACTTTAAACGCAGAGGCAGCCGTTGTTGGGCCACAACCTGTAAGTAAGACTTAATAATTTTAAATGTTTGCATGTATAATTTCAAACGTGATGTTTTAGTTTTATCAGGGACGTAAACAAATGCCAGCGCTCGCGTTATAGCCACTTAATTATGCTATTTCGTGTGTCTATGACAAACGCGTACAAACATTTTGAACCTGCAATTTGTAATTATGTACTAATTTTGTAAATGTTTTTTCCATGTATACTTTATGAAGTAATTTTTCAATTTGATCAAGAACGTAAACGAATGCCAAAGCTGTTTGTTTATAGTAGCCAGTCAGTTCGATGCTATTTTGTGTATAAGACAAACGTGTAAAGTAAAAAAATATATATATGTAATCGCAACAGCAAACTTCAGCTGCGGTATTACTCAGTCATTCATTCAGTTATATTAAATGTTTAATCAGGAGAAAACCGTATCTCAAAAGCTAACAAGTGTCAGCAGTGGCATTTTCAAGTAACAGCGTATCGAAATTATTATATAATAATAGTAGAATATAATAATAATAATAAAAAAAATGTACCATTCAGAAACGTTTTGTAAGAGCCGTGTTTGGGGAGGTTCTGCTTGACTCTCTTCATTGCCGCTTTCTGGGTCTGATTCTAGCTCAAACTGTACGGCAGTATTGAAACCATTATTTACATTTGACCAGAGCACATGCAACTTTCGCCCGTAAAGGTGATGGGCATGAAGTTTCCGGACAACGTGCACTGCGCAGTTTAGCCAATTACAACACACCGGCCCAACTAACCAATCTGAGCCCATGCCTGTTTCTGGGGGAGTGGTTTCATAGAATCAGGAAGTCAACCGGTCGTTCAAATGACAGAGGAGAAAGCGGCTTACAATAAAGGTCAAATTTATGAAAAATAAGGCTTAAAAAAAAAAAAAAAAAACGAAGACATGTTATATTGCACCCCATAAATACAATCATGCAAAGAAAAAAAGCAGTAAACCACCCCTTTAAACCATGCTAGTGAAATTCCACTAATGCCAACATAATGTTCGAGTCTATTTAAAAGATGTTGTGGTCAATGGTGTCAAATGCAGCACTAAGATCGAGTAACACTAATAAAGAGATACAACCACGATCGGAAGAGCAAATCATTTTTGACTCTAACGAGAGCTGTCTCGGTACTATGGTACGGTCTAAATCCGGACTGAAAATCCTCGCAGATATCTTTCTTTCTAGAAAAGAAACACAGTTGTGAGGATACTGCTTTTTCTAGCATCTTTGACAGAAAAGGCAGATTCCATAGCCAGCTTAAAGGTTTTTGGTACGTATCCTAGAGACAAAGACAAATTAATTATATTAAGAAGAGGATCTATGACATCTGGAAGCATCTCTTTCAGTAGTTTAGTCGGTATATGGTCTAACGTACATGTTGTCGATTTAGATGAATTAACGAGTTTAGAAAATTCTTTCTCTCCTATAGCAATAAATGTATAAAAAAATTCCTCAGGGAGACTACAATGCACTCCCTGATGCGATACTGTAGTGTAGTAGACGGTTGCATAGTTATAATTTTGTCCCTAATATTATCAATCTCATAAGTGAAGTTCATAAAGTCATTACTGCTGTGTTGCTTGGAAACTTCTGGGTTTGAAGCTTTCTTTTTCGTTAGTTTAGCCACTGTTTCAAATAAATACCTAGGATCAGTGTTGTAGTCGAGTCACCAACTGTCGAGTCCGAGTCGAGTCTCGAGTCCCAGTGTTCGAGTCCGAGTCCAAGTCCGAGTCACCAAAGAAGAGTCCGAGTCGAGTCCAAGTCGAGTCACCATTACCTGAGTTCGAGTCCGAGTCGAGTCTCGAGTCCTGAGTTCGAGACTATATTTTAAAGATACTTTTGTAAAAATTTTAATAAGTTTAGAGATTTTCATTGTAAATGGATTAAACAATGTTGCGGTGTCCAACTGAGTATGTGTGGCTGTGAGGAAAAATCAAGAGAAAAAAGATTGACGATGTAAAGTAATTTAACAGTTAACAATAAAACGACAAGCTTCTTCTAGGCTTGGTTTCTTCCTGAATTAATCCGTTTCTCCCGAAATTAATGAAAGTAAGAGGTCGGTGAACTGGGAGAAGAATAAACTTTATGGTTGACTTACTTACACTGTGTATATCTGATATGAATTAAATATCTCAGAAAATATATTTGAAAGGATTGTTTATTGCTACTTCCATAGACACCATTGTATTTTACAAACTATAAATGTATTGTTTTGCTATAAATTGTATGTATTTAAATATCTGAAATCTAAAATAAACATAATTGTGTTATGGTATTGTCACGAATCAAGCCTCTGTGGTTCCTCCTACTCACCACCAGAGGGCGCCCTCTCCAGAATATTGACATTATCCATTTAAACTCCATTTCCCATGACCCCGTGCCTGTTACTGATTATCTGCACACCTGCCACTTATCATCCAGACTGATTATCTGCACACCTGCCACTCATCATCCGGGCTATTTATACAGCCTTTCTCCACTGCTTCAGTGCGAAGTCTTGTTCTGCCCTGGCTAACATTTCTGAGCGTTTTCCCTGGATTCCTTGTTTCCTCGTTGTTGACCCTGGACAGTTTTCATCGTATCGACCCTTTGCTTCTTGCCTTTGTGACCCTGCTTTGTTTGCCTGGATATTCTTTACTCTGTCTGCTGCCTGCCCTGAAACTCTGCCTGCCTTTTGACTACGTTTTTGTTTAGCCTTGGATAACTCTCTTGCTGGTGTTTGACCCCTGCCTGTTTGTTCTACGGTTTATTGCTATTCAATAAATACTGCACATGGATCTCCACGCCGCTGCCTCTTCCTTACAGAAGACTTCGCCAGACACAGATCCAGCAACGATCATCCAGTTATCCACCGAGGTCTCTGCCCAAGCTAACGTCCTTGTTACACACCAACAACAACTAGAGCGTCTAACAGCCTTGACTGAGCAATTAGTCACCACGCTACAACAACTCAGTTTACCCCCACAAAACCCCAACCCACCTGCGAGCCCAGCACCCAGTATGCCCGTATCTAATTCCTCCACCGCAAATCCTCGTCTTGCTTTCCCGGAGAAATTTGATGGGTCACCCGCCAAGTGTAAGGGATTTCTTCTTCAATGTTCCCTGTTCGTTGACCAACAACCCACGTTATACCCCACTGACACCAGTCGTATAGCCTTTGTGGGTACTTTATTAACTGGTCGAGCTCTGGAATGGGCAACTGCAGTATGGACCGATGGTCAGTCCCCATTTTCTTCGTTTTCTGGCTTCCTACAACGATTTCGTGAAGTGTTTGATCACCCGGAGGAGGGTAAGGATCCCGGTGTTCAGCTCTTAGCTCTCCAGCAAGGAAGAAACACAGCTGCTGAGTTTGCACTCACCTTTCGTACGTTGGCAGCACAAACTGACTGGGTTGAAACCACTTTGAAGTTGCTGTTTCGCAAAGGTCTCAATCTGGAACTTCAATCTGAACTTGCATGTCGCGATGAAGGAGCAACTTTGGACCAATTCATTAATCTGGCTATCCGCGTTGATAATTTGATACGAGCACGCAGACCCACTAGAAATCTAGCTTACCACACTACCACATCTCCTGACACGAACAATCCTGAACCCATGCAGATCGGAGTAACCCGTATCACTTCAGAGGAGAGAGAACGACGCATTCAACAGAATCTTTGTTTGTATTGTGGTCAACCAGGACACCTAAGGGCATCCTGCCCCAGGCGACCCCCTCTTCGCAACACTACCACTGTAAGTCCTTCAAGACCTATCTCTCGCTCTTTATCATGTGTAGAATTCTCAGCTACGTTAATGTTCTCTGGCAAATCCGTGATAACCACGGCCATGATTGATTCAGGAGCAGCGGGTAATTTTATTGACAGTGATTTTGCCCAGTCTAATCTTATTCCATTAATACCCTGTGAATCTTTGTTGGCAGTGGCGGCGCTAGACGGACGTCCCCTGGGTGCAGGCCACGTCCATTACACCACCGGATATGTAACACTGCAAACCGGTTCCTTACACACAGAAACCATTCAGTTATTCCTTATCCAGTCACCCAACCATCCCATAATTCTTGGACTTCCCTGGCTACAAGAACACAATCCGCAAATTTCCTGGATCGATAAAGAAATCACCCAGTGGTCCGACAACTGTCAACAAAATTGTCTACAATCTGCTGCTCCCATGCCCGTTCAAGCTGCTACTGTGCTTCTAGAACCCCATTCTGCTCCACATCTTCCACCAGAATATATCGATCTTAAGGAGGCCTTCAGCAAGATCAAGGCATCTCAACTTCCACCTCATCGTTCCAGTGATTGTAGTATCGAACTAATCCCAGATTCTACGCTCCCTAAAGGTCGCATCTTCCCCCTATCACAACCTGAATCAGAAGCCATGAAGACATACATCGAGGAGGAATTGGCTAAGGGATTTATTCGACCGTCCACCTCCCCAACCTCTGCCGGCTTCTTCTTTGTCAGTAAGAAGGATGGAGGGCTTCGCCCATGCATCGACTACAGAGGGCTTAATGACATCACTGTCAAATATCGCTACCCTTTACCTCTAGTCCCAGCAGCCCTCGAACAACTTCGTACAGCTAAATATTTCACCAAACTTGATCTCCGAAATGCCTACAATCTCATTCGAATTCGAGAGGGGGACGAATGGAAGACTGCTTTCTCTACTGCTACAGGGCACTATGAATACCTGGTTATGCCTTTCGGGCTGGCCAATAGTCCCTCTGTATTCCAGGCATTCATTAACGATACCTTCCGAGACATGCTAAACAGATGGGTTATCGTATACATTGATGACATTCTCATCTACTCAGACTCCCTCAAAGATCACGTCAAACACGTTCGTATGGTCCTACAACGCTTAATCACTCAGCAATTATATGCCAAGGCAGAGAAATGTGAGTTTCACCAAACTTCCGTGTCGTTTCTTGGTTACGAAATCAGCCCAGAAGGAGTTGCCATGAATGACAAGAAGGTGCAGGCAGTGTTGAAATGGCCACAACCCAACACAATCAAGGAGCTGCAACGATTTCTGGGGTTTGCTAACTTTTACAGACGCTTTATTAGAGGCTTCAGTACAATTGCAGCTCCTTTGACATCCTTGACCAAGAGAGGAGGACAAAGACTACTCTGGTCACCAGCAGCCTTACAATCTTTTCACGACCTGAAGAACCGTTTTACCAGTGCTCCTATATTACACCATCCTGATCCAGAGCACGAATTCATCATAGAGGTGGATGCATCCAACACTGGCATCGGTGCTATTCTCTCTCAACGTCAGGGCACTCCCCCCAAAATGTTCCCGTGTGCTTATTTCTCACGTAAGCTCACCACAACAGAGCAGAACTATGATGTCGGGAACCGTGAACTTTTAGCCATGAAGGCAGCCTTTGAGGAATGGCGACATTGGTTGGAGGGGGCCAAACATCCTTTCCTGGTACTAACTGACCACAGAAATCTGGAATATCTACGATCCGCTAAAAGACTCAACCCAAGGCAAGCAAGATGGGCACTATTCTTTACACGGTTCAATTTCACAGTCACTTACCGACCTGGGTCAAAGAACATTAAGGCAGACGCTCTCTCCCGGCAACATGAATCCTCTCATCAACCACCATCCGGCGAATCCATCATCTCACCCACACTCATTCTTGCTCCAGTGCAATGGGATATTATGACAGAGTTAACAGAGGCTCAAAAATCAGATCCACCTCCACCAGACTGCCCATCCGACAGAACATACGTACCACCATCCTTCCGCAAAAGAATCACCCAATACGTCCATTCATCACCCAGTTCCGGCCACCCTGGCATCACCGCCACTCTTCAACTACTCACAAATCGCTTTTGGTGGCCTTCCATACAGAAAGATACCATCTCCTTCATTCAAAACTGTCCAACATGCAGTGTCTCCAAATCCTCCAAACAACTACCAGCCGGTCTACTACAACCATTACCCATCCCTCAACGTCCTTGGTCTCACATTGCCATAGACTTTGTCACCGACCTCCCCAACTCACAGGGCCACACCACCATACTCACAGTGATAGATCGATTTTCCAAAGCCTGTCGACTCATCCCATTACCTAAGCTACCCACGGCCTTTGAAACTGCCGAGCACCTGTGTAATTATGTGTTTCGATTCTATGGTTTACCTGAAGACATAATCTCGGACCGAGGACCCCAATTCACCTCCCGCTTATGGTCGGCATTCTTTCGACAGCTCAATATCAATGTCAGTCTCACATCTGGTTACCATCCACAATCCAATGGCCAAACTGAACGTCTTAATCAAGAACTCACTCGATTTCTAAGGTCGTACTGCCACCAGAATCAATCAGACTGGAGTCGCTACTTATTATGGGCTGAGTATGCTCAAAACTCCCTCCGTAAGTCCTCTACTGGTATGACTCCCTTTCAGTGTGTCCTCGGCTTTCAACCCCCATTATTCCCATGGTCAGGAGAACCCACTGAACTCCCAGCAATCAACGACTGGTTACAGAGAAGCGAGACTACCTGGAATGAGGCCCATGTTCATCTGCAACGAGCTATTAGGAGACAGAAGGAACAGGCGGATCGTCGCCGTCGTCCCAATCCGACATACCTTCCTGGTCAATGGGTCTGGCTCTCTTCACGTGATCTTCGCCTTCGGCTGCCATGCAGAAAACTTAGTCCCAGGTACGTGGGTCCTTTCAGAATAGTCAGACAAATTACTCCTGTTTCTTATCGATTGGCTTTACCATCCAGTTACCGTATCTCACCCACTTTTCATGTCTCCTTGCTCAAGCCCGCTGGTGGTCCGAGAGGGGAGGTGGAAGAGGAAGTCCGTGACCAGAGGCCCCCACCCATCATCATAGACGGCGAGGAGGCCTATCAGGTGCAAGAACTCCTGGATTCCCGACGCCGGGGAGGAGCTCTACAGTACCTCGTGGATTGGGAGGGGTATGGCCCGGAGGAGAGGTCCTGGGTCAATTCTGAGGACATTCTCGACCCTTCTCTTTCTTCTGAGTTTCATAGGACCCATCCGGAAAAACCAGCCCCTCGAGCTCGAGGAAGACCCCGGCGTCAGTTGCCTCCTCGCGTCAGGAGCCGCTCGCAGGGGGGGGGGCTCTGTCACGAATCAAGCCTCTGTGGTTCCTCCTACTCACCACCAGAGGGCGCCCTCTCCAGAATATTGACATTATCCATTTAAACTCCATTTCCCATGACCCCGTGCCTGTTACTGATTATCTGCACACCTGCCACTTATCATCCAGACTGATTATCTGCACACCTGCCACTCATCATCCGGGCTATTTATACAGCCTTTCTCCACTGCTTCAGTGCGAAGTCTTGTTCTGCCCTGGCTAACATTTCTGAGCGTTTTCCCTGGATTCCTTGTTTCCTCGTTGTTGACCCTGGACAGTTTTCATCGTATCGACCCTTTGCTTCTTGCCTTTGTGACCCTGCTTTGTTTGCCTGGATATTCTTTACTCTGTCTGCTGCCTGCCCTGAAACTCTGCCTGCCTTTTGACTACGTTTTTGTTTAGCCTTGGATAACTCTCTTGCTGGTGTTTGACCCCTGCCTGTTTGTTCTACGGTTTATTGCTATTCAATAAATACTGCACATGGATCTCCACGCCGCTGCCTCTTCCTTACAGGTATGATAAGCGGGATTAAAAGAGAATTTACAAAAAAATGAGCTCAATGTTAAAATTGACCGGAGTTCTCCTTTAAGTGCTGAGCGCGTCCGTCTTTGGCTCAGCGCCAGCCATAGCACAAAAGCACAGTTTGAATTTGCCAGTTATGTCACGTCACTGTACATTCGCTCCTTAGTGGTCAGCTCAGCTGCTGCAAAGCGTGCCAAAATCGAAATTGCTGATGAGATGTAGAGGAACTTATCTACTGTTAAATGAATAATGCACGAGAATGCAGCGTAAAGTGAGTGACGTCAGTGAGTGTGTTGTCAAGCAAGGAGAGCGAGCGGTAGCAGTGTCTGTGAGGAAAAAATAGATCACGGCCGGTCTTGGAGCCCGAAACAGATAAAGTGTAACATCTTATATAAAATTTTTATAACCTATTTATTCAGAAACAACGTCATTCATTTGATGAATGCTCAAGCCCGATTTTATATATCGGCTCGAGTCCGAGTCCAAGTACGAGTCATCAGTCCGCGAGTCCAAGTCGAGTCACGAGTCCAGAGAATGGAGTCTCGAGTCGGACTCGAGTCCAGAGAATAAGGACTCGAGTCGGACTCGAGTCCGAGTCCAGGACTCGAGTACTCCATCACTGCCTAGGATTATGTTTATTTTCTTCTAATAGGGTTGAAAAATAAGCAAGTCTAGCAGCTCCTTCCATGAAACGTGAAATACCTCTAGTTTTGTTTTCTTCCAGTTGTGCTCCATTTTTCTGGCTGCTCTCTTAAGGGAGTGTGCTCGTTGTACCACAGCGTTGGACTATTTCCTTTAATCTTCTTTAAGCGCAACGGAGCAACTGTGTCTAAAGTGCTGGAAAAGAGAGAGTTCAAAGTTTCTGTTGCAATATCAAGTTCTTCTAAGCTATCCGGGATGCTGAGGTGATGAAACTGATTAGGAAGATTATTAGGAAGAAAAAGTAGCACAGTAAAGATTACATTTATATGAATGCATTAGTGTGAGCGACTGCGTGTGAATTGTACCTGGCAGCGTCTTTCTACTAATAGTGAAGCTGTGGGTTTGAGTTACTAAGAAATATGCTAGAACTTTTCCAGTCCATTAAAGTCGACTAATCTGTTCAACCCGTAGTGTGTACTGTAAACTGTAGTTTGGTTTTTAACAACCATAGCAGGGATGGCAGGTTAACACCACTGGCAATATGAAATTGACCCTCAAAATTGTTTATATTTTAATGTATTTTTACAACTAAATGTAGAAAATCAGTTTTATCATTATCTCTTGCACATGACCTAAGGAAAAACTAAAGTGTGTGATTTTCTGCAGGCTCTGACTGTAATGGTGCTCGACAGACTGAGGTAGTCAACAAACTGGAAGAGTTCCTGCCTCCGCAGTCTCTGCTCTCTGCCTACCTGGAGCAGTTTAGCTAAGCTGCTATGAATCCTGGCCACAACCAGTACCATTGCTGTTCATCCAGCCAGAACCGGCAACACTGCCTCTGACCTGGCCAACATGAACTGTGCGTGTGGCATTATGTCATAGGACCTGACCTGCAAGCCTTGCCCTTTAGGAGAGACTGCGCTAACTAAAGTGATGATCACTGTCCTCAAGTGTCACTATCTCTTTCATTTACTTTTTCTGATGTTTTGGAGCATGTATTAGTAGATGTTGTTACATGATCTGATTCTTTTTTCATGTTCTTGACAGAATTATACTGTCATGACATCTTTGTATAGAAGTAGAAACATAATTGTGTATGAACTCTAGAAGAAGCAGAATCTGATTGATAATTAATCATTTTTGTTATTGAAGTGTTCATGATCTTTACATGAATAGCCACATATAGTTAAAAAAAAACTAAAACTCAGGCTCCTACAAAATCAGCACAAATCTCATGATGGTTATGCAGTTATTGTATGTGTATACCCGTTCAACATGTTTATTTTTACTGCACACATACTGCACAACATTTTACAATTGACATGCATTTGATTTGTGCAGACTTGTAATTCTGCTAATTTACTTCAGCCAGTCCTGCCTGACAAGAGGGATCAGTAGTATTTTTATATCCAGCATTCTATAACTTGAATTTTGAGTGAAACCGTACTTGTCTTGTTCATCTGCTGTTATCAGGTGTCACACACTTTTTCTTTTTCTGCCAACATGCACTTAACAACTATGCCTTACCTGTGCGCCATATTTGTTTTGCATTTTCGTATATATTAAGCTTTACATCAAGGTTGTTATGGTTTACATACAGGGGAAATATTTTGATGTTTTAAACCATCAAGGGTCCTGAGACACTTGAGCAGTTCTTCATTGGTGCATTGGTGTTTATAACCAAAGTGTGTGTGTGTGTGTGTGTAGTGCTGATTCTCAGGCATCAACCTTCATGAATGTGGACTTGTACATTACTTTCAGTCACCTAAAAACCAGGTGTGTTGAAACCTTTTACCAAGAGTTTGTCTTTTAGAATAATATTTACAATTTTGTGCCAATATTTGATTAAAATGCTAATTATATCATGGTGGCAGAACACGAATACACACCATAGAGCACTTCACTGTATTTAGTTTTTGTCTGTGGCAAGTACCTGTTAAAATGATATCAAGCTTTTAACTGAGATCATATTGTGTGATTATTTCATGAATCAAATGCAAATCATGTGGACTTAACCATGAAAATAAAAAAGAGTTCTGTTTAAGCTTGGCTTCCTGTATTCACGTTGATGTAAAACATTAATTAACAAATGAGGTTTAGATGCTTAGTGAAAGAACACCAATGCCCTGTTCAAGTTCCCATTCTGTCTCTAGTTTCACCACAAAAACAAATAATTGTAATCATTTACTCACTTTTGATCCAAACCTGTATGACTTACTTGCTGAAGTGAACTTAATTAATTAAAATGTTTGGGAGAATGATTTGAAATCATTTATATAAAACTTATTTTTCTTTTCTTTTTTAAGATTTATGTTAATTTTTATTTAATAATAAAAAACTCAAGGTCATTTAAGACCACAAGCGAGTCAATATTCAATATTAAAACTAATCTTGGTTCCACTCAGTGGTCACTTCCTTGCTTTTGAGAATAGTTGTGAAGTGGTTCTTTTAAACATTTTGTTTCATTTGTTGCGAATTACCATCTTTGAAAGAGATTGGGACCACATTTCTTTCCTTATATCCTACTTCCTGTCTCTTAATTTTTTCTATATATCCTAATCATTTGTTAAAGGGGTGGTTGATTATGATTTCACTTTTTAATTTTAGTTAGTGTGTAATGTTGCTGTTTGAGCATAATCAACATCTGCAAAGTTACAACGCTCAAAGTTGAAAGCAAAGGGAGATAATTTGCTTTTAAAGAAAAAATAGGCAAGTTTTTTAAGTACAAGTACAAGTTTTTTAAGGACTACAATAAACGGCTGGTAGGGACTACACAAGCTTTCTCCTCAAATGTACATAAACCCCACCCCTGAGAACACGTAGTCCATGTTGAGAAGAGGAAAAGTTGTTGTAGTAGAGCACATTTGGGAGTCTGCTCAAGCTGTTGCATCCGTCTTCACATTTATTGCAATACAGTCATCAACACAAATGCAATAGCATGTCACTCGATAGGCATCTTACAACAGTTCCCACACAAGCGATTTTATAGATTATCCTGACAGAATATGCTAATCAAAGACTTGAAGATAGTTGTGTAGAGGTAAAATCTTTGCGTGGCAGGGGGAGCTGCCACTCGACCAGTCACGGATATATGCGCCGGCCACTGCGTTATATGTGCCTGCCACTCGACCAGTCACGGATATATATGCGCCGGCCACTCGACCAGTCATGGATAGCCTATATGCACCGGCCACTCGACCAGTCACGTATATGTGATATACGCCACACAATCTCTCACTATTTACATCTTTCAGACACTCCTATTGATACACAAGAGCACACAGACAGTGCAATACAGATCTTATTTACCTTTTTCTCATCTGATTTTTTATTCGCTCTTTTTACCCGTATGGGAACGCGCTCGTGTCTATATTAAGCGTCGTGCCAGCCACTACCAGCCACACGATCTCTCACTGTTTACTGAAGAATAACAAATTTTAAGAATCTATTTCAGATATGCTTCCTTACATAAACATCACGGTGAAGAATACTGATTTTAGCATTTGAGGCATAGATGAAGATTAAGTCAAGCAATTCAGCTGTCTGACATTAGCTTTTGTCTTTATGCACTTCCTGACCATTACGCTCAATATACAGCGGTGCCTTTGTCTCTATGATAATGTTAAGGTTTGAGCAATCAAGTCAGGATGATTGGATTAGCAATACAATAGAGTGTTATGCTGATTGGCTCTGTTTCTCTTGAAAACAGAGGGGTTGGGGGGGTTTCTGTCACATTGTTAATGTGTTCTGTTCTGTGTTGTGATCTTGTTTCCCCCTGTCTTTGTGATTTTGGTTTAGTCCTGTTAGTTTTTCCCTGTCTGTTTAATTAGAAATTCCCGACACCTGTGTCTTGTTCATTTTCCCATTTACCCCAGTTCTTTTAAGCCCTGTGTTTTCCCTCAGTGTTTGTTGGTCGTCGTCGTCGTATGGTAGTGTGCTTTGAAGTCCTGGAGTGTTTTCCTTTGTTCCTGAAAGTTTATTTAATTAATAAACTAACTGCATTCAAGTACCCGTGTCCTCGTCTTCGGCATCCTGCACCAAACCTGACAGAGCCCACCTCGCTTGTCTGGGATTCAGTCTTTTGGCAGATCGCATGTATTCCAAATTCTTGTGGTCAGTTGGAATCACAAACGGATGTTTAGACCCCTTTAGCCAATGACGCCACTCCTCCATAGCTGCTTTCATGGCCAACAATTCCCGGTTTCCGACGTCATAGTTCTTTTCGGCTGGATTAAGTTTGCGGGAATAATAGGCGCAAGGACAGAGCTTGAGTGGGGTTCCGTGCCGCTGTGATAGGATGGCTCCAATGCCCGCATTTGAAGCGTCCACCTCAACTATAAACGGGAGTTCTGGATCAGGGTGATGGAGGATGGGGGCAGAAGTGAAACGTGACTTGAGTTCTGCGAAAGCCTCCTGTGCTGTAGTTGACCAGGTCAGGTGTGATGACTTTCTCTTAGTCATAGAGGTTAAGGGAGAGGCTACCGAGCTGAAATTTCTGATGAAGCGTCGGTAGAAATTAGCAAATCCCAAGAAGCGTTGTAATTCCTTTAAGGTTACTGGTAGTGGCCAGTCTAGAACGGCTTTGACCTTCTTCTCGTCCATGGCGACTCCCTCCTGACTGATGATGTAGCCCAAAAATGACGTGGTAGACTGGTGAAATTCGCACTTCTCTGCTTTGGCGTATAACTGGTGATCAATGAGTCGTTGTAATACTGTTCTTACGTGTTGCACGTGTTCCTCATAGCTGTTGGAGTAGATGAGAATGTCATCGTTGTAAACAATCACGCAACGATCAAGCATGTCCCGAAATACATCATTGATGAACGATTGAAATACAGAAGGATTGTTGGACAGCCCGAAAGGCATAACCAAATATTCATAGTGCCCAGTGCTAGTAGAAAAAGCTGTCTTCCATTCATCACCGTCCCGGATGCAAATGAGATTGTAGGTGCTGCGGAGGTCTAGTTTGGAAAAATACTTGGCATTGCGGAGTTGTTCTAGGGCAGCTGGTACCAGAGGTAAGGGGTATCGAAACTTAACGAACCGTAGACCACTGTCTTTCTTTTTAACAAAGAAGAAGCCAGAGGCTGCAGGTGACGTAGATGCTCTGATGAACCCCTTCGAAAGTTCCTCCTCAATGTAGTTCTTCATGGTTTCTGATTCGGGTTGTGATAGGGGGAAAATTCGACCCTTAGGTGGTGTTGTACCTGGTAATAGTTCGATGGAACAGTTGCTTGAGTGGTGAGGAGGAAGTTCCATAGCCTTGGTCTTGCTAAAAGCCTTGACGAGGTCGGAGTATTCAATGGGAAGAGTAAGCTCAGGAGACCCACAGAAGAACAAAGAATGGCAGACCTCCCGTCAGAGCGTACAAATCCATCCCCACCATTCACATACTGCGGCAGGGACTGCTTTGGTCCCTTTATTACTAAGCAGGGTCGGAAGGAACATAAAAGGTACGGCCTCCTCTTCACATGTTTCAGCTCCAGAGCTATTCATATAGAAATGCTAAATGACATGTCTACAGATGCCTTCATCAATGGCCTGCGCTATTTCATTGCATTACGGGGAGCAGTGCGCCAAATCAAATGTGACCAAGGCACCAACTTTGTAGGAGCCAAGAATGAACTGAAAAATGCTCTAAAGGAAATTGACACCGATCGTCTGAAAGTGTTCTTAGCTGAGAAGCAGTGCGACTTTGTTCTAAATGCTCCTGATTCAAGTCATGCAGGTGGGGTATGGGAGAGACAAATCAGAACAGTGAGAAATGTCCTTCGCTCAACTCTCTCACACTCTTCTGATAGACTTGACGATGCATCGCTGCGGACATTCTTTTATGAAGCTATGGCGATCGTTAACAGTAGACCACTCTCAGTTGACAACCTAAACGACCCCAACAGCCTTGCACCTCTCACCCCCAATAACCTGCTTACTATGAAATCCGTTCCAGCATTACCACCACCAGGCAGATTCGTCAGAGAAGACATCTATGCAAGAAAAAGGTGGCGTCATGTTCAGTACCTAGCGGAGCAGTTTTGGAGTCGTTGATGTAAGGAGTATCTATCCAACATTGCCACCAGGCAGCGCTGGCACACAGCAAAGATAAACCTCAGAGTAGGAGATATTGTCATGGAAAGGGCTGATGATCTGCCCAGAAATGAGTGGCGGCTGGCCAGAGTTTCAGAGACTACTACAGATAAAGATGGGCTTGTGAGAAGAGAAGAGTCAAGGTATGCCTTGGTGACCGGAATCTGGAAAAGGATGGTCGTCGACTCCACAAGCTGTCTGTCATTGAACGCCCAGTTCAGAAGCTGATCCTGTTGCTAGAGACCATCTAGCTGCTTCCGGGAACAACCAAGTGTATCCTTTTCATCATATTGCTTAAATTCTAATATTCATTCACCATTGTATGGACACTACGTCCGTTTCTGAGTTAAAGGTAAATTTTTTATTTGAAAATCATTTGTAATTTATACTTCTTAATGTCATACAAATCACTCATGATTTGGTGGGAGTGTGTAAAAGACCATTTAATCTCCCAATCTCTGAAGTGGGCCGACACCTTTACCTCCAGCCATAGAGGGCGGTGTTGTTATGGACTACCTGAAAAAGAGATCTCCAGAAAAAGGGACTCTTACTAAACCTGAGCCAAATGTTCCTAATAAAACTGTTTGTTAATAATTTGTTTATGTTTTGGTTGATTAATGTTTCTCGCTGATTAATTAATGTGGACATTGTATTCTTATTTTTGTTTTACAAGAGTGTCTGTTACTTACCTCACATGCTTTTATTTTGAAGTTCGTGAAAGGAAGTGCAGCGCCGCGTTGTGTGTATGTTGGCGCACTTTCTATGATGAGAAGCGTCATTCTGATTGACGCTACCAGTGAAGTGAGATGAGTTTTTTGGCTCCAACTATGAAAATATAGCTTTAAAAAGGGTTTATTTCTATCCCTTAGCTCCTGGCTGATGAAGGGCACAAGGTATCGGTTTTATTTTGTTGTCTGCTTAACTTTGAGAGACTGTGTTTATTGTACTGATCTCCTTTGAAGCTGTTAGGGGGTCGTTAGCATATATGCAAATCAGTGATGACCATTTCATTTGCTTATATGTTATGTAGAGAGTGAGTGTGATTTCATTGTTACTGTCACATGCAGAACATAGTGTATTATTGCCTCGTTTCTCTTTTACATTTATTTATTATTGCCTCGTTTCTCTTTACACTTCTGTTTGCACTTGTAAATTAGGCCTTTATTTGGTCATTTTATATATTTTAGGTTTTTCTCTCTAAATTGAGATCGTAATACTGCATTGGTTATTTAATGCAGTATTAGTAAAAGATACAATTGAGTGTAAATTGAACACTGAAAGTAGGTCATTTAGGTGAAATTAAATGAATGAAGAGTGATTTTGTGTTAAATAAAATATCACAAGCAAGTGTGCAAGACAATGTATTATTGTAGTTTCATAAATGAACATTGTTGATGTGTTTATAAGAAGTGGTGTAAAACTAAAAGTGATTTAATGAAACAAGATGCTAATTGATATTTTGGTCTTGTGTTTCAAGGCCAGGTTTTTTTTTCTTTGATGTGTTTTATTTCCATGTGAATGCTGGAACGTTCGTCTGAGTGCGATCCATCCTATGGTATTCGAGTGAACTGCGAGTCAATCCTGGATTGTGAACCGTCTCAACTCCTCTTTGGATGTCTTACAGTGGAGTTGGACTGGCGAGTCACCCAAGAACGAAATCTTGTTTTCCTATGAAAAGAGAAACCGAAACTGAATTGTTCACCTTTGAATGGTAGGACAGAACTGTGCTTTTTTTTCTAATCGTTTCATCAGGAAGATGATTTCAGAACTGAACTGAACAGTTCACGGACTGGTTGAACTGAATTAATGAACTGATTAGGTTCATTGCAGAGAAATTTGATTTGGGACAATTTGAAGTGTCTTATGTGAAGTGAGAATAATTGTGTGTTTTGTTATGTTATTTTATTTCATTTGAATCTGGGTAAAAATCCTATGGTAAAGATTTATAGTGAAGGAAGAAAAGTGAATTAGAGGGTTTAATGGAAATTGATTTCACTAATTATTTTTATTAGTGATTCGTAGTTCTAGGAATTGGAACAGAGTTAATTCTAAAGAAGAAGAAGGGATAAGATCAACAATTTTGAATTCATTTAAATTTTCATGTATTAAATCTCGTTGTTATGTTGGTTCACACGAAATTACAATTTGTTAACTTACCTGTTGGTCTGAGTGTTCACTGCTGCTGCATCATCTCTCTCCTAGAGCGAATCTAAATCTTCTGAGCCACTGGTCCATTAGTGAGTTTGATCTAGTGAACTTGTCATTGGGTGCGGGTACGGGTCACATAATTTGGCGAGCCAGCCAGGAGAAGATTGATTGCAGCAATAGTGATTCAATTTTGAGTCCAAACTAAAAAAAAAAAAAAACGGAAAGAGACAATATAACTATACATATATATATTTTACACTTGCATTCTAATAGAACTTTGACGACATGGATATTGTAAAGAGAGAGAACGTAGATGTTTCAAACGCCATGATAGTCAGAGGTTTAACATTTACCGCAACCTTCTTATCGACGACCCAAACTCCGAATTCCATCAGCATGCCATTATGGAATTCACTTATAGCTCTGCTATGAAAACGCTAATGCCCCTACTGCCTGTATCAATTGTCAGCACATCCAACCCTGATACCACTTACTTAGTGCGTACCGTAGGCTCTGTGTACCCCCATGTAGCCAGTGACAGTGCCACTAAGCTGTATTTGGAAGAGCTACAAACTATTGCTAGCGCTAGTGGGAAGTCAATTGAAGAGGTGCTCCAGAAGGAGTTACAGAAGATGAAAGCTGGCTGTTCAGTTGCTGAGCCCATATCTGCTCCAGATGAGAGAGTGGAGTATCCACATGTTGCAGACTCCCAAACTCATGACCGTAGCACCACCAGTTCACTGGATGGACAGTCGTCCCCAGCCAAATTACAGAAAGTGACAACCGAACAAGTAGCCCCTCCCTCAATTTAATCTGAAACATCACAAAACCTGTCCAAGGAAAGATCCAGCCATCAAACTAGCTATCCTGCCCCTACAGTTTTACCCCCTGCAGTACTTACCATGGACATGATTGATCCGCCCAGCGTGCAAAAGGTAGTAGTTGAACACATTGTCAGAACTAACGACACTGCTACATTGCAACCTACCTTTTTCCGTCTCAGGTCGTTCTCTGGGAAAGTTCTGTGGTGGAAGTTTTATGATATTCATTGATCTTTAGTCAAATATAGAGGATTCAAAGAATGTCACATGTGTGTCTCTCACTTGTAGTGAGAGAAGATTCTGTTTATGTACCTGGGGAGGCAGAAGGGAAAGACACTCCAGAGAACAGACGAACAAGGACCTCTGACCTAGATGTCAGAAGGCCATTTGGTGCAGGGGGGCTTAGTGGGCCAACTAGTGACGAATCTAAACTAATGTTATGGCTTCCTTGTCTATGGAAAACTACTGGATGGAAATCTACTGGGGGGAAGCTCTGGGGGAAGAAGACCTTGGAAGAGCTAGGATAAAAAGGTGGTTCAGTCTGTCTGGGGGGGGGTGTCACTCTTCTGCACAGGGTAACATCTGTGTATTAGACTGCTCCTATTCTTGCAAGAATAGATACTTCTATTTTTATCATTTGACTTTGAGTGTCTCTTACGCAGTGATGTTTGTTTGATGAATTTTTGCCACAACAGTTCCAAGGCCAGCAAACGAACCAGATTTCGACACGTGGCGGGCAAGTGTTCAATTCCTTTTAGACGATCCTCCCATTTCGGATTTGTCCCGCACGAGGAGGATACTTGATAGTCTGCTTCCTCCTGCAGCTGATGTCATTAAACATGTGAGTCCCCAGTCTTTACCTTCAGTTTACTTGGAGTTGCTAGAGTCTGTTTATGGATCTGTGGAGGATGGCGATAAGCTGTTAGCAAAATTCATGACCATGCTACAGAATCAAGGGGAAAACCCTTCCAGTTATTTGCACCGGTTGCAGGTTATGTTGAGCACCACTGTAAGGAGAGGCGGCATTGCGGAGAGTGAGCAAAACCGCTGTCTGATAAAACAATTCTGCTGTGGATGCTGGGATAATGAGTTAATCTCCAGTTTACAGCTAGAGAAGAAAAAGATCAACCCACCTTCTTTTGCAGAAATGGAGGTACAAATTTGCACGGAAGAAGACCGGCAAGCCTCAAAGGAAGACCGAATGAGGAACTATTTCGGATTCAACAAACCCGGTAATGCCCCCAAAATGAGAACTGCCACTCATCAAATGTCAACATACTCCCGCACTCCTCATGCAGTTGGTGAAACAGTTCAAGGAATGGACACTATGCAGTCTCAGATGTCTGAAGCCAATGCTCAGGCTGCTGCTATGCAAACCTCCAATTACCAGAAGTGCCAGCCGGACCATTCCAAAAATCCTGAGTTGATCCAGCTGAAGAAAGAACTAATAGAACTGCAAGCAGAAGTTAGAGGCTATGAGAACAGCCATCTCTGGTAAAGTGATGAAAGAAACCCCAGCAGCTAAGGAAATAGCAGGACTGAGGAAGCAAGTGGCAGAGTTAAAGGCTCAGTTGTCAACTCCTGAAACAGCACAACATCGGTCGGGGATGACAGCAAGGTTTCAGTATAGGCAAACCGGGAGAGATGAGAACAACCAATTCAGAAGCGGTTCAGTGACAGTCACTCGCCCTCGTCCTGGATACTGCTTCAGATGTGGGGAGGATGGACACCTCGCCATCAATTGACCGTTCGCAAAAGCCACGCCCCTTAGTTATTGTTACTACGCCCGTCAAACAATTGAGAACCAGACACATGGCTGGGTTGAGATCCATACATTAAGTGATTGGTTTTGGAGTAATGCAGCAGACATATCCTCCAGGGCACGACAGAAAGTATACACAGAATAGCGCACTAGGAAGCACATGCACAAAACAGTTTTGTAAAATTATATATCAATCATTTTTATTTGATCATATATCATTTTACAAAACTGTTTTGCGCATGTGCTCCCGCGCGTGCTATTTCAGTCACAACACTGCAATCAGAGGACGCGCTGAAACAATCCACTCTCGATGCTGTTCTCTTCATTCATAACTCGTAGCCTATACTGAGAAGGATATATGTGTGTAAATAGTTGTGCAACTGCGCAAACTTTGTTTTGAAGTTTAATGTTTGAGTTCCAGAGGAATTTGTGACTGTGTTCCTGTTCAACCACATCAAAGTTTCGTAATTAGTAAGTCCGTGCTTTTTCTCTTTTTTCTCTTGTTTGCTGACTGATGAGGGGGCCGCAGTGCCGTAGTGAAACGGTGTTTGTACATGTAGCCTATTTTTTAATTATAGTTGCAAGCAATCATAAAATACAGCAAGTTTTCAGCCCGTGCAGACCTCACTGCCATAGGCGCATCGTTTCACTATCTTTCTGAATTCGGAATGTGAGAAGAAGCGCCAGTTGAGAGACAAGCAAGTTCAGTGGGACTTAACCCTCTGGAGTCGGCAAACGCGCGGGCGCGTTTTGCTCGTTTTTTTTTTACATAGCAGCAAAATAGACCTAAAATACTAATAACTCAAAAGTCAGTTTTGGTCATACAGCCTTAAGAAATATGAAAAAATAAGCTGTTAAATGTCTACTTTTTTATGTGTCCACTTACAATCGAAATAAAACATTGTGCTTTTGTAAAATAAAGAAAGTAAACAGGGAGTGCTTTATGCCTCTCCGTCTTCGTGAACTTTTTTTCTAGTGCACGTCTGTAAACTCAAACAAAACTCAGCGAATACTATTCACTCAGACATGAGATATATATCTCTATAATCATTTAAGTGTGTAGTTTTAAATGATCTAATTCAAAACTAAAATAAATATTCTCTGTTTATGTAATCTATATAAAAAGAGCGAGAGATCAGCCGTTCTCATTATCGTTCTGGCAGCTCATTACTCTGCTAATGTGACACGCCCATGGAGAGCGCGCGCTATTCAAACACAGATGATCTGAAGCAACACATGCAAACCAGTCAACGCCCACAACAGCTGGATAAGACACTGTAGCGAGGAATAATAATATCGTGATAATCCTGGAAATTTTACCTCAAACGTGCTGGAGTAGCCTAACAACGGATCCAGCTGCAGATCAGTAAGGGCTTTGTTCTAATCGCGATGGTGTCTGCAGACCGCAAAAGACTGTATAAATTTGAATCGCAATTCTGTGTTTGAATGAATGAACAGCACAGATGCATGCTGTTGTTTACTACAGATCACGCGTGTCTGTGTGTAAATGAAATTAGCTTTTAGCAAACTATCTATATTGCCTACTGAGATGAGTAAAAATCGACTGAATACGTTGAAATAAAATGTCTTTGTATAAGCAACATATTAAACTCCAAATTAACATTTACGCCCTAATATATATTATAAAAGACGATATGTTACAGACGAAATATGAAAGACAACATTTCGTTTTGGATAGATTATAACGTTTTTACTGCCACATCAAAACCTAATTTACAAGATGCAAACAAAATCTTAAAAGGTCAATATTAGCCTTCTCTTTAAATCATTTTTGTGTTTTATTAGTGACAAATTTGGGGAGAGGATAGCCTACATATTCCAAAACTTTCTGAAAATACGAATGAGAATTAACTGCACAATTACTAGAAATGTTTACCTTGGATATTATACAATTTGCAAGCATACAAAGTTTGTGGAAAAATACACTTTTTTTTCAAAATGTTTCCAACTCTGAACCAATTCTGTAGTAATATATATATATATATATATGTGTGTGTGTGTATGTATATATGTGTGTGTGTGTTGTCTTTGCATTCTTTCTTGTGGCTCAGTGACACCCGAATGAAAGGCTCATTAATATGCAGCATTAGCAGGTCTTTGTCTTCTCTCAGGTGTGAATTAGGACATTATTCATGACCTTGTTGGATCATTCACACCCACCTGCATATTGCCTTTCCAAACAAAAAGTGTCTTACAAAATTTAAATCAATCTATTGTTTAATGTGAACAATTAGCCCGGATGATTTTCAGATCATTTTGAAGTAAAAACTCTAGCCGACAACATCCATTAGTCAAAAGTATTGTGGGAATATGTGAAGTTGGTCGTTTGTGGTCTTATATCAGAAAATTTTTGTTTGAGTTTTTTGAATAACCACGCATAAATAATATTCTCTTAAAAATGCAAACATGTACATACAGGTTGCTCACATATGATAGCCATGTTCGTGCTAAATAGAGTGTAATTACACCTTTGCCATTAATATGTTTATAAGCAACTGAAAAAAATACAAATATCAGGGCATGTCAAAACATCTCAAGGACCCCAAAACACCTTAGACCCCAGAGGGTTAAAGAACCAAGCCACCACTGCTCAGTTAAACACCAGACAGTCTCTGTAGCAGGGCATATGGAGGCTGAGACGAAACATCATTGCCCTAAAACCAAACTGCAGAGAGGACTAATTGGAATGAAATGTACTGCACAAATCTATGTCGACACAATCGAAGTGAACTGCCTTTTAGTTCCCAGGTGACTAAAATTCCATTGTCGTTTTACAAGAATAACTTGTCGCATCACCCCTTGAAACCTCTGGAATCTTTGCTGGAGGAAGCCAATGGGCAATCAGTGCCGTACCTTGGGTATGTGGAGTTAACTTTAATGTTTCCCAAAGAGTTCCTAGGAACAGACGCCGAGGTTACCACTCTAGCTCTGGTGGTTCCGGATTTGGTAAACGTGCCACAATTTCTTGTCAGTAAAAACACCTTGGATGCACTTTACTCCAGTTATGTGCAGGAAGAGACTGTCAGCCCCAATGCAACTTCCAACGGGTATGCAGCTGTATTGAAGACACTTGATGTGAGACATCAACAGTCATGTGCCGGAACCCTGGGATGTGTGACGTTGAAAGGGACGGTCCCCGAAACCGTGTCAGCAGGAAGCACTGCCGTTCTTGATGGAGCGGTTTACCTGAGTTATCTTCCATCAGAGAAACTGACGGTTCTAAGTCATAATATCGTCGCTGCCTGGTGGTTTATTAGTCGCTAGTGTGTTGCACACCTTACCTGGTAAACGGTTCTTCTCTTTGCCTGTGGTAGTCAAGAATGAAGCCCAGACTGACATAGTAATCCCTCCCAGGTCAGTAATTGCGGAAATGCATGCTGTCCAGAAAGTGGTGAACAAACCATTAACCAGTGACAATGGTTAAACGAAAGGAAGGACTGGAAGTTCTCAGATAACTGTCGATTTTGGAAACCCTCCATTGCCCCCCGAATGGAAAGAACGGATATCCGGCTTGCTGAACTCTATGCCTGAAGTGTTTGCTTTGTCAGACATGGATTATGGGCACACTGATAAAGTGAAGCACCGAATTAAAATGAGTGCCGAAACTCCTTTCAAACATAGAGCTCATCCCATTCACCCACAAGACATTGAAGCTGTCAGGAAACACCTACAGGAGTTGCTAGTAGCGGGTATTATACGAGAGTCTGAGTCCCCATTTGCATCCCTCATCGTAGTCGTCCGGAAAAAAGACAACTCAGTGCGGCTATGTATTGACTTTAGGAAGCTAAACTCTCAAACCATACGAGATGCATACGCCCTCCCAA
Organism: Phoxinus phoxinus; assembly: GCF_949152265.1. Taxonomy (NCBI): domain Eukaryota; kingdom Metazoa; phylum Chordata; class Actinopteri; order Cypriniformes; family Leuciscidae; genus Phoxinus; species Phoxinus phoxinus. The sequence continues at coordinate 6,313,947 of NC_136897.1, forward strand.
ACCTTGAGGAAGTGTTCACCATGCTAACCGGTTCCAAGTGGTTTTCTGTTCTCGACCCTAAGTCTAGGTACTACCAGATTGAAATGGATAAAGCAGACAAGCAGAAGACCACGTTTGTATGTCCTCTTGGGTTCTGGGAGTTCAACCGTATGCCGCAAGGGATCACAAACGCGCCCAGCACATTTCAGCGGCTCATGGAGCATTGCATGGGTGACTTGAACAGACGAGAAGTCTTAGTTTTCATTGACGATCTTATCATTTTCTCTGAAACCCTTGAGGAGCATGAACGTCGACTGACACAAGTCTTGAATCACCTGAAAGAGTACGGATTGAAGCTCTCACCCGAGAAATGCAAATTCTTCCAGACATCCGTGCGCTATTTGGGCCACATTGTTTCTCAGAACGGTGTCGAAACGGATCCATCAAAGATTGAGGCTATTAAAACCTGGCCAAGGCCCCAGAACCTTCGAGAACTAAAATCCTTCTTAGGATTTACAGGATATTACCGAAGGTTTGTTAAAGATTTCTCCAAGATTGCAAATCCGCTTAACCTTACAGTTGGCTATCCTCCGGTGCGAAAGGGGAAAAAGAAGGATAAAGATCAAACTTACTTCAATCCAAAAGACTCTCTGGGTGACAGATGGACAACTGAATGTCAACAGGCATTTGAAGGTCTCGTGGACAGGCTAACATCGGCTCCTGTGTTGGGATATGCAAATCCGTGTCTGCCCTACCTGTTGCATACAGATGCTTGTGCTACGGGTCTAGGGGCAGCTCTGTACCAAGAACAGCAAGGACACATGAGGGTGATAGCTTTTGCCAGCCGTGGATTAACAAGATGTGAGGCCAAATATCCTGCCCACAAATTGGAATTTCTGGCCCTCAAATGGGCAGTAACCACAAAATTCCACGACTATCTGTATGGAGCAGACTTCACCGTGGTAACTGATAGTAATCCCCTCACGTATGTGTTAACATCAACTAAACTGGATGCTACTAGTTACAGATGGTTATCCAGCCTCTCAACGTACAACTTTAAGATCCAATACAGAGCTGGAGCACAAAATCAAGATGCGGATGGATTGTCCCGTCGTCCCCATGGTGAACCATCAAACGAATCTAAAAAAGAGCAAGAACGAATCAGACAGTTTACTCTACATCATCTTGAAGATCTTGAAGGCAACACTAAGACAATCTTACCTGAATTAGTGGAGGCTATCTGTGGGAAACACCAAAACAATCAGTCTCGTGATTTTCTGTCTTTCCCGCTGACATTGGTAGAATCCTTGAGCATGAATGCAAAGGCCTTACCTCCATAAATCCAGAAAGAAGATGGTCATGGTCTTCCAGAGATACCCTACCTGTCTGAGGAGGATCTGATCAGGAAGCAGCAAGCTGACCCTGAAATTAAAGAGGTAATTGATTACTTGGAGTCTAACAACAAGCCTTCAAACATGAAATTGCACTCTCCTGAAGTAACCTTGTGGATGAGACAGTGGAATAAGCTTGAGCTGAAGAAGCGGTTGTTATATCGGAAGAGGATGGATGGAGACAAAGTGCTGAACCAACTGGCTTTACCTGAAGATCTTCGAGACCTTGTACTTACCAGTCTTCATGATGACATGGGCCACCTGGGTTTGGAGCGAACTCTCGATCTTCTATGCTCCAGGTTTTATTGGCCAAAGATGGCAGCCGACGTTGACAAAAAGATCAAAGGGTGCGAGCGCTGTGTTTGTCGGAAAACACCTCCGGTGTGGATTTCATGGATTTCCTGTCGCTGGAACCAGACAGCAGTAACACTAAGGATATTTTGGTTATCACGGACCATTTTACCAAGTGAAAAGACTCCTGCCATTCCATTCCTTTTCTACTCCATTTCGCTCTTTTGAGGATATTTTTGCCACCTGACCACGCCCGCCTCACCTGTTGCCTATAAATTGATTGTGAACCCTTTGGATCATTCCTTTGCACTCCCTACCAACACTCTGATGTATGCTGTGTGCGTCTTTCTGAATTAACGTGAGTCAATCAATTTGGATTTGTCTCTTTTTTATGCTTTTTCTTTATGATTTACTGTCACTCTGTTAACAGGTGCACTGTTGATTGATTTCTTTGTTTGCCAGCTATGTGCCATGAGCCATGTGGGAAGTTTGTTTGAATTGTTTTAAAGTCTGTTCAGTTGTACTTAGTAAACTCACATCTCTGTTGTTCATTTGTATAATTGTTAAATTTGTGTTGATTAACCCCAGTCACTAATTGTATTATATCTTTGTTACCCCCTTCTGCAGCACACAAACAATGCATTGAATTAACATCGACCAGAAATATAAATAAATGCTACTGGTGTTGCAACAAACCTTGCCTTCTCCCTGCTTCATCTATCACTCCATACTACCTGACGTCTTCTGACCGAGACACTGTTTGCTCACCACACTCTCACTCTACCTGAACCATTTCCATTACTTTACAGTTCCTTCACCAAGTACGCTGTTGCTATTCCTACCCGTAACCAGAAAGCACAGACAGTTGCTAGATGCCTGTGGGATAATTTATTTGTTCATTATGGGTTTCCTGAGAAACTGCTCAGTGATCAGGGGCCAGACTTTGAATCCCGTACTATCCAAGAACAGTACGAACCACCCCGTACCCTCCTAGAGGGAACCCGGTGGAGCGTTTTAATCGAACTCTCTTGCAGATGTTAGGCACTCTAGAAAACAAAAGCAAAGCTCATTGGAAAGATCACGTCAGACCATTGGTGCATGCATTCCACTATACCAGGAGCGATGTAACTGGATACTCGCCATATGAGTTAATGTTTGGGAGGCAGCCTCGATTGCCAATCGACCTTGCTTTTGGACTTCATACCAACTCCCATTTACACTCTCATTCGCATTATGTGAAAGCTCTAAGGAGTCGATTAGAGGAAAGCTACAGAATTGCTTCTCACAATGCATCAAAAGTGGCCGAAAAGAACAAAAGGCGCTTTGACAGAAATGTAGTTGCCTCTACACTTGAACCAGGTGATCGAGTCCTTGTGCGAAATGTCAAATTGAGAGGGAAACATAAGCTGTCAGACAGATGGGCATCTGAAATCTATGTGGTAGTCAGGAAAGCAGGAGACATGCCAGTTTATACAGTTTGCCCAGAAGGGAAAGATGGACCAACCCGCACGTTACACCGCGATCTGTTATTGCCTTGTGGATTCTTACCTGAGAATGAACTTGAGGAAACAAATTTGAAACCTCATCGCAGGCCTAGAACCAGATCCGACTCTGTAAATTAAGCGGTTCATCAAGAGCATCAGAGCAGTCAGTCAGGATCAGAAGATGACTCTAATTATGTTGGAAATTCAATGTGTCGATTGGAGTTCAGTACAAAGATCATTACCCCTCCTCCAGAACATCCTAAGCTTGTAGGAACTTACCTGGAATGGATTCTCATGAGTCACATTCTTCCGTGGTGGAGCCTGTGAATGAAACTTACCTGGGAAAAGAGACCTTACCTGACATCAAATTAAAAGGAAACACCACAGATACTCAGCCAGATGATGACGTGGGAGATCACTTACCTGAAATCAATCCTGTGGAGGCTGACGCTGTTCAAGAAGAAGACACAGTTGAAGTGGAGACTTGCAGAAAGGAATGTGCTAAGGAAATTGAAGTCCCAGAGGTGTTACCACCCATTAGTGAGGATGTGTTGGAGTCATCAGATCTATTTGACACTGTAACTGAAGGAAAACAGCTCAACGACATGAGTTCATCTGCTCAAGATGTTGCAAGTGAGTACCCTGAGCCAGATGAGAACTTAGGAGCTACTGACCCTAGACGTTCGAAAAGGCATTGTCGGCCTCCTAACAAGCTGCAGTATCCCAAGTTAGGAAATCCCTTGACCCTAGTTATTCAGTCATTATTGCAAGGGTTGAGTTCTGCATTTACCATTTCCTTGGAGGAATCCACGTCCATTAGTGATCAGTCCCTGAATATGTCTGAAGTTTTCCCCACTGTGGTGACATGTCAACCTCCAGCAGGCCCGAGGACGTGCCTGAATTTAGAGGGGGAAAGTGTAACCCAGGTTACCAATAAGTGTTAGCAGGGACAGAATAAACTTCAAGTTAAATGAAAGATTTTGACACAGCACATATACGTTGTAAAAGGATTTATTAATGATATAGAAGTGAAAAAAACATAAATATGAATATTATAAAATTGTTCAATGAGTATTACCTTCCTTTGGAAGGCCTCCAATTAGATCGCGCTTTGAGTGACGTCATGTGAGCTTCCGCTATCGCGGGACTTTGGAAAGTAGTGCGTACTAGATTTTCCTTTTCCTCCGTGAATCTGACGAGAGCAGATGGTTGTTGCTGCTCTGGGAGACTTTAAGCTCTAAATCCAGCGAAAATTGATGTGAGTTGTTTAATTTGTCTATAAATCAGTCATATGATGATAATATTGAGTTAAGTGACGGTTAAATGTAGTAAGAGATGTGATTATGCTCATAGTGTGTTCGACCGCGTGTTAATGATGCAATAAGGGTTAGCTAAATGCTAATATTCCATGTGCCTATATACAGGGTGCGATTTGCCGGGGGGATGCGTGGGATTTCCCCCTTTTTGGTCAATGTATCCCTGCCTCTGCTTAATTATTTTTATCCCCGGTGGGGATAAATTTATCCCCCCCTCAAAGTGATAGTGCTACTACACTAGTGGCGAGACGGATCACAAAACTTATCACGGATCTGTGGTTTGATTAAAGTCAATTTTATTTTAAAATGCGCTACTTTGTCTGGCTCTGATATAGCTGCCGCAGCCTCTCTGTGATCGCCACTCTGCAGACTTGCTCAATGTCCCACCCATGGTGCTATCTGATTACACCTCACGAGTAATAGCCTATCAACACTTGCGAGACGGTTGCAGGTCCACTGGGCAGTGGAGCTGTGTGTCAAAAGGAAGGCAGCATATTCAGTATTACTGAAGTGGGAATAAACATATCAATCTGATTATCTGTTTCTATGATGACAAGCAGAGTTATTGTCCCAGTCACACCACTGAGAATTAGCCTCATTCGCGCGTCCAGTTCGTGCGAATGAGGCGAATTGCTAACACAGAGAATGCATCTGTCTTTTCTATCATTTCACTGTAGCTCAGCATCGCGATGTAAAGTTAACGTTATTACTTTAACAGCAGCAGTAAAACTGTTTCTACTGTGATGGTTTAACTTTACAATCAATCCGTGGTTCAGCAGAGGCTGATAGAAGTAGTGTAATGTGAACTGTCAGTGCGATAGAACAATAAAATCCGAAATGGACCACCCACTGTCAGCACTAGCCTTCTGAGACAATAGATGACATTGCGGCTAATTTATCTCATCCTGTCCATTAGCTTTGATCCATGTACGGCTTTTCAGGATTGTCACCAAGTACAAATATTTAAGTAATATTTCAGTGCGAAAACTCTAACGTTAGCTAGCTAGCTGGGAACAATGAAAAGGGTCCAGAGCAGCATATCATCATATTTTACAGGACCGTCGCAAAAAAATCCTAAAACTGCAAATGAGAATGTTACTACAGGTAGGATGGACGGCAACTTTCAGCGTCAGCAGAACTCACTGTCCCAGGATGACTCAAATGAACAAGGACCATACAACCCAGACTTACAAGCTAATGATTCGGTTTCTGAGGCTATTGTTGGAGGTTGCATTGAGCCGGGACGCTTTGCTAAATGGAGAGAGGGTCGAGAGTGGCTTGCTGTCACCACAGACGGATCAGTTCAGTGTACAGCTTGCTCTGACATTAGAGATTTAGGCCCATATACACAAGAGAGGCTTCACATCGACTCTGCATTTATTAATGGCATAAAAGCAAAGTCTGCAAAAAAATTAAATGACAAAATAAGCAGACATGGAAAGTGTCAGTCCCACATCAAATGCATAGAAATTTTGCAGAGAAGACGCGAGACAGCAATTGAAAAGGCAGTAGATAACAGTGCAGCTCTGTGGAGAAAACACAATGAGAAGACTTTAAAAGTAACTGAGAATTGCATACGTACAGCCTATATTATCTGCCAAAACAACCTCTCATTCAAAATCCAGCCACAGCTGGTGGAACTGCAACAACTGAATGGCGTAAACCTGGGATGTATGCTGCATTCTGACAAGGCTTATCGTAATATGCTCATGTTTATCGGAGAAAAAATGAGAACTCAGCTTGTGGACTTTATCAAAAACTCATCTGATAAGTTCAGTATTCTCATTGATGAGAGCACAACGGTGTCAAACAAACCATGCCTAATTATCTACATTAGGATTCCCTATGAAGGTGAGGTCTGCAACTTCTTCCTTCAACTTGTTGAGCTGCAGTCGTGCACTGGATCGGCCATCTGTGACATCCTGCTCCAAAGCCTTTATACACAGGGCATCTCTGAAGTTATGTTGCGCACCCGCCTTATTGGCTTTGCAACAGATGGGGCCGCTGCTATGATGGGCCGATACAAGGGAGCAGCCACACTCCTACGTGAGAAGATCAACCCTAACCTGACCGTCATTCACTGTATGAGCCACAAGTTAGAACTTGCGGTCCATGATGCTGTGAAACACATTACAGAGGCGAGCCATTTTCAGATGTTCATTGACTCTCTTTATTCTTTTTTCTCTCAAAGCCCAAAACATATGAGAGAGTTAGAGTCTGCAGCTTCCGGCTGGGCATGCACGCTCGCAGGATAGGAAGAGTATTTGATGTGCGCTGGCTGTCCTCGTCCTGCACATCTGTGACGGCTCTCTGGCAAAGCTATCCAGCCTTGGTCAAACTCTTTGGAGTGTTGATGGAAGACAAATCCAGATCTTCCGTGGAAAGAGCCAAATGTCGGGGCATTCATGGTAAAACGACACAGTGGCTTTTTTTGGTGGAGATGGCGTTGATAAAAGATGCGCTGGAAACCCTGCAAGCCTTGTCCCTGTTTCTGCAGAGGAGAGATGCCACAGCTGTCAGTGCCAGTGCTGAGGTGGATGTTGCACTGAGAACACTGAGGTCTATGCGGCAAGCAGATGGTGTGAATGCAAGAGGCCTGAAGGAGGAATTAGAAAGTTTTCACTCTTTCAAGGGAGTAAATGTTTCTCAGCCAAGTGACAGTAATCATCGGAAGGCAGAGGTCTTTCGTGAAAGACTGTTCGTTTCCCTGGCCGACAACATTGAGCGCAGACTGGATGACAACGGAATTATTTCTGATGCAACCGCTCTAAATCCGTCAAATTGGCCATCTGATGAAGACGAGCGCATCCTATATGGAGACAACAAACTTCTCACCATTCAGAAGACTCTCGCTGTTGAGGCTGCAACCAGTACCATACTCCTCAAGGAATTCCACCAATTCAAGTGGCATGGCATCACAGGAGACAATCTGCGCAAAGTGCTCATCACTGTCTCCACACTCCCAGTGTCAACAGCTGAGTGTGAAAGGGGATTCAGCGCCATGAACCGTATTCTCACAGACGAAAGAAACCGGATAAACGTCTCCACACTGAACAACCTACTGTTCATCTCCTTAAATGAGCCAGGGGTTGCCTACTTCCCTGCCCGGAGATTCGCAGAAATGTGGGTAAAAGAGGGACGACATGCCGCAGATGACGCTCCCACAGGAAAGCAGAAAAAGACGACGGAAGTCCGTCATCAAGGCAGACTGTTTTCCTAGTATGATGCATAGTCAAGTCAAGTCACCTTTATTTATGTAGTGCTTTTTACAATACAGATTGTATCAAAGCAGCTTCACAGTGATAACATGAAAATAATACAAAAAACAATTTCATCATCATCCACCTTTAAGGCAGATCTATAATATTGTTGAATATTAAATGTCCCCAACTAAGCAAGCCAGAAGGTAAGGCAACAGCGGCAAGGAACCAAAACTCCATCAGTTAACAGAATGGAGAAAAAAACCTTGGGAGAACCCAGGCTCAGTCGGGGGCCAGTTCTCCTCTGGCCAATGAGTGAACAGTGTATGATTATGATTCAGGAGCATTACAGGTCAGAAGTTCAGAATGAATCAGAGTATTTGTCCAGTTCCGGTTGGTTGAAGTCGGAGTGGAGAGGAGGAGGGACTGGTTGACACTTCAGGTCAGCGCCGTCGTCGTGTCCTGGCGCTGGTCCTTCATCAGATCTGGATCCGGCCTGGTTCCGGTGTACAGCGGTAAACCTCGGGATAGACAGAGAGACTAATATTAGCGTAGACGCCATCCTTCTTATGATGTACCAAGTACATCAGGATTTACAGGAAGTGTTCCCGGTCCCGGCTGTTCTAAACTATGCAACCTAACATTGAATTATAGAAGTCTATAATGTGTTATGTGTATGCTAGGCCGAAGAGATGTGTTTTTAGTCTAGATTTGAACTGACAGAGTGTGTCTGATTCCCGGACAATGTTAGGAAGACTGTTCCAAAGTTTTGGTGCTAAATAGGAAAAGGATCTACCGCCAGCAGTCGATTTTGATATTCTAGGTATTATTAACTGGCCAGAATTTTAAGATCACAGTAGACGTGAAGGACTATAATGTGTTAAGAGCTCGCTCAAGTACTGTGGAGCTAAACCATTTAGTGCTTTGTAAGTGATCAGCAATATTTTAAAATTTATACGATGTTTAATAGGCAGCCAATGCAGTGTTGACAGAACGGGCTAATATGGTCATACTTCCTGGTTCTGGTAAGAACTCGAGCTGCTGCGTTTTGGACCAGCTGTAGTTTGTTTATGCGTGCAGGGCAACCACCCAGTAGAGCATTACAATAATCTAGCCTTGAGGTCATAAACGCATGAACTAATTGTTCTGCATTATTCATTGAGAGCATATGACGTAATTTAGATATATTTTTAAGATGGAAGAAAGCGGTTTTACAGATACTAGACACATGACTTTCAAATGAAAGATTGGTATCAAAGAGCACACCCAGGTTCCTAACTGACGACGAAGACTTAACAGAGCAGCCATCAAGTGTTAGACAGTACTCTAGGTTATTACGTGTGGAAGTTTTTTGTCCAATAATTAGAATCTCTGTTTTTTCTGAATTTAGTAGTAGGAAATTACTAGTCATCCAATTTTTTATATCAGCTATGCATTCCGTTAATTTTGTGAATTGGTAGGTTTCGTTAGGTTTTGAAGAAATATACAGCTGAGTATCGTCGGCATAACAGTGAAAGCTAATTCCATGTTTCCTAATGATATCTCCTAATGGTAGCATATACAGAGTGAACAGCAGCGGTCCTAGTACTGAGCCTTGTGGTACACCATACTGAACTTGTGATTGATAAGACATCTCTTCATTTACTGCTACAAACTGATAATGGTCAGAGAAGTATGATTTAAACCATGCTAGTGCAATTCCACTAATGCCAACATAATGTTCGAGTCTATTTAAAAGGATGTTGTGGTCAATGGTGTCAAATGCAGCACTAAGATCAAGTAATACTAATAGAGAGATACAACCACGATCGGATGATAAGAGCAAATCATTTGTGACTAACGAGAGCTGTCTCGGTACTATGGTACGGTCTAAATCCGGACTGAAAATCCTCGCAGATATAATTTCTTTCAAGAAAAGAACACAGTTGTGAGGATACTGCTTTTTCTAATATCTTTTACAGAAATGGCAGATTAGAGATCGGCCTGTAATTGACTACACTATAGCCTATTTATGTTCAAGTTGACACTACGTTGTGCCATTTAATTTTGCCATTCAAAAATAAGTGTTTTGTGTTAAATAAGATTTAATTCTTGCATGTTTTTTCGTTGTGCATGATCACAGTTCATATGTGGGGAAAGATAAGCTATTAGAATAAAAATATTGCGTTAGGCTATTTCATGAGTTGATAAGAAGAAAGATTTTTTACAATTCCTGCAAATGCAGTGATGAAGTTCATGTTCTCATGATTTATTTTTATGAATAAAAATGTTTCAAAACATCCCCCCCTCTGTTTTTTTCACAAATCGCACCCTGCCTATATATATTTCTAACGAAGGATTCAGAGAGAAGCCGTGTATGTGAGATTGACATTTTGGAACATTGTCATCTGAATTTTCCTGTTCTCCAGATGCACATTGTGTGCGAGTTCCTTGGTGAGTCAATATAGTGCATTTATTTTATTTTTTTCTATTCCGTGTGGTTTTATATTCAAGGTCATATTAAGTGTGTTACATTAAAGCATTGGTTATTTAATGCAGTATTAGTAAAAGATACAATTAAGTGTAAATTGAACACTGAAAGTAGGTCATTTAGGTGAAATTAAATGAATGAAGAGTGATTTTGTGTTAAATAACATATCACAAGCAAGTGTGCAAGAAAATGTATTATTGTAGTTTCATAAACGAACATTGTTGATGTGTTTATAAGAAGTGGTGTAAAACTAAAAGTGATTTAATGAAACAAGATGCTAATTGATATTTTGGTCTTGTGTTTCAAGGCCAGGTTTTTTTTTTCTTTCATGTGTTTTATTTCAATGTGAATGCTGGAACGTTCGTCTGAGTGCGATCCATCCTATGGTATTCGAGTAAACTGCGAGTCAATCCTGGATTGTGAACCGTCTCAACTCCTCTTTGGATGTCAGTGGAGTAAGCCGGCGCCTATTAGACGTGGTTGAGTTACCAGAACATGCATAGAACCGTAGGTTCGCGGCCCGGTCCGACGAGCGATGGAATTCGTGGAATGTGTCCGTATAACGCTACGAGTGTGTCGCTGATGTAAACGTGTGTAATTATCATGGTCTCCCGCACTTTACTAAAATGTAAATTTGTCCCCCGCACTTTAATTCGTGCACTTACACTCTCACGTTATGTATGTTTCATTCATACTGGACGCCCTCTAGCAGAAAGTCCAAAACTGACTTGTCTCGTAGAAGTACCTACTTATGACGCTCCAGGAAATCCCTTATATGGACAAAGGCATTACAAAGTATTTGAGTAATGCAGTGCAAATTGTTACAGTATAGAAACTTTAAAATATATTTTCTGCCTTATTCTATGATGACAAATTGCCATATATATATATATATATATATATATATATATATATATATATATATATATATATATATATATATATTAATATTAAGTATTAATAATATTAATATTCCCATTATTTTCTTTAGAAATATAATATTAGGGTTTTTGTATTGTGTGATTTAGTCATGTAATACTGGAATACTTTTTTTTTTTTTACAGTTAGCAATTACCCCCACCCTCTTTGAAATGTTGTCATTTTAAGTATTTAGATTAGATAGAAAAGTGTTTACAGGTACAAATATTGTGAGAATACAAATAGGCAGAATGACAGTAATGTGAGGGCAAAGATGAACAACCCTTTTTATTTGCATAGATTTTTGTAGCATAGAAGTCAATAAAAAACATTTAAAACAGCAGTGCAATTTTGACACATCAATCTAAAATAGTAAATAGCAAACCAAAACAAACATTTACTGCAGTGCAATTTTGACAGGGCAACTAAAATATTGAGTTAACTTTTTGAAAATAATCATAAATAACAGATACAAAATATCTAATATACATAATATATATATAAAACACAGAATAGAGGAGTATATACTATTAATATCAATAGTCAAATAAATTATAATAATATACATACATACATACATACATACAATATCAATCAATTAGTGCAAATAGTGTAGTGCAGTTTAGCCCTGTCTTCCACAGTAGAATGTTCCAAATTCCATATTGTCGAAAGTTCCACCTTTCACTTCTCCTCACTTCTTGGTCTCTTTTTGCCATATCCTCGTGTCTGCAGTGCTGCCCTCCAGTCGGTGAATGAATTAGTGGCTGTCTCCTCACAGTACCAATTGCCAAAATACTGGAGATGAGATGGTGGTTTTCTCTCCTTGCTACACTTCTTGCAAATGATTACTTCTGTTTTCCGGACATATTTTCTTGACTTCATGCCCATCTGCTCCCTTTCCTGCTTTTTCTTCCTGTAGTACTCAGTGGTGTATGGTACAAAGGGCTGTGCTGCTGCTACTGCTGCTGGCATAGTTTGCCCAGGTGGTGCTACAATGAGCATTATAGGTTGGAAGGAAACAGGAGTAGGAAGGATACCTGGGAGTGGTCTAGCTGGCTGCCCAAGTGAGGTTGATGCAAGTGGTGGTGGCAGTATCATTTGAGGTATTGGTGGCCCAGATCTGATTTTGGCCGTCCCAGCTGTGTTTGGAGGCAAGTTGAAAATATGAGGCTTGTCATTATTCCCACGCTGCAGATTCTGTTCTTTCTGTAGTGCTGGTGGAAGCCTATCTGGTGCTGTCATTGGGGCATCTGGTGCATGGAGTCCCTGAGTCAAAATGCCCCTCTCATTATTTCTAGTACGTCTGCTGTACCTAGAAATGACAAATGGTACCATATGTCATTTTGATAAGAAACTGTACACAAACCCATATGAAAATACTGTACTGGTCTTGTATCAAGTATGGAGGCATGCATGTGTTGGGTATGATTAATGAAATAAATTAGTGTTAAATAAAGGTGTAACTATTCACTCGTTTTCTCAATGCATTGATTACAAAACATAAGTGTCTATACTCACCACTGTGTAAGTGTAGCTGCATTGACCTCAGGTAACTGGAGGGTGGTCTGCTGCATCACTTCCGCATTGCTCAAGATGCACTCTCTGATGTGCTTGTAGGCACGTGCAATCAAGTTAAATCGTGAGATTTTAACTCCTTCTTTACGCACAGGGTTGGGATAGAGAGCGCACAGTTTCACAAAAACTGCCTCGACAATTCTGTTGCAGTCAGGCCACTGTGCAGGACTGTTTGCTCCAACAAAACATTTGAAAATGTGGAGAGAGAATTCAAACTGGTTGATACTGTATGTAGTCATTCTATTCAAAGAACAGCCAGACATGATGAAAAAGATCTTACCTCCTGGTACTCTCTACCCCTGGTGCCACAATTTTTTTGGTTGCCCTAAACCGGCCTGTCTTCAGGGAAGATTGATGGCGTGGAGAGTACACAGTCTTTTCTTTGTCATAATCTGCTAGTCCTTGCCACAAACTAATAATTTGTGCAGATTCTTCACTTGTCAAGGCAAGACTGTGTTCTCTGAGTTCAACCAATATCTCTGCTAAGTTCTGGACTGCACCAAAACCTTTGATGTTGTCAGGTCCAACCGAATCCTACAAAAAAAAAAGTAAAAAGTGGCAGTTGAAAATCCAGTTTTGTCATCACAGGAATAATAAATAGTTACAATTTTAAAATAACTTTTTTATTTTTACTGTATTTTTGAGAAATTAAATGCAGGCTTCTTTCAAAAACATAAATCTTTTGACCACTAGCGCATATATATATAGGCAAGGCAAGGCAAGGCAAATGAATCGATTGAATGCATAAATAAACATTATAGGTAAAAGACAATAGGTAATAAGAATATAATATAATAATTAGAATAAGGCCTTTTCATTACCATTAAAGTGAAATAACTGAACATAAACAGTCTGATAAAATGCTAATTTTAGACAAAACACGTCAGACGGACTTGGGAGGCTTTTGCATCTGAAGTCTTCAATTATACCTTTGTTTAAACAACAAGTACATAAAATGTATGAAAAGTCTGGATTCTTACATCAGGAAAAGCAGATGGCATTGCACAGGAAGACACCTCACTGGACAGGTTTCTGTGTGTCCATTGTAGAGCCGGTGCAGACTGTGTGACAGGTGGAGTTGGCAAGGGACCAAAAGAAGGTGATGTGACTGCATGCATACGGTGTAGCGGGCAACATGTGTGGATCCTCTGAGGTTGTTGTTGATGGTGTAGAGGGCAATGTGTGTGGATCCTCTGAGGTTGTTGTGGATGGTGTAAAGGGCAACGTGTATGGATGCTCTGAGGTTGGTCTGGATGGTGTAGAGGGCAACGTGTGTGGATGCTCTGATGGGACTGCACGTGCTGTAGAGGGTAACACACAAGGAGGCTGCTCTTCATCCAAGGCAGAGAGGGTCAAATCATCAAAGTCCACAGGTTCCACATAGCCCTCATCTTCTACAATAGACACATCAGCAGTCTCCAATTCCTGAATTGCAGACTTGTAGACCTTGGGAACCTCGCCAGTCTGCTGGTATAGATACTCTACTCCAAGCAGTTCACCTAAAACACAACAAGAAGAGCAAAAAGTTCCTACACATTTTCCATTCCAAAATTCCATAATTTCCCAAACTGTGTAGGAACCCTGTACAGTTGACAATAATTTTTTTGATTAAGGGCCCTATTGTAACGATCTAAGCACATGGTCTGAAACACACGGCGCAAGTGCACTTAGGGTGTGTCCGAATCCACTTTTGCTAGTCAGCAACTCGACGAAGGTAAAAATGGTCCCAGCGCATGGTCTAAAAGGATCGTCCCTATTCTCTTAATGAGTAATGGGTGTGTTTTGGGTGTGACGTGCAATAAACCAATCAGAGTCTTATCTCTATTTACATGGCGCAGTTTGCAAGCGGAAAGACTGAACGCTTCTCCAGAGAGCAAACGGATCTGCTATTTAAACAACGTGGCACAGGACGAGAAAATGATAACTGCGTTGAGCTGAAACTACGTCAGTTGAGCTCTGACGCAGAAGGCGGACCACTGCCATGTCGCATGCCAACTTTGAGGTAAGAATGCAGGGAAAGTGAAGCCTATGACTGATATCAAGCTGTGATATGATGTCAAAGCTCCAGCTGATCACTTTCCTCTTGCATTTCCTACAAGCCAGGTACTCGGATGCCATAAAGTAGGACGTTTTAACATCGACTACCTGTCGGATTTTCTGGTGCAGTCCTGCTGAAGTGAGCTCCTCCTTAACACAGTCTGAATGTGGACATGTTAGTCGAACTCTCCAAAGCTTTCTTGGCATCCAAAGAAAGAAGGGGTGGCCAAAGTAGCGCTCTGTCCCTGGTACTCCAGTAACTGCAAAGTGCTGTTGTGGAGGGTACCACCACATCCTGTCCACTCTGGCGAAGTCCATTTCAGGTTGGTTGTGGGATGAAAACTTAAACAAAGCCTTTTGATATCCACAGCTGATCAGCAGGTGGCAATGTGTGAGTCCAGCCCACTGGGAGGCACATTTGTTTACCTTTGCAAAATGAACAGAAAAAAAACCCCGATAAACTTTTAATACGTGACCTTAAAAAATAAAATAAAAAATACCTTTCAGATGTTCAGGGACTTACTGGACACTTGCGATTCCAACAAGTCTGCATGTTCAACCAGCTCATGGTCATCCTGCTCAGATAATGCAAATGAGGCAACACTTGTAGATTCTACAGGCACTGGCACAGTTGGTTGAGATCTCTTTGTAGATCTTCCAATTAAAGCTGAAGAATACAAATACAACAAATTACACATACTACACAACTTTGCTGCACTTTACTCTGTACTAGTAATCACTGTCATTTGAAATATTAATACATTTATAGTAATAGGAACAGTTATTTTGCATTTTAAACCAAGTAAATGCTAGCTTGCAGAATATAAGTGACTTCTTTGGTATAACATTAAAATCATTCATAAAACTATGCAAATTTGAATGCACTATACTAGTAATAAACACTGTATGCACTGACAGATTAAGGGGAAGAAAAATCATATTTCTAAAGACTGCTTACCTGGTTGGGCTACAGGTGATGTTAACATTTTTTTGACGGCTTTGTCAAGGCTTTGTGGATTGCGTGATTTGCCAATCAGAAGGGAGCGGACAGATGAGACTGAAGGTATGGACTGTGGGGCACTGGAAGACTTCTGCCGGGAGCCTGTGGATAAGGACTGTGGGGCACTGGAAGACTTCTGCCGGGAGCCTGTGGATAAGGACTGTGGGGCACTGGAAGACTTCTGCCGGGAGCCTGTGGAATCCATGTTTGCTGCCTTAATACGGATGGCCTCACTACCCTCTGGGAAAAGCCCAATGTAGTCCGCAAAGGCTGCTTTATTAGCATGGTTGTTTTTGGAGTCTTTCACTTCAGTTGATTCCCTCCTCATGCTTGCAACAAGATACCCAGCATATCCTAGAGCATTTTCGGCAACCCACTTAAAGGTCTGACCTTTGAAGATCCCAAACTGCATCACATGTTGGCCAAGAACGTGCGATTTTCTACTTGGGTCTTCACCTTGGTGCACTACAGCTCGCCTTGCAGTTTCCAAAACCTTTTCTGGGGAGAGAGCCCGAGACCAGGGTTTCTTTTTGTTCTCTTCCTTCACCCTTAGAGCGACCAAAGAGTCACACATATTAAGACTCCCTTCAGGTTTCCTCCTGAATTTAGGGTCCATTCTATAAAATAAACACATAAAAAACACACATTACACACAAAACTTCACACATCTCTTGCAAAAACAAACACTTCATTCAAAACTATTTTAAAAATGGTGTGACTGCATGTTGTTTGAGCACAAAAAATACACTGTATATAGTATACATATACAGTGCTATGCATAAGTTTAGACACCCATGCTAAAGTTGCCTAAAAAGAGGAATAAAAAATCATCTTTTGGAAATTTATCTTAATGCCTTAATTTAAAAAATGAGGAAAACTCCAACCTTTAAGGACACCAATTTTCTTTGTGAATGAATAATGTATTGTAAAAAAATAAATGTTCTTCCTTAAAATACAGGGTGCATAAGTTTGGACACCCCTATGTTAAATTCCCATAGAGGCCGGCAGATTTTTATTTTTAAAGGCCAGTTATTTCCTGGATCCAGGATACTCTGCATCCTGATAAAGTTCCCTTGGCCTTTGGAATTAAAATATCCCCACATCATCACACACCCTTCACCATACCTGGAGATTGGCATGGAGTACTTTCCGTAAGATCATATCTCAATGCAAATTAAACCAGCTTTTAGGCTAACTGAAATTAAACCATGTCAATCTCTAGGTATGGTGAAGGGTGTGTGATGATGTGGGGCTATTTTAATTCCAGAGGCCAAGGGAACTTTATCAGGATGCAGAGTATCCTGGATCCAGGAAATAACTGGCCTTTAAAAATAAAAATCTGCCTGCCTCTATGGGAATTTAACATAGGGGTGTCCAAACTTATGCACCCTGTATTTTAAGGAAGAACATTTATTTTTTTACGATACATTATTCATTCACAAATAAAATTGGTGTCCTTAAAGGTTGGAGTTTTCCTCATTTTTTAAATTAAGGCATTAAGATAAATTTCCAAAAGATGATTTTTTATTCCTCTTTTTAGGCAACTTTAGCATGGGTGTCTAAACTTATGCATAGCACTGTATATATATATATATATAGTATGTATGCACAATTGATGAACTTTACACTGTTATAGAAATGACATGAGCTGTTTATTGACACTATTGTCTTGTTAGAGCTGTTACAACAGAATATGAATGTGTTCCTATTGTTAAGCTTTAAAACAACATTTATATTGTATAAAGGAATACATAAATAAAGGTGACTTTGAGTTTTGATTTCTAACTGAATACGTGAAGTGTTTTAGCACATAATGGGGTGTAGGTAATCAGTAAATGAGTGAGACATTTAAATTGCAGTAATTACCAGATTAAGTACCAGTTTTGAATGATGTATCTACAGTAAATAACTGGGGTTTTTTTAGGTTGAAAAAAAAAATTAGTTTACAATTGCATACTGGGTGTAAAGCACGGTTAGTCTGAAGATTAGGTAGTGAATGGTTTCACTAAGTGGGCCTCAAGTACCACTTTTAGTGGTTAAAAAAATAATGATTGAAAGACCAAAATCACCAACACCTTACACTGTAAAATACGAATAATAGCGAAGTACTGTATTTAAAGCAAACAAACACCCCAGAGAACAAAAAATATACAACAAACAAATTTATGGCGAAAAAACAATGCAAGCCATGCGTATAACGTTAATGAAATATAAATGTAAAGTTACACTTACCTCAGTTTCTTCCGGCGTCGACAAATGTGTCGGTCATAAATAACTGTATTTACTGTAATAACAGAATCAGCAAACAGGCGACAAACTTATTATAGCAGCCGCTGAAGATTACCGTTAATGCAAAGGTTCCGGTCGAAAAGAATTATGTATTTACAAGGGTAAAATATTTACTGTTACAGTAGCGATGATGAGGATTAAATCTTGTTATAACACCCGCCGAGAACCTGATTGGTCAATATCTAGGCATGAGTCATTCACTGATTGGCCAACGCGTCACTGTGGGCCTTAGCGACAGTCATACACTTGATTGGCCAGTGAGGTCTCACCAGCTTTTTTCTCATTGGTCAATTCTTCGAAGAATTCTCGAAGCGCTGCAAACAGTGATTGGCTCATTTCTGGATGTCACTACCAGAAATAAGGTCGTCTGACAGGTTGCTGTGAGCGCCACTGGCCCACCGATCAGAGCGTCCTTGAGCTTACACGGGACCTGTTGGTGTTCGACTGGGCAGAGGCCTGTCATGACATCTACTTTTTCTCATGCCATTAACAGGCCTGGAGCCAACGTCAGGAAGGGGTCCGATGTGGGGCCTGCTATAAAAAACCTTCGAGATGGAGGCCTCACATATTGGGGATCTCGGTTGCTTTGTTTTCATGGCAAGTGGCGGTGTCGTTCCGATATTCCAACAGAGCCTGTGACAGTTTCTCAGCGGAAGAACTGGGATCCAGGGTCAGAGACGTCTCCTCTCCCGGAGGAAAATACAAGCCTTAGTGGTCTTGCTGCAAAATCTGGTAGAGGCCCACAGACGGGCTTGAGGGGAAGGGGTCAACAGACCTTCCCTGGTGGTCTAGTGGTTAGGATTAGGCGCTCTCACCGCCGCGGCCCGGGTTCGATTCCCGGTCAGGGAATGAGCTTTTGCCCTCCAAAGGCGGTCGTGATTGCAAAATGGCCGACTACGAACTCGAGCGACCCTAGGAAATGTTTGAGTGTGAAAAAGACCTCCTTCGAGCCGGAGTCGAACCAGCGACCTAAGGATTGCCAACTTGCCACCTACAGTCCTCCGCTCTACCAGCTGAGCTATCGAAGGCACACTGGTTGGTGACAGAACCTCAACCTATCAGGTTGCTGAAGCTCCGCCGCTGGCTAAAAGGGCTACTGGCACGGACAGACGTGCTGGCTGTTTCGACAAGTGAAGCAAAGAAAACGCCAACTTCCCATACCGGGAGTCGAACCCGGGCCGCCTGGGTGAAAACCAGGAATCCTGACCGCTAGACCATATGGGATCTTCCTCCCGCCTGGAACAGGCCCTTTGGCTTTTAGTGTGTGACAGCCCCCTTTAAGATCATGGGAATGATCCGAAGGGATTGTCTACTGAATTCAATTTCATCAGGCTCACCGGAGGGAGCTCTCATTTGCCACGCCCAGGGGGTTCAGTTTCCTCCCATTCCTGCGATGGCATAATAGACACTATAAACTGGTCGTAAAGCAAGGTCCTTTTGACTGTACTCATGCAATACAATTGAAAAGACGCATGGTATTGTATGGTAGCCGTTATCCCACTGACAAAGCAGCCTATTGTTGGACTGTCAATTTTTTTATACAAACAAAAACGATGGCCTAATAAAACGGAATAATAAATACCGGCTATGGGCTGACAGCGAAGCAAAAGAGGCCGAGCCAGCCAGGAGTCGAACCTAGAATCTTCTGATCCGTAGTCAGACGCGTTATCCATTGCGCCACTGGCCCACCGATCAGAGCGTCCTTGAGCTTACACGGGACCTGTTGGTGTTCGACTGGGCAGAGGCCTGTCATGACATCTACTTTTACTCATGCCATTAACAGGCCTGGAGCCAACGTCAGGAAGGGGTCCGATGTGGGGCCTGCTATAAAAAACCTTCGAGATGGAGGCCTCACATATTGGGGATCTCGGTTGCTTTGTTTTCATGGCAAGTGGCGGTGTCGTTCGGATATTCCAACAGAGCCTGTGACAGTTTCTCAGCGGAAGAACTGGGATCCAGGGTCAGAGACGTCTCCTCTCCCGGAGGAAAATACAAGCCTTAGTGGTCTTGCTGCAAAATCTGGTAGAGGCCCACAGACGGGCTTGAGGGGAAGGGGTCAACAGACCTTCCCTGGTGGTCTAGTGGTTAGGATTCGGCGCTCTCACCGCCGCGGCCCGGGTTCGATTCCCGGTCAGGGAATGAGCTTTTGCCCTCCAAAGGCGGTCGTGATTGCAAAATGGCCGACTACGAACTCGAGCGACCCTAGGAAATGTTTGAGTGTGAAAAAGACCTCCTTCGAGCCGGAGTCGAACCAGCGACTTAAGGATTGCCAACTTGCCACCTACAGTCCTCCGCTCTACCAGCTGAGCTATCGAAGGCACACTGGTTGGTGACAGAACCTCAACCTATCAGGTTGCTGAAGCTCCGCCGCTGGCTAAAAGGGCTACTGGCACGGACAGACGTGCTGGCTGTTTCGACAAGTGAAGCAAAGAAAACGCCAACTTCCCATACAAGTGGCGGTGTCGTTCGGATATTCCAACAGAGCCTGTGACAGTTTCTCAGCGGAAGAACTGGGATCCAGGGTCAGAGACGTCTCCTCTCCCGGAGGAAAATACAAGCCTTAGTGGTCTTGCTGCAAAATCTGGTAGAGGCCCACAGACGGGCTTGAGGGGAAGGTGTCAACAGACCTTCCCTGGTGGTCTAGTGGTTAGGATTCGGCGCTCTCACCGCCGCGGCCCGGGTTCGATTCCCGGTCAGGGAATGAGCTTTTGCCCTCCAAAGGCGGTCGTGATTGCAAAATGGCGGACTTCAAACTCGAGCGACCCTAGGAAATGTTTGCGTGTGAAAAAGACCTCCTTCGAGCCGGAGTCGAACCAGCGACCTAAGGATTGCCAACTTGCCACCTACAGTCCTCCGCTCTACCAGCTGAGCTATCGAAGGCAAACTGGTTGGTGACAGAACCTCAACCTATCAGGTTGCTGAAGCTCCGCCGCTGGCTAAAAGGGCTACTGGCACGGACAGACGTGCTGGCTGTTTCGACAAGTGAAGCAAAGAAAACGCCAACTTCCCATACAAGTGGCGGTGTCGTTCGGATATTCCAACAGAGCCTGTGACAGTTTCTCAGCGGAAGAACTGGGATCCAGGGTCAGAGACGTCTCCTCTCCCGGAGGAAAATACAAGCCTTAGTGGTCTTGCTGCAAAATCTGGTAGAGGCCCACAGACGGGCTTGAGGGGAAGGTGTCAACAGACCTTCCCTGGTGGTCTAGTGGTTAGGATTCGGCGCTCTCACCGCCGCGGCCCGGGTTCGATTCCCGGTCAGGGAATGAGCTTTTGCCCTCCAAAGGCGGTCGTGATTGCAAAATGGCCGACTACGAACTCGAGCGACCCTAGGAAATGTTTGAGTGTGAAAAAGACCTCCTTCGAGCCGGAGTCGAACCAGCGACCTAAGGATTGCCAACTTGCCACCTACAGTCCTCCGCTCTACAAGCTGAGCTATCGAAGGCACACTGGTTGGTGACAGAACCTCAACCTATCAGGTTGCTGAAGCTCCGCCGCTGGCTAAAAGGGCTACTGGCACGGACAGACGTGCTGGCTGTTTCAACAAGTGAAGCAAAGAAAACGCCAACTTCCCATACCGGGAGTCGAACCCGGGCCGCCTGGGTGAAAACCAGGAATCCTGACCGCTAGACCATATGGGATCTTCCTCCCCCCTGGAACAGGCCCTTTGGCTTTCAGTGTGTGACAGCCCCCTTTAAGATCATGGGAATGATCCGAAGGGATTGTCTACTGAATTCAATTTCATCAGGCTCACTGGAGGGAGCTCTCATTTGCCACGCCCAGGGGGTTCAGTTTCCTCCCATTCCTGCGATGGCATAATAGACACTATAAACTGGTCGTAAAGCAAGATCCTTTTGACTGTACTCATGCAATACAATTGAAAAGACGCATGGTATTGTATGGTAGCCGTTATCCCACTGACAAAGCAGCCTATTGTTGGACTGTCAATTTTTTTATACAAACAAAAACGATGGCCTAATAAAACGGAATAATAAATACCGGCTATGGGCTGACAGCGAAGCAAAAGAGGCAGAGCGAGCCAGCCAGGAGTCGAACCTAGAATCTTCTGATCCGTAGTCAGACGCGTTATCCATTGCGCCACTGGCCCACCGATCAGAGCGTCCTTGAGCTTACACGGGACCTGTTGGTGTTCGACTGGGCAGAGGCCTGTCATGACATCTACTTTTTCTCATGCCATTAACAGGCCTGGAGCCAACGTCAGGAAGGGGTCCGATGTGGGGCCTGCTATAAAAAACCTTCGAGATGGAGGCCTCACATATTGGGGATCTCGGTTGCTTTGTTTTCATGGCAAGTGGCGGTGTCGTTCGGATATTCCAACAGAGCCTGTGACAGTTTCTCAGCGGAAGAACTGGGATCCAGGGTCAGAGACGTCTCCTCTCCCGGAGGAAAATACAAGCCTTAGTGGTCTTGCTGCAAAATCTGGTAGAGGCCCACAGACGGGCTTGAGGGGAAGGTGTCAACAGACCTTCCCTGGTGGTCTGGTGGTTAGGATTCGGCGCTCTCACCGCCGCGGCCCGGGTTCGATTCCCGGTCAGGGAATGAGCTTTTGCCCTCCAAAGGCGGTCGTGATTGCAAAATGGCCGACTACGAACTCGAGCGACCCTAGGAAATGTTTGCAAGTGAAAAAGACCTCCTTCGAGCCGGAGTCGAACCAGCGACCTAAGGATTGCCAACTTGCCACCTACAGTCCTCCGCTCTACCAGCTGAGCTATCGAAGGCACACTGGTTGGTGACAGAACCTCAACCTATCAGGTTGCTGAAGCTCCGCCGCTGGCTAAAAGGGCTACTGGCACGGACAGACGTGCTGGCTGTTTCGACAAGTGAAGCAAAGAAAACGCCAACTTCCCATACCGGGAGTCGAACCCGGGCCGCCTGGGTGAAAACCAGGAATCCTGACCGCTAGACCATATGGGATCTTCCTCCCGCCTGGAACAGGCCCTTTGGCTTTTAGTGTGTGACAGCCCCCTTTAAGATCATGGGAATGATCCGAAGGGATTGTCTACTGAATTCAATTTCATCAGGCTCACCGGAGGGAGCTCTCATTTGCCACGCCCAGGGGGTTCAGTTTCCTCCCATTCCTGCGATGGCATAATAGACACTATAAACTGGTCGTAAAGCAAGGTCCTTTTGACTGTACTCATGCAATACAATTGAAAAGACGCATGGTATTGTATGGTAGCCGTTATCCCACTGACAAAGCAGCCTATTGTTGGACTGTCAATTTTTTTATACAAACAAAAACGATGGCCTAATCAAACGGAATAATAAATACCGGCTATGGGCTGACAGCGAAGCAAAAGAGGCAGAGCGAGCCAGCCAGGAGTCGAACCTAGAATCTTCTGATCCGTAGTCAGACGCGTTATCCATTGCGCCACTGGCCCACCAATCAGAGCGTCCTTGAGCTTACACGGGACCTGTTGGTGTTCGACTGGGCAGAGGCCTGTCATGACATCTACTTTTTCTCATGCCATTAACAGGCCTGGAGCCAACGTCAGGAAGGGGTCCGATGTGGGGCCTGCTATAAAAAACCTTCGAGATGGAGGCCTCACATATTGGGGATCTCGGTTGCTTTGTTTTCATGGCAAGTGGCGGTGTCGTTCGGATATTCCAACAGAGCCTGTGACAGTTTCTCAGCGGAAGAACTGGGATCCAGGGTCAGAGACGTCTCCTCTCCCGGAGGAAAATACAAGCCTTAGTGGTCTTGCTGCAAAATCTGGTAGAGGCCCACAGACGGGCTTGAGGGGAAGGGGTCAACAGACCTTCCCTGGTGGTCTAGTGGTTAGGATTCGGCGCTCTCACCGCCGCGGCCCGGGTTCGATTCCCGGTCAGGGAATGAGCTTTTGCCCTCCAAAGGCGGTCGTGATTGCAAAATGGCCGACTACGAACTCGAGCGACCCTAGGAAATGTTTGAGTGTGAAAAAGACCTCCTTCGAGCCGGAGTCGAACCAGCGACCTAAGGATTGCCAACTTGCCACCTACAGTCCTCCGCTCTACCAGCTGAGCTATCGAAGGCACACTGGTTGGTGACAGAACCTCAACCTATCAGGTTGCTGAAGCTCCGCCGCTGGCTAAAAGGGCTACTGGCACGGACAGACGTGCTGGCTGTTTCGACAAGTGAAGCAAAGAAAACGCCAACTTCCCATACCGGGAGTCGAACCCGGGCCGCCTGGGTGAAAACCAGGAATCCTGACCGCTAGACCATATGGGATCTTCCTCCCGCCTGGAACAGGCCCTTTGGCTTTTAGTGTGTGACAGCCCCCTTTAAGATCATGGGAATGATCCGAAGGGATTGTCTACTGAATTCAATTTCATCAGGCTCACCGGAGGGAGCTCTCATTTGCCACGCCCAGGGGGTTCAGTTTCCTCCCATTCCTGCGATGGCATAATAGACACTATAAACTGGTCGTAAAGCAAGGTCCTTTTGACTGTACTCATGCAATACAATTGAAAAGACGCATGGTATTGTATGGTAGCCGTTATCCCACTGACAAAGCAGCCTATTGTTGGACTGTCAATTTTTTTATACAAACAAAAACGATGGCCTAATAAAACGGAATAATAAATACCGGCTATGGGCTGACAGCGAAGCAAAAGAGGCCGAGCCAGCCAGGAGTCGAACCTAGAATCTTCTGATCCGTAGTCAGACGCGTTATCCATTGCGCCACTGGCCCACCGATCAGAGCGTCCTTGAGCTTACACGGGACCTGTTGGTGTTCGACTGGGCAGAGGCCTGTCATGACATCTACTTTTACTCATGCCATTAACAGGCCTGGAGCCAACGTCAGGAAGGGGTCCGATGTGGGGCCTGCTATAAAAAACCTTCGAGATGGAGGCCTCACATATTGGGGATCTCGGTTGCTTTGTTTTCATGGCAAGTGGCGGTGTCGTTCGGATATTCCAACAGAGCCTGTGACAGTTTCTCAGCGGAAGAACTGGGATCCAGGGTCAGAGACGTCTCCTCTCCCGGAGGAAAATACAAGCCTTAGTGGTCTTGCTGCAAAATCTGGTAGAGGCCCACAGACGGGCTTGAGGGGAAGGGGTCAACAGACCTTCCCTGGTGGTCTAGTGGTTAGGATTCGGCGCTCTCACCGCCGCGGCCCGGGTTCGATTCCCGGTCAGGGAATGAGCTTTTGCCCTCCAAAGGCGGTCGTGATTGCAAAATGGCCGACTACGAACTCGAGCGACCCTAGGAAATGTTTGAGTGTGAAAAAGACCTCCTTCGAGCCGGAGTCGAACCAGCGACTTAAGGATTGCCAACTTGCCACCTACAGTCCTCCGCTCTACCAGCTGAGCTATCGAAGGCACACTGGTTGGTGACAGAAACTCAACCTATCAGGTTGCTGCAGCTCCGCCGCTGGCTAAAAGGGCTACTGGCACGGACAGACGTGCTGGCTGTTTCGATACGTGAAGCAAAGAAAACGCCAACTTCCCATACCGGGAGTAGAACCCGGGCCGCCTTGGTGAAAACCAGGAATCCTGACCGCTAGACCATATGGGATCTTCCTCCCACCTGGAACAGGCCCTTTGGCTTTTAGTGTGTGACGCCCCCCTTTAAAATCATGGGAATGATCCGAAGGGATTGTCTACTGAATTCAATTTCATCAGGCTCACCGGAGGGAGCTCTCATTTGCCACGCCCAGGGGGTTCAGTTTCCTCCCATTCCTGCGATGGCATAATAGACACTATAAACTGGTCGTAAAGCAAGGTCCTTTTGACTGTACTAATGCAATACAATTGAAAAGACGCATGGTATTGTATGGTAGCCGTTATCCCACTGACAAAGCAGCCTATTGTTGGACTGTCAATTTTTTTATACAAACAAAAACGATGGCCTAATAAAACGGAATAATAAATACCGGCTATGGGCTGACAGCGAAGCAAAAGAGGCAGAGCGAGCCAGCCAGGAGTCGAAACTAGAATCTTCTGATCCGTAGTCAGACGCGTTATCCATTGCGCCACCGGCCCACCGATCAGAGCGTCCTTGAGCTTACACGGGACCTGTTGGTGTTCGACTGGGCAGAGGCCTGTCATGACATCTACTTTTTCTCATGCCATTAACAGGCCTGGAGCCAACGTCAGGAAGGGGTCCGATGTGGGGCCTGCTATAAAAAACCTTCGAGATGGAGGCCTCACATATTGGGGATCTCGGTTGCTTTGTTTTCATGGCAAGTGGCGGTGTCATTCGGATATTCCAACAGAGCCTGTGACAGTTTCTCAGCGGAAGAACTGGGATCCAGGGTCAGAGACGTCTCCTCTCCCGGAGGAAAATACAAGCCTTAGTGGTCTTGCTGCAAAATCTGGTAGAGGCCCACAGACAGGCTTGAGGGGAAGGTGTCAACAGACCTTCCCTGGTGGTCTAGTGGTTAGGATTCGGCGCTCTCACCGCCGCGGCCCGGGTTCGATTCCCGGTCAGGGAATGAGCTTTTGCCCTCCAAAGGCGGTCGTGATTGCAAAATGGCGGACTTCAAACTCGAGCGACCCTAGGAAATGTTTGCGTGTGAAAAAGACCTCCTTCGAGCCGGAGTCGAACCAGCGACCTAAGGATTGCCAACTTGCCACCTACAGTCCTCCGCTCTACCAGCTGAGCTATCGAAGGCACACTGGTTGGTGACAGAACCTCAACCTATCAGGTTGCTGAAGCTCCGCCGCTGGCTAAAAGGGCTACTGGCACGGACAGACGTGCTGGCTGTTTCGACAAGTGAAGCAAAGAAAACGCCAACTTCCCATACAAGTGGCGGTGTCGTTCGGATATTCCAACAGAGCCTGTGACAGTTTCTCAGCGGAAGAACTGGGATCCAGGGTCAGAGACGTCTCCTCTCCCGGAGGAAAATACAAGCCTTAGTGGTCTTGCTGCAAAATCTGGTAGAGGCCCACAGACGGGCTTGAGGGGAAGGTGTCAACAGACCTTCCCTGGTGGTCTAGTGGTTAGGATTCGGCGCTCTCACCGCCGCGGCCGGGGTTCGATTCCCGGTCAGGGAATGAGCTTTTGCCCTCCAAAGGCGGTTGTGATTGCAAAATGGCGGACTTCAAACTCGAGCGACCCTAGGAAATGTTTGCGTGTGAAAAAGACCTCCTTCGAGCCGGAGTCGAACCAGCGACCTAAGGATTGCCAACTTGCAACCTACAGTCCTCCGCTCTACAAGCTGAGCTATCGAAGGCACACTGGTTGGTGACAGAACCTCAACCTATCAGGTTGCTGAAGCTCCGCCGCTGGCTAAAAGGGCTACTGGCACGGACAGACGTGCTGGCTGTTTCGACAAGTGAAGCAAAGAAAACGCCAACTTCCCATACAAGTGGCGGTGTCGTTCGGATATTCCAACAGAGCCTGTGACAGTTTCTCAGCGGAAGAACTGGGATCCAGGGTCAGAGACGTCTCCTCTCCCGGAGGAAAATACAAGCCTTAGTGGTCTTGCTGCAAAATCTGGTAGAGGCCCACAGACGGGCTTGAGGGGAAGGTGTCAACAGACCTTCCCTGGTGGTCTAGTGGTTAGGATTCGGCGCTCTCACCGCCGCGGCCGGGGTTCGATTCCCGGTCAGGGAATGAGCTTTTGCCCTCCAAAGGCGGTTGTGATTGCAAAATGGCGGACTTCAAACTCGAGCGACCCTAGGAAATGTTTGCGTGTGAAAAAGACCTCCTTCGAGCCGGAGTCGAACCAGCGACCTAAGGATTGCCAACTTGCAACCTACAGTCCTCCGCTCTACAAGCTGAGCTATCGAAGGCACACTGGTTGGTGACAGAACCTCAACCTATCAGGTTGCTGAAGCTCCGCCGCTGGCTAAAAGGGCTACTGGCACGGACAGACGTGCTGGCTGTTTCAACAAGTGAAGCAAAGAAAACGCCAACTTCCCATACCGGGAGTCGAACCCGGGCCGCCTGGGTGAAAACCAGGAATCCTGACCGCTAGACCATATGGGATCTTCCTCCCCCCTGGAACAGGCCCTTTGGCTTTCAGTGTGTGACAGCCCCCTTTAAGATCATGGGAATGATCCGAAGGGATTGTCTACTGAATTCAATTTCATCAGGCTCACTGGAGGGAGCTCTCATTTGCCACGCCCAGGGGGTTCAGTTTCCTCCCATTCCTGCGATGGCATAATAGACACTATAAACTGGTCGTAAAGCAAGATCCTTTTGACTGTACTCATGCAATACAATTGAAAAGACGCATGGTATTGTATGGTAGCCGTTATCCCACTGACAAAGCAGCCTATTGTTGGACTGTCAATTTTTTTATACAAACAAAAACGATGGCCTAATAAAACGGAATAATAAATACCGGCTATGGGCTGACAGCGAAGCAAAAGAGGCAGAGCGAGCCAGCCAGGAGTCGAACCTAGAATCTTCTGATCCGTAGTCAGACGCGTTATCCATTGCGCCACTGGCCCACCGATCAGAGCGTCCTTGAGCTTACACGGGACCTGTTGGTGTTCGACTGGGCAGAGGCCTGTCATGACATCTACTTTTTCTCATGCCATTAACAGGCCTGGAGCCAACGTCAGGAAGGGGTCCGATGTGGGGCTTGCTATAAAAAACCTTCGAGATGGAGGCCTCACATATTGGGGATCTCGGTTGCTTTGTTTTCATGGCAAGTGGCGGTGTCGTTCGGATATTCCAACAGAGCCTGTGACAGTTTCTCAGCGGAAGAACTGGGATCCAGGGTCAGAGACGTCTCCTCTCCCGGAGGAAAATACAAGCTTTAGCTGTCTTGCTGCAAAATCTGGTAGAGGCCCACAGACGGGCTTGAGGGGAAGGTGTCAACAGACCTTCCCTGGTGGTCTAGTGGTTAGGATTCGGCGCTCTCACCGCCGCGGCCCGGGTTCGATTCCCGGTCAGGGAATGAGCATTTGCCCTCCAAAGGTGGTCGTGATTGCAAAATGGCGGACTTCGAACTCGAGCGACCCTAGGAAATGTTTGCAAGTGAAAAAGACCTCCTTCGAGCCAGAGTCGAACCAGCGACCTAAGGATTGCCAACTTGCCACCTACAGTCCTCCGCTCTACCAGCTGAGCTATCGAAGGCACACTGGTTGGTGACAGAACCTCAACCTATCAGGTTGCTGAAGCTCCGCCGCTGGCTAAAAGGGCTACTGGCACGGACAGACGTGCCTGCTGTTTCAACAAGTGAAGCAAAGAAAACGCCAACTTCCCATACCGGGAGTCGAACCCGGGCCGCCTGGGTGAAAACCAGGAATCCTGACCACTAGACCAAATGCGATCTTCCTCCCGCCTGGAACAGGCCCTTTGGCTTTTAGTGTTTGACAGCCCCCTTTAAGATCATGGGAATGATCCGAAGGGATTGTCTACTGAATTCAATCTCATCAGGCTCACCGGAGGGAGCTCTCATTTGCCACGCCCAGGGGGTTCAGTTTCCTCCCATTCCTGCGATGGCATAATAGACACTATAAACTGGTCGTAAAGCAAGGTCCTTTTGACTGTACTCATGCAATACAATTGAAAAGACGCATGGTATTGTATGGTAGCCGTTATCCCACTGACAAAGCAGCCTCTTGTTGGACTGTCAATTTTTTTATACAAACAAAAACGATGGCCTAATAAAACGGAATAATAAATATCGGCTATGGGCTGACAGCGAAGCAAAAGAGGCAGAGCGAGCCAGCCAGCCAGGAGTCGAACCTAGAATCTTCTGATCCGTAGTCAGACGCGTTATCCATTGCGCCACTGGCCCACCGATCAGAGCGTCCTTGAGCTTACACGGGACCTGTTGGTGTTCGACTGGGCAGAGGCCTGTCATGACATCTACTTTTTCTCATGCCATTAACAGGCCTGGAGCCAACGTCAGGAAGGGGTCCGATGTGGGGCCTGCTATAAAAAACCTTCGAGATGGAGGCCTCACATATTGGGGATCTCGGTTGCTTTGTTTTCATGGCAAGTGGCGGTGTCGTTCGGATATTCCAACAGAGCCTGTGACAGTTTCTCAGCGGAAGAACTGGGATCCAGGGTCAGAGACGTCTCCTCTCCCGGAGGAAAATACAAGCCTTAGTGGTCTTGCTGCAAAATCTGGTAGAGGCCCACAGACGGGCTTGAGGGGAAGGTGTCAAAAGACCTTCCCTGGTGGTCTAGTGGTTAGGATTCGGCGCTCTTTTGCCCTCCAAAGGCGGTCGTGATTGCAAAATGGCGGATTTCGAACTCGAGCGACCCTAGGAAATGTTTGCAAGTGAAAAAGAGCTCCTTCGAGCCGGAGTCGAACCAGCGACCTAAGGATTGCCAACTTGCCACCTACAGTCCTCCGCTCTACCAGCTGAGCTATCGAAGGCACACTAAGCTCTTTTGCACTAAGCCCGTGTAAGCTCTTTTGCCCTCCAAAGGCGGTCGTGATTGCAAAATGGCGGATTTCGAACTCGAGCGACCCTAGGAAATGTTTGCAAGTGAAAAAGAGCTCCTTCGAGCCGGAGTCGAACCAGCGACCTAAGGATTGCCAACTTGCCACCTACAGTCCTCCGCTCTACCAGCTGAGCTATCGAAGGCACACTGGTTGGTGACCGAACCTCAACCTATCAGGTTGCTGAAGCTCCGCCGCTGGCTAAAAGGGCTACTGGCACGGACAGACGTGCTGGCTGTTTCGACAAGTGAAGCAAAGAAAACGCCAACTTCCCATACCGGGAGTCGAACCCGGGCCGCCTGGGTGAAAACCAGGAATCCTGACCGCTAGACCATATGGGATCTTCCTCCCCCCTGGAACAGGCCCTTTGGCTTTTAGTGTGTGACAGCCCCCTTTAAGATCATGGGAATGATCTGAAGGGATTGTCTACTGAATTCAATTTCATCAGGCTCACCGGAGGGAGCTCTCATTTTCCACGCCCAGGGGGTTCAGTTTCCTCCCATTCCTGCGATGGCATAATAGACACTATAAACTGGTCGTAAAGCAAGGTCCTTTTGACTGTACTCATGCAATACAATTGAAAAGACGCATGGTATTGTATGGTAGCCGTTATCCCACTGACAAAGCAGCCTTTTGTTGGACTGTCAATTTTTTTATACAAACAAAAACGATGGCCTAATAAAACGGAATAATAAATACCGGGTATGGGCTGACAGCGAAGCAAAAGAGGCAGAGCGAGCCAGCCAGGAGTCGAACCTAGAATCTTCTGATTCGTAGTCAGACGCGTTATCCATTGCGCCACTGGCCCACCGATCAGAGCGTCCTTGAGCTTACAAGGGACCTGTTGGTGTTCGACTGGGCAGAGGCCTGTCATGACATCTACTTTTTCTCATGCCATTAACAGGCCTGGAGCCAACGTCAGGAAGGGGTCCGATGTGGGGCCTGCTATAAAAAACCTTCGAGATGGAGGCCTCACATATTGGGGATCTCGGTTGCTTTGTTTTCATGGCAAGTGGCGGTGTCGTTCGGATATTCCAACAGAGCCTGTGACAGTTTCTCAGCGGAAGAACTGGGATCCAGGGTCAGAGACGTCTCCTCTCCCGGAGGAAAATACAAGCCTTAGTGGTCTTGCTGCAAAATCTGGTAGAGGCCCACAGATGGGCTTGAGGGGAAGGGGTCAACAGACCTTCCCTGGTGGTCTAGTGGTTAGGATTCGGCGCTCTCACCGCCGCGGCCCGGGTTCGATTCCCGGTCAGGGAATGAGCTTTTGCCCTCCAAAGGCGGTCGTGATTGCAAAATGGCGGACTACGAACTCGAGCGACCCTAGGAAATGTTTGCGTGTGAAAAAGACCTCCTTCGAGCCGGAGTCGAACCAGCGACCTAAGGATTGCCAACTTGCCACCTACAGTCCGCCGCTCTACCAGCTGAGCTATCGAAGGCACACTGGTTGGTGACAGAACCTCAACCTATCAGGTTGCTGAAGCTCCGCCGCTGGCTAAAAGGGCTACTGGCACGGACAGACGTGCTGGCTGTTTCGATAAGTGAAGCAAAGAAAACGCCAACTTTCCATACCGGGAGTCGAACCCGGGCCGCCTGGGTGAAAACCAAGAATACTGACCGCTAGACCATATGGGATCTTCCTCCCGCCTGGAACAGGCCCTTTGGCTTTCAGTTTGTGACAGCCCCCTTTAAGATCATGGGAATGATCCGAAGGGATTGTCTACTGAATTCAATTTCATCAGGCTCACCAGAGGGAGCTCTCATTTGCCACGCCCAGGGGGTTCAGTTTCCTCCCATTCCTGCGATGGCATAATAGACACTATAAACTGGTCGTAAAGCAAGGTCCTTTTGACTGTACTCATGCAATACAATTGAAAAGACGCATGGTATTGTATGGTAGCCGTTATCCCACTGACAAAGCAGCCTATGGTTGGACTGTCAATTTTTTTATACAAACAAAAACGATGGCCTAATAAAACGGAATAATAAATACCGGCTATGGGCTGACAGCGAAGCAAAAGAGGCAGAGCGAGCCAGCCAGGAGTCGAACCTAGAATCTTCTGATCCGTAGTCAGACGCGTTATCCATTGCGCCACTGGCCCACCGATCAGAGCGTCCTTGAGCTTACACGGGACCTGTTGGTGTTCGACTGGGCAGAGGCCTGTCATGACATCTACTTTTTCTCATGCCATTAACAGGCCTGGAGCCAACGTCAGGAAGGGGTCCGATGTGGGGCCTGCTATAAAAAACCTTCGAGATGGAGGCCTCACATATTGGGGATCTCGGTTGCTTTGTTTTCATGGCAAGTGGCGGTGTCGTTCGGATATTCCAACAGAGCCTGTGACAGTTTCTCAGCGGAAGAACTGGGATCCAGGGTCAGAGACGTCTCCTCTCCCGGAGGAAAATACAAGCCTTAGTGGTCTTGCTGCAAAATCTGGTAGAGGCCCACAGACGGGCTTGAGGGGAAGGTGTCAACAGACCTTCCCTGGTGGTCTGGTGGTTAGGATTCGGCGCTCTCACCGCCGCGGCCCGGGTTCGATTCCCGGTCAGGGAATGAGCTTTTGCCCTCCAAAGGCGGTCGTGATTGCAAAATGGCCGACTACGAACTCGAGCGACCCTAGGAAATGTTTGAGTGTGAAAAAGACCTCCTTCGAGCCGGAGTCGAACCAGCGACCTAAGGATTGCCAACTTGCCACCTACAGTCCTCCGCTCTACCAGCTGAGCTATCGAAGGCACACTGGTTGGTGACAGAACCTCAACCTATCAGGTTGCTGAAGCTCCGCCGCTGGCTAAAAGGGCTACTGGCACGGACAGACGTGCTGGCTGTTTCGACAAGTGAAGCAAAGAAAACGCCAACTTCCCATACCGGGAGTCGAACCCGGGCCGCCTGGGTGAAAACCAGGAATCCTGACCGCTAGACCATATGGGATCTTCCTCCCGCCTGGAACAGGCCCTTTGGCTTTTAGTGTGTGACAGCCCCCTTTAAGATCATGGGAATGATCCGAAGGGATTGTCTACTGAATTCAATTTCATCAGGCTCACCGGAGGGAGCTCTCATTTGCCACGCCCAGGGGGTTCAGTTTCCTCCCATTCCTGCGATGGCATAATAGACACTATAAACTGGTCGTAAAGCAAGGTCCTTTTGACTGTACTCATGCAATACAATTGAAAAGACGCATGGTATTGTATGGTAGCCGTTATCCCACTGACAAAGCAGCCTATTGTTGGACTGTCAATTTTTTTATACAAACAAAAACGATGGCCTAATAAAACGGAATAATAAATACCGGCTATGGGCTGACAGCGAAGCAAAAGAGGCCGAGCCAGCCAGGAGTCGAACCTAGAATCTTCTGATCCGTAGTCAGACGCGTTATCCATTGCGCCACTGGCCCACCGATCAGAGCGTCCTTGAGCTTACACGGGACCTGTTGGTGTTCGACTGGGCAGAGGCCTGTCATGACATCTACTTTTACTCATGCCATTAACAGGCCTGGAGCCAACGTCAGGAAGGGGTCCGATGTGGGGCCTGCTATAAAAAACCTTCGAGATGGAGGCCTCACATATTGGGGATCTCGGTTGCTTTGTTTTCATGGCAAGTGGCGGTGTCGTTCGGATATTCCAACAGAGCCTGTGACAGTTTCTCAGCGGAAGAACTGGGATCCAGGGTCAGAGACGTCTCCTCTCCCGGAGGAAAATACAAGCCTTAGTGGTCTTGCTGCAAAATCTGGTAGAGGCCCACAGACGGGCTTGAGGGGAAGGGGTCAACAGACCTTCCCTGGTGGTCTAGTGGTTAGGATTCGGCGCTCTCACCGCCGCGGCCCGGGTTCGATTCCCGGTCAGGGAATGAGCTTTTGCCCTCCAAAGGCGGTCGTGATTGCAAAATGGCCGACTACGAACTCGAGCGACCCTAGGAAATGTTTGAGTGTGAAAAAGACCTCCTTCGAGCCGGAGTCGAACCAGCGACCTAAGGATTGCCAACTTGCCACCTACAGTCCTCCGCTCTACCAGCTGAGCTATCGAAGGCACACTGGTTGGTGACAGAACCTCAACCTATCAGGTTGCTGAAGCTCCGCCGCTGGCTAAAAGGGCTACTGGCACGGACAGACGTGCTGGCTGTTTCGATAAGTGAAGCAAAGAAAACGCCAACTTCCCATACCGGGAGTCGAACCCGGGCCGCCTGGGTGAAAACCAGGAATCCTGACCGCTAGACCATATGGGATCTTCCTCCCGCCTGGAACAGGCCCTTTGGCTTTTAGTGTGTGACAGCCCCCTTTAAGATCATGGGAATGATCCGAAGGGATTGTCTACTGAATTCAATTTCATCAGGCTCACCGGAGGGAGCTCTCATTTGCCACGCCCAGGGGGTTCAGTTAGGCATAATAGACAGTTCAGGCATAATAGACACTATAAACTGGTCGTAAAGCAAGGTCCTTTTGACTGTACTCATGCAATACAATTGAAAAGACGCATGGTATTGTATGGTAGCCGTTATCCCACTGACAAAGCAGCCTATTGTTGGACTGTCAATTTTTTTATACAAACAAAAACGATGGCCTAATAAAACGGAATAATAAATACCGGCTATGGGCTGACAGCGAAGCAAAAGAGGCAGAGCGAGCCAGCCAGGAGTCGAACCTAGAATCTTCTGATCCGTAGTCAGACGCGTTATCCATTGCGCCACTGGCCCACCGATCAGAGCGTCCTTGAGCTTACACGGGACCTGTTGGTGTTCGACTGGGCAGAGGCCTCTCATGACATCTACTTTTTCTCATGCCATTAACAGGCCTGGAGCCAACGTCAGGAAGGGGTCCGATGTGGGGCCTGCTATAAAAAACCTTCGAGATTGAGGCCTCACATATTGGGGATCTCGGTTGCTTTGTTTTCATGGCAAGTGGCGGTGTCGTTCGGATATTCCAACAGAGCCTGTGACAGTTTCTCAGCGGAAGAACTGGGATCCAGGGTCAGAGACGTCTCCTCTCCCGGAGGAAAATACAAGCCTTGGTGGTCTTGCTGCAAAATCTGGTAGAGGCCCACAGACGGGCTTGAGGGGAAGGTGTCAACAGACCTTCCCTGGTGGTCTAGTGGTTAGGATTCGGCGCTCTCACCGCCGCGGCCCGGGTTCGATTCCCGGTCAGGGAATGAGCTTTTGCCCTCCAAAGGCGGTCGTGATTGCAAAATGGCGGACATCGAACTCGAGCGACCCTAGGAAATGTTTGCGTGTGAAAAAGACCTCCTTCGAGCCGGAGTCGAACCAGCGACCTAAGGATTGCCAACTTGTCACCTACAGTCCTCCGCTCTACCAGCTGAGCTATCGAAGGCACACTGGTTGGTGACAGAACCTCAACCTATCAGGTTGCTGAAGCTCCGCCGCTGGCTAAAAGGGCTACTGGCACGGACAGACGTGCTGGCTGTTTCGACAAGTGAAGCAAAGAAAACGCCAACTTCCCATACCGGGAGTCGAACCTGGGCCGCCTGGGTGAAAACCAGGAATCCTGACCGCTAGACCATATGGGATCTTCCTCCCCCCTGGAACAGGCCCTTTGGCTTTTAGTGTGTGACAGCCCCCTTTAAGATCATGGGAATGATCCGAAGGGATTGTCTACTGAATTCAATTTCATCAGGCTCACCGGAGGGAGCTCTCATTTGCCACGCCCAGGGGGTTCAGTTTCCTCCCATTCCTGCGATGGCATAATAGACACTATAAACTGGTCGTAAAGCAAGGTCCTTTTGACTGTACTCATGCAATACAATTGAAAAGACGCATGGTATTGTATGGTAGCCGTTATCCCACTGACAAAGCAGCCTATTGTTGGACTGTCAATTTTTTTATACAAACAAAAACGATGGCCTAATCAAACGGAATAATAAATACCGGCTATGGGCTGACAGCGAAGCAAAAGAGGCAGATCGAGCCAGCCAGGAGTCGAACCTAGAATCTTCTGATCCGTAGTCAGACGCGTTATCCATTGCGCCACTGGCCCACCAATCAGAGCGTCCTTGAGCTTACACGGGACCTGTTGGTGTTCGACTGGGCAGAGGCCTGTCATGACATCTACTTTTTCTCATGCCATTAACAGGCCTGGAGCCAACGTCAGGAAGGGGTCCGATGTGGGGCCTGCTATAAAAAACCTTCGAGATGGAGGCCTCACATATTGGGGATCTCGGTTGCTTTGTTTTCATGGCAAGTGGCGGTGTCGTTCGGATATTCCAACAGAGCCTGTGACAGTTTCTCAGCGGAAGAACTGGGATCCAGGGTCAGAGACGTCTCCTCTCCCGGAGGAAAATACAAGCCTTAGTGGTCTTGCTGCAAAATCTGGTAGAGGCCCACAGACGGGCTTGAGGGGAAGGTGTCAACAGACCTTCCCTGGTGGTCTAGTGGTTAGGATTCGGCGCTCTCACCGCCGCGGCCCGGGTTCGATTCCCGGTCAGGGAATGAGCTTTTGCCCTCCAAAGGCGGTCGTGATTGCAAAATGGCGGACATCGAACTCGAGCGACCCTAGGAAATGTTTGCGTGTGAAAAAGACCTCCTTCGAGCCGGAGTCGAACCAGCGACCTAAGGATTGCCAACTTGTCACCTACAGTCCTCCGCTCTACCAGCTGAGCTATCGAAGGCACACTGGTTGGTGACAGAACCTCAACCTATCAGGTTGCTGAAGCTCCGCCGCTGGCTAAAAGGGCTACTGGCACGGACAGACGTGCTGGCTGTTTCGACAAGTGAAGCAAAGAAAACGGCAACTTCCCATACCGGGAGTCGAACCCGGGCCGCCTGGGTGAAAACCAGGAATCCTGACCGCTAGACCATATGGGATCTTCCTCCCCCCTGGAACAGGCCCTTTGGCTTTTAGTGTGTGACAGCCCCCTTTAAGATCATGGGAATGATCCGAAGGGATTGTCTACTGAATTCAATTTCATCAGGCTCACCGGAGGGAGCTCTCATTTGCCACGCCCAGGGGGTTCAGTTAGGCATAATAGACAGTTCAGGCATAATAGACACTATAAACTGGTCGTAAAGCAAGGTCCTTTTGACTGTACTCATGCAATACAATTGAAAAGACGCATGGTATTGTATGGTAGCCGTTATCCCACTGACAAAGCAGCCTATTGTTGGACTGTCAATTTTTTTATACAAACAAAAACGATGGCCTAATAAAACGGAATAATAAATACCGGCTATGGGCTGACAGCGAAGCAAAAGAGGCAGAGCGAGCCAGCCAGGAGTCGAACCTAGAATCTTCTGATCCGTAGTCAGACGCGTTATCCATTGCGCCACTGGCCCACCGATCAGAGCGTCCTTGAGCTTACACGGGACCTGTTGGTGTTCGACTGGGCAGAGGCCTGTCATGACATCTACTTTTTCTCATGCCATTAACAGGCCTGGAGCCAACGTCAGGAAGGGGTCCGATGTGGGGCCTGCTATAAAAAACCTTCGAGATGGAGGCCTCACATATTGGGGATCTCGGTTGCTTTGTTTTCATGGCAAGTGGCGGTGTCGTTCGGATATTCCAACAGAGCCTGTGACAGTTTCTCAGCGGAAGAACTGGGATCCAGGGTCAGAGACGTCTCCTCTCCCGGAGGAAAATACAAGCCTTGGTGGTCTTGCTGCAAAATCTGGTAGAGGCCCACAGACGGGCTTGAGGGGAAGGTGTCAACAGACCTTCCCTGGTGGTCTAGTGGTTAGGATTCGGCGCTCTCACCGCCGCGGCCCGGGTTCGATTCCCGGTCAGGGAATGAGCTTTTGCCCTCCAAAGGCGGTCGTGATTGCAAAATGGCGGACTTCGAACTCGAGCGACCCTAGGAAATGTTTGCAAGTGAAAAAGAGCTCCTTCGAGCCGGAGTCGAACCAGCGACCTAAGGATTGCCAACTTGCCACCTACAGTCCTCCGCTCTACCAGCTGAGCTATCGAAGGCACACTGGTTGGTGACAGAACCTCAACCTATCAGGTTGCTGAAGCTCCGCCGCTGGCTAAAAGGGCTACTGGCACGGACAGACGTGCTGGCTGTTTCGACAAGTGAAGCAAAGAAAACGCCAACTTCCCATACCGGGAGTCGAACCCGGGCCGCCTGGGTGAAAACCAGGAATCCTGACCGCTAGACCATATGGGATCTTCCTCCCGCCTGGAACAGGCCCTTTGGCTTTTAGTGTGTGACAGCCCCCTTTAAGATCATGGGAATGATCCGAAGGGATTGTCTACTGAATTCAATTTCATCAGGCTCACCGGAGGGAGCTCTCATTTGCCACGCCCAGGGGGTTCAGTTAGGCATAATAGACAGTTCAGGCATAATAGACACTATAAACTGGTCGTAAAGCAAGGTCCTTTTGACTGTACTCATGCAATACAATTGAAAAGACGCATGGTATTGTATGGTAGCCGTTATCCCACTGACAAAGCAGCCTATTGTTGGACTGTCAATTTTTTTATACAAACAAAAACGATGGCCTAATAAAACGGAATAATAAATACCGGCTATGGGCTGACAGCGAAGCAAAAGAGGCAGAGCGAGCCAGCCAGGAGTCGAACCTAGAATCTTCTGATCCGTAGTCAGACGCGTTAACCATTGCGCCACTGGCCCACCGATCAGAGCGTCCTTGAGCTTACACGGGACCTGTTGGTGTTCGACTGGGCAGAGGCCTCTCATGACATCTACTTTTTCTCATGCCATTAACAGGCCTGGAGCCAACGTCAGGAAGGGGTCCGATGTGGGGCCTGCTATAAAAAACCTTCGAGATTGAGGCCTCACATATTGGGGATCTCGGTTGCTTTGTTTTCATGGCAAGTGGCGGTGTCGTTCGGATATTCCAACAGAGCCTGTGACAGTTTCTCAGCGGAAGAACTGGGATCCAGGGTCAGAGACGTCTCCTCTCCCGGAGGAAAATACAAGCCTTGGTGGTCTTGCTGCAAAATCTGGTAGAGGCCCACAGACGGGCTTGAGGGGAAGGTGTCAACAGACCTTCCCTGGTGGTCTAGTGGTTAGGATTCGGCGCTCTCACCGCCGCGGCCCGGGTTCGATTCCCGGTCAGGGAATGAGCTTTTGCCCTCCAAAGGCGGTCGTGATTGCAAAATGGCGGACATCGAACTCGAGCGACCCTAGGAAATGTTTGCGTGTGAAAAAGACCTCCTTCGAGCCGGAGTCGAACCAGCGACCTAAGGATTGCCAACTTGTCACCTACAGTCCTCCGCTCTACCAGCTGAGCTATCGAAGGCACACTGGTTGGTGACAGAACCTCAACCTATCAGGTTGCTGAAGCTCCGCCGCTGGCTAAAAGGGCTACTGGCACGGACAGACGTGCTGGCTGTTTCGACAAGTGAAGCAAAGAAAACGCCAACTTCCCATACCGGGAGTCGAACCTGGGCCGCCTGGGTGAAAACCAGGAATCCTGACCGCTAGACCATATGGGATCTTCCTCCCCCCTGGAACAGGCCCTTTGGCTTTTAGTGTGTGACAGCCCCCTTTAAGATCATGGGAATGATCCGAAGGGATTGTCTACTGAATTCAATTTCATCAGGCTCACCGGAGGGAGCTCTCATTTGCCACGCCCAGGGGGTTCAGTTTCCTCCCATTCCTGCGATGGCATAATAAGACACTATAAACTGGTCGTAAAGCAAGGTCCTTTTGACTGTACTCATGCAATACAATTGAATAGACGCATGGTATTGTATGGTAGCCGTTATCCCACTGACAAAGCAGCCTATTGTTGGACTGTCAATTTTTTTATACAAACAAAAACGATGGCCTAATAAAACGGAATAATAAATACCGGCTATGGGCTGACAGC
Source organism: Phoxinus phoxinus (assembly GCF_949152265.1). NCBI lineage: Eukaryota > Metazoa > Chordata > Actinopteri > Cypriniformes > Leuciscidae > Phoxinus > Phoxinus phoxinus. The sequence continues at coordinate 6,354,025 of NC_136897.1, forward strand.
GAAGCAAAAGAGGCAGAGCGAGCCAGGCAGGAGTCGAACCTAGAATCTTCTGATCCGTAGTCAGACGCGTTATCCATTGCGCCACTGGCCCACCGATCAGAGCGTCCTTGAGCTTACACGGGACCTGTTGGTGTTCGACTGGGCAGAGGCCTGTCATGACATCTACTTTTTCTCATGCCATTAACAGGCCTGGAGCCAACGTCAGGAAGGGGTCCGATGTGGGGCCTGCTATAAAAAACCTTCGAGATGGAGGCCTCACATATTGGGGATCTCGGTTGCTTTGTTTTCATGGCAAGTGGCGGTGTCGTTCGGATATTCCAACAGAGCCTGTGACAGTTTCTCAGCGGAAGAACTGGGATCCAGGGTCAGAGACGTCTCCTCTCCCGGAGGAAAATACAAGCCTTAGTGGTCTTGCTGCAAAATCTGGTAGAGGCCCACAGACGGGCTTGAGGGGAAGGGGTCAACAGACAAACTAGAACCTACAAACTAGACCCTGGTGGTCTAGTGGTTAGGATTCGGCGCTCTCACCGCCGCGGCCCGGGTTCGATTCCCGGTCAGGGAATGAGCTTTTGCCCTCCAAAGGCGGTCGTGATTGCAAAATGGCCGACTACGAACTCGAGCGACCCTAGGAAATGTTTGAGTGTGAAAAAGACCTCCTTCGAGCCGGAGTCGAACCAGCGACCTAAGGATTGCCAACTTGCCACCTACAGTCCTCCGCTCTACCAGCTGAGCTATCGAAGGCACACTGGTTGGTGACAGAACCTCAACCTATCAGGTTGCTGAAGCTCCGCCGCTGGCTAAAAGGGCTACTGGCACGGACAGACGTGCTGGCTGTTTCGACAAGTGAAGCAAAGAAAACGCCAACTTCCCATACCGGGAGTCGAACCCGTGCCGCCTGGGTGAAAACCAGGAATCCTGACCGCTAGACCATATGGGATCTTCCTCCCGCCTGGAACAGGCCCTTTGGCTTTTAGTGTGTGACAGCCCCCTTTAAGATCATGGGAATGATCCGAAGGGATTGTCTACTGAATTCAATTTCATCAGGCTCACCGGAGGGAGCTCTCATTTGCCACGCCCAGGGGGTTCAGTTTCCTCCCATTCCTGCGATGGCATAATAGACACTATAAACTGGTCGTAAAGCAAGGTCCTTTTGACTGTACTCATGCAATACAATTGAAAAGACGCATGGTATTGTATGGTAGCCGTTATCCCACTGACAAAGCAGCCTATTGTTGGACTGTCAATTTTTTTATACAAACAAAAACGATGGCCTAATCAAACGGAATAATAAATACCGGCTATGGGCTGACAGCGAAGCAAAAGAGGCAGATCGAGCCAGCCAGGAGTCGAACCTAGAATCTTCTGATCCGTAGTCAGACGCGTTATCCATTGCGCCACTGGCCCACCAATCAGAGCGTCCTTGAGCTTACACGGGACCTGTTGGTGTTCGACTGGGCAGAGGCCTGTCATGACATCTACTTTTTCTCATGCCATTAACAGGCCTGGAGCCAACGTCAGGAAGGGGTCCGATGTGGGGCCTGCTATAAAAAACCTTCGAGATGGAGGCCTCACATATTGGGGATCTCGGTTGCTTTGTTTTCATGGCAAGTGGCGGTGTCGTTCGGATATTCCAACAGAGCCTGTGACAGTTTCTCAGCGGAAGAACTGGGATCCAGGGTCAGAGACGTCTCCTCTCCCGGAGGAAAATACAAGCCTTAGTGGTCTTGCTGCAAAATCTGGTAGAGGCCCACAGACGGGCTTGAGGGGAAGGGGTCAACAGACCTTCCCTGGTGGTCTAGTGGTTAGGATTCGGCGCTCTCACCGCCGCGGCCCGGGTTCGATTCCCGGTCAGGGAATGAGCTTTTGCCCTCCAAAGGCGGTCGTGATTGCAAAATGGCCGACTACGAACTCGAGCGACCCTAGGAAATGTTTGAGTGTGAAAAAGACCTCCTTCGAGCCGGAGTCGAACCAGCGACCTAAGGATTGCCAACTTGCCACCTACAGTCCTCCGCTCTACCAGCTGAGCTATCGAAGGCACACTGGTTGGTGACAGAACCTCAACCTATCAGGTTGCTGAAGCTCCGCTGCTGGCTAAAAGGGCTTCTGGCACGGACAGACGTGCTGGCTGTTTCGATAAGTGAAGCAAAGAAAACGCCAACTTCCCATACCGGGAGTCGAACCCGGGCCGCCTGGGTGAAAACCAGGAATCCTGACCGCTAGACCATATGGGATCTTCCTCCCGCCTGGAACAGGCCCTTTGGCTTTTAGTGTGTGACAGCCCCCTTTAAGATCATGGGAATGATCCGAAGGGATTGTCTACTGAATTCAATTTCATCAGGCTCACCGGAGGGAGCTCTCATTTGCCACGCCCAGGGGGTTCAGTTTCCTCCCATTCCTGCGATGGCATAATAGACACTATAAACTGGTCGTAAAGCAAGGTCCTTTTGACTGTACTCATGCAATACAATTGAAAAGACGCATGGTATTGTATGGTAGCCGTTATCCCACTGACAAAGCAGCCTATTGTTGGACTGTCAATTTTTTTATACAAACAAAAACGATGGCCTAATAAAACGGAATAATAAATACCGGCTATGGGCTGACAGCGAAGCAAAAGAGGCCGAGCCAGCCAGGAGTCGAACCTAGAATCTTCTGATCCGTAGTCAGACGCGTTATCCATTGCGCCACTGGCCCACCGATCAGAGCGTCCTTGAGCTTACACGGGACCTGTTGGTGTTCGACTGGGCAGAGGCCTGTCATGACATCTACTTTTTCTCATGCCATTAACAGGCCTGGAGCCAACGTCAGGAAGGGGTCCGATGTGGGGCCTGCTATAAAAAACCTTCGAGATGGAGGCCTCACATATTGGGGATCTCGGTTGCTTTGTTTTCATGGCAAGTGGCGGTGTCGTTCGGATATTCCAACAGAGCCTGTGACAGTTTCTCAGCGGAAGAACTGGGATCCAGGGTCAGAGACGTCTCCTCTCCCGGAGGAAAATACAAGCCTTGGTGGTCTTGCTGCAAAATCTGGTAGAGGCCCACAGACGGGCTTGAGGGGAAGGTGTCAACAGACCTTCCCTGGTGGTCTAGTGGTTAGGATTCGGCGCTCTCACCGCCGCGGCCCGGGTTCGATTCCCGGTCAGGGAATGAGCTTTTGCCCTCCAAAGGCGGTCGTGATTGCAAAATGGCGGACATCGAACTCGAGCGACCCTAGGAAATGTTTGCGTGTGAAAAAGACCTCCTTCGAGCCGGAGTCGAACCAGCGACCTAAGGATTGCCAACTTGTCACCTACAGTCCTCCGCTCTACCAGCTGAGCTATCGAAGGCACACTGGTTGGTGACAGAACCTCAACCTATCAGGTTGCTGAAGCTCCGCCGCTGGCTAAAAGGGCTACTGGCACGGACAGACGTGCTGGCTGTTTCGACAAGTGAAGCAAAGAAAACGCCAACTTCCCATACCGGGAGTCGAACCTGGGCCGCCTGGGTGAAAACCAGGAATCCTGACCGCTAGACCATATGGGATCTTCCTCCCCCCTGGAACAGGCCCTTTGGCTTTTAGTGTGTGACAGCCCCCTTTAAGATCATGGGAATGATCCGAAGGGATTGTCTACTGAATTCAATTTCATCAGGCTCACCGGAGGGAGCTCTCATTTGCCACGCCCAGGGGGTTCAGTTTCCTCCCATTCCTGCGATGGCATAATAGACACTATAAACTGGTCGTAAAGCAAGGTCCTTTTGACTGTACTCATGCAATACAATTGAAAAGACGCATGGTATTGTATGGTAGCCGTTATCCCACTGACAAAGCAGCCTATTGTTGGACTGTCAATTTTTTTATACAAACAAAAACGATGGCCTAATCAAACGGAATAATAAATACCGGCTATGGGCTGACAGCGAAGCAAAAGAGGCAGAGCGAGCCAGCCAGGAGTCGAACCTAGAATCTTCTGATCCGTAGTCAGACGCGTTATCCATTGCGCCACTGGCCCACCAATCAGAGCGTCCTTGAGCTTACACGGGACCTGTTGGTGTTCGACTGGGCAGAGGCCTGTCATGACATCTACTTTTTCTCATGCCATTAACAGGCCTGGAGCCAACGTCAGGAAGGGGTCCGATGTGGGGCCTGCTATAAAAAACCTTCGAGATGGAGGCCTCACATATTGGGGATCTCGGTTGCTTTGTTTTCATGGCAAGTGGCGGTGTCGTTCGGATATTCCAACAGAGCCTGTGACAGTTTCTCAGCGGAGGAACTGGGATCCAGGGTCAGAGACGTCTCCTCTCCCGGAGGAAAATACAAGCCTTGGTGGTCTTGCTGCAAAATCTGGTAGAGGCCCACAGACGGGCTTGAGGGGAAGGTGTCAACAGACCTTCCCTGGTGGTCTAGTGGTTAGGATTCGGCGCTCTCACCGCCGCGGCCCGGGTTCGATTCCCGGTCAGGGAATGAGCTTTTGCCCTCCAAAGGCGGTCGTGATTGCAAAATGGCGGACTTCGAACTCGAGCGACCCTAGGAAATGTTTGCAAGTGAAAAAGAGCTCCTTCGAGCCGGAGTCGAACCAGCGACCTAAGGATTGCCAACTTGCCACCTACAGTCCTCCGCTCTACCAGCTGAGCTATCGAAGGCACACTGGTTGGTGACAGAACCTCAACCTATCAGGTTGCTGAAACTCCGCCGCTGGCTAAAAGGGCTACTGGCACGGACAGACGTGCTGGCTGTTTCGACAAGTGAAGCAAAGAAAACGCCAACTTCCCATACCGGGAGTCGAACCCGGGCCGCCTGGGTGAAAACCAGGAATCCTGACCGCTAGACCATATGGGATCTTCCTCCCGCCTGGAACAGGCCCTTTGGCTTTTAGTGTGTGACAGCCCCCTTTAAGATCATGGGAATGATCCGAAGGGATTGTCTACTGAATTCAATTTCATCAGGCTCACCGGAGGGAGCTCTCATTTGCCACGCCCAGGGGGTTCAGTTTCCTCCCATTCCTGCGATGGCATAATAGACACTATAAACTGGTCGTAAAGCAAGGTCCTTTTGACTGTACTCATGCAATACAATTGAAAAGACGCATGGTATTGTATGGTAGCCGTTATCCCACTGACAAAGCAGCCTATTGTTGGACTGTCAATTTTTTTATACAAACAAAAACGATGGCCTAATAAAACGGAATAATAAATACCGGCTATGGGCTGACAGCGAAGCAAAAGAGGCCGAGCCAGCCAGGAGTCGAACCTAGAATTTTCTGATCCGTAGTCAGACGCGTTATCCATTGCGCCACTGGCCCACCGATCAGAGCGTCCTTGAGCTTACACGGGACCTGTTGGTGTTCGACTGGGCAGAGGCCTGTCATGACATCTACTTTTTCTCATGCCATTAACAGGCCTGGAGCCAACGTCAGGAAGGGGTCCGATGTGGGGCCTGCTATAAAAAACCTTCGAGATGGAGGCCTCACATATTGGGGATCTCGGTTGCTTTGTTTTCATGGCAAGTGGCGGTGTCGTTCGGATATTCCAACAGAGCCTGTGACAGTTTCTCAGCGGAAGAACTGGGATCCAGGGTCAGAGACGTCTCCTCTCCCGGAGGAAAATACAAGCCTTGGTGGTCTTGCTGCAAAATCTGGTAGAGGCCCACAGACGGGCTTGAGGGGAAGGTGTCAACAGACCTTCCCTGGTGGTCTAGTGGTTAGGATTCGGCGCTCTCACCGCCGCGGCCCGGGTTCGATTCCCGGTCAGGGAATGAGCTTTTGCCCTCCAAAGGCGGTCGTGATTGCAAAATGGCGGACTTCGAACTCGAGCGACCCTAGGAAATGTTTGCAAGTGAAAAAGAGCTCCTTCGAGCCGGAGTCGAACCAGCGACCTAAGGATTGCCAACTTGCCACCTACAGTCCTCCGCTCTACCAGCTGAGCTATCGAAGGCACACTGGTTGGTGACAGAACCTCAACCTATCAGGTTGCTGAAGCTCCGCCGCTGGCTAAAAGGGCTACTGGCACGGACAGACGTGCTGGCTGTTTCGACAAGTGAAGCAAAGAAAACGCCAACTTCCCATACCGGGAGTCGAACCCGGGCGAAAACCAGGAATCCTGACCGCTAGACCATATGGGATCTTCCTCCCGCCTGGAACAGGCCCTTTGGCTTTTAGTGTGTGACAGCCCCCTTTAAGATCATGGGAATGATCCGAAGGGATTGTCTACTGAATTCAATTTCATCAGGCTCACCGGAGGGAGCTCTCATTTGCCACGCCCAGGGGGTTCAGTTTCCTCCCATTCCTGCGATGGCATAATAGACACTATAAACTGGTCGTAAAGCAAGGTCCTTTTGACTGTACTCATGCAATACAATTGAAAAGACGCATGGTATTGTATGGTAGCCGTTATCCCACTGACAAAGCAGCCTATTGTTGGACTGTCAATTTTTTTATACAAACAAAAACGATGGCCTAATAAAACGGAATAATAAATACCGGCTATGGGCTGACAGCGAAGCAAAAGAGGCCGAGCCAGCCAGGAGTCGAACCTAGAATCTTCTGATCCGTAGTCAGACGCGTTATCCATTGCGCCACTGGCCCACCGATCAGAGCGTCCTTGAGCTTACACGGGACCTGTTGGTGTTCGACTGGGCAGAGGCCTGTCATGACATCTACTTTTTCTCATGCCATTAACAGGCCTGGAGCCAACGTCAGGAAGGGGTCCGATGTGGGGCCTGCTATAAAAAACCTTCGAGATGGAGGCCTCACATATTGGGGATCTCGGTTGCTTTGTTTTCATGGCAAGTGGCGGTGTCGTTCGGATATTCCAACAGAGCCTGTGACAGTTTCTCAGCGGAAGAACTGGGATCCAGGGTCAGAGACGTCTCCTCTCCCGGAGGAAAATACAAGCCTTAGTGGTCTTGCTGCAAAATCTGGTAGAGGCCCACAGACGGGCTTGAGGGGAAGGGGTCAACAGACCTTCCCTGGTGGTCTAGTGGTTAGGATTCGGCGCTCTCACCGCCGCGGCCCGGGTTCGATTCCCGGTCAGGGAATGAGCTTTTGCCCTCCAAAGGCGGTCGTGATTGCAAAATGGCCGACTAAGAACTCGAGCGACCCTAGGAAATGTTTGAGTGTGAAAAAGACCTCCTTCGAGCCGGAGTCGAACCAGCGACCTAAGGATTGCCAACTTGCCACCTACAGTCCTCCGCTCTACCAGCTGAGCTATCGAAGGCACACTGGTTGGTGACAGAACCTCAACCTATCAGGTTGCTGAAGCTCCGCCGCTGGCTAAAAGGGCTACTGGCACGGACAGACGTGCTGGCTGTTTCGACAAGTGAAGCAAAGAAAACGCCAACTTCCCATACCGGGAGTCGAACCCGGGCCGCCTGGGTGAAAACCAGGAATCCTGACCGCTAGACCATATGGGATCTTCCTCCCGCCTGGAACAGGCCCTTTGGCTTTTAGTGTGTGACAGCCCCCTTTAAGATCATGGGAATGATCCGAAGGGATTGTCTACTGAATTCAATTTCATCAGGCTCACCGGAGGGAGCTCTCATTTGCCACGCCCAGGGGGTTCAGTTTCCTCCCATTCCTGCGATGGCATAATAGACACTATAAACTGGTCGTAAAGCAAGGTCCTTTTGACTGTACTCATGCAATACAATTGAAAAGACGCATGGTATTGTATGGTAGCCGTTATCCCACTGACAAAGCAGCCTATTGTTGGACTGTCAATTTTTTTATACAAACAAAAACGATGGCCTAATCAAACGGAATAATAAATACCGGCTATGGGCTGACAGCGAAGCAAAAGAGGCAGAGCGAGCCAGCCAGGAGTCGAACCTAGAATCTTCTGATCCGTAGTCAGACGCGTTATCCATTGCGCCACTGGCCCACCAATCAGAGCGTCCTTGAGCTTACACGGGACCTGTTGGTGTTCGACTGGGCAGAGGCCTGTCATGACATCTACTTTTTCTCATGCCATTAACAGGCCTGGAGCCAACGTCAGGAAGGGGTCCGATGTGGGGCCTGCTATAAAAAACCTTCGAGATGGAGGCCTCACATATTGGGGATCTCGGTTGCTTTGTTTTCATGGCAAGTGGCGGTGTCGTTCGGATATTCCAACAGAGCCTGTGACAGTTTCTCAGCGGAAGAACTGGGATCCAGGGTCAGAGACGTCTCCTCTCCCGGAGGAAAATACAAGCCTTGGTGGTCTTGCTGCAAAATCTGGTAGAGGCCCACAGACGGGCTTGAGGGGAAGGTGTCAACAGACCTTCCCTGGTGGTCTAGTGGTTAGGATTCGGCGCTCTCACCGCCGCGGCCCGGGTTCGATTCCCGGTCAGGGAATGAGCTTTTGCCCTCCACAGGCGGTCGTGATTGCAAAATGGCGGACTACGAACTCGAGCGACCCTAGGAAATGTTTGCAAGTGAAAAAGAGCTCCTTCGAGCCGGAGTCGAACCAGCGACCTAAGGATTGCCAACTTGCCACCTACAGTCCTTCGCTCTACCAGCTGAGCTATCGAAGGCACACTGGTTGGTGACAGAACCTCAACCTATCAGGTTGCTGAAGCTCCGCCGCTGGCTAAAAGGGCTACTGGCACGGACAGACGTGCTGGCTGTTTCGACAAGTGAAGCAAAGAAAACGCCAACTTCCCATACCGGGAGTCGAACCCGGGCCGCCTGGGTGAAAACCAGGAATCCTGACCGCTAGACCATATGGGATCTTCCTCCCGCCTGGAACAGGCCCTTTGGCTTTTAGTGTGTGACAGCCCCCTTTAAGATCATGGGAATGATCCGAAGGGATTGTCTACTGAATTCAATTTCATCAGGCTCACCGGAGGGAGCTCTCATTTGCCACGCCCAGGGGGTTCAGTTTCCTCCCATTCCTGCGATGGCATAATAGACACTATAAACTGGTCGTAAAGCAAGGTCCTTTTGACTGTACTCATGCAATACAATTGAAAAGACGCATGGTATTGTATGGTAGCCGTTATCCCACTGACAAAGCAGCCTATTGTTGGACTGTCAATTTTTTTATACAAACAAAAACGATGGCCTAATAAAACGGAATAATAAATACCGGCTATGGGCTGACAGCGAAGCAAAAGAGGCAGAGCGAGCCAGCCAGGAGTCGAACCTAGAATCTTCTGATCCGTAGTCAGACGCGTTATCCATTGCGCCACTGGCCCACCGATCAGAGCGTCCTTGAGCTTACACGGGACCTGTTGGTGTTCGACTGGGCAGAGGCCTGTCATGACATCTACTTTTTCTCATGCCATTAACAGGCCTGGAGCCAACGTCAGGAAGGGGTCCGATTTGGGGCCTGCTATAAAAAACCTTCGAGATGGAGGCCTCACATATTGGGGATCTCGGTTGCTTTGTTTTCATGGCAAGTGGCGGTGTCGTTCGGATATTCCAACAGAGCCTGTGACAGTTTCTCAGCGGAAGAACTGGGATCCAGGGTCAGAGACGTCTCCTCTCCCGGAGGAAAATACAAGCCTTGGTGGTCTTGCTGCAAAATCTGGTAGAGGCCCACAGACGGGCTTGAGGGGAAGGTGTCAACAGACCTTCCCTGGTGGTCTAGTGGTTAGGATTCGGCGCTCTCACCGCCGCGGCCCGGGTTCGATTCCCAGTCAGGGAATGAGCTTTTGCCCTCCAAAGGCGGTCGTGATTGCAAAATGGCGGACATCGAACTCGAGCGACCCTAGGAAATGTTTGCGTGTGAAAAAGACCTCCTTCGAGCCGGAGTCGAACCAGCGACCTAAGGATTGCCAACTTGCCACCTACAGTCCTCCGCTCTACCAGCTGAGCTATCGAAGGCACACTGGTTGGTGACAGAACCTCAACCTATCAGGTTGCTGAAGCTCCGCCGCTGGCTAAAAGGGCTACTGGCACGGACAGACGTGCTGGCTGTTTCGACAAGTGAAGCAAAGAAAACGCCAACTTCCCATACCGGGAGTCGAACCCGGGCCGCCTGGGTGAAAACCAGGAATCCTGACCGCTAGACCATATGGGATCTTCCTCCCGCCTGGAACAGGCCCTTTGGCTTTTAGTGTGTGACAGCCCCCTTTAAGATCATGGGAATGATCCGAAGGGATTGTCTACTGAATTCAATTTCATCAGGCTCACCGGAGGGAGCTCTCATTTGCCACGCCCAGGGGGTTCAGTTTCCTCCCATTCCTGCGATGGCATAATAAGACACTATAAACTGGTCGTAAAGCAAGGTCCTTTTGACTGTACTCATGCAATACAATTGAAAAGACGCATGGTATTGTATGGTAGCCGTTATCCCACTGACAAAGCAGCCTATTGTTGGACTGTCAATTTTTTTATACAAACAAAAACGATGGCCTAATAAAACGGAATAATAAATACCGGCTATGGGCTGACAGCGAAGCAAAAGAGGCAGAGCGAGCCAGCCAGGAGTCGAACCTAGAATCTTCTGATCCGTAGTCAGACGCGTTATCCATTGCGCCACTGGCCCACCGATCAGAGTGTCCTTGAGCTTACACGGGACCTGTTGGTGTTCGACTGGGCAGAGGCCTGTCATGACATCTACTTTTTCTCATGCCATTAACAGGCCTGGAGCCAACGTCAGGAAGGGGTCCGATGTGGGGCCTGCTATAAAAAACCTTCGAGATGGAGGCCTCACATATTGGGGATCTCGGTTGCTTTGTTTTCATGGCAAGTGGCGGTGTCGTTCGGATATTCCAACAGAGCCTGTGACAGTTTCTCAGCGGAAGAACTGGGATCCAGGGTCAGAGACGTCTCCTCTCCCGGAGGAAAATACAAGCCTTAGTGGTCTTGCTGCAAAATCTGGTAGAGGCCCACAGATGGGCTTGAGGGGAAGGGGTCAACAGACCTTCCCTGGTGGTCTAGTGGTTAGGATTCGGCGCTCTCACCGCCGCGGCCCGGGTTCGATTCCCGGTCAGGGAATGAGCTTTTGCCCTCCAAAGGCGGTCGTGATTGCAAAATGGCCGACTACGAACTCGAGCGACCCTAGGAAATGTTTGAGTGTGAAAAAGACCTCCTTCGAGCCGGAGTCGAACCAGCGACCTAAGGATTGCCAACTTGCCACCTACAGTCCTCCGCTCTACCAGCTGAGCTATCGAAGGCACACTGGTTGGTGACAGAACCTCAACCTATCAGGTTGCTGAAGCTCCGCCGCTGGCTAAAAGGGCTACTGGCACGGACAGACGTGCTGGCTGTTTCGACAAGTGAAGCAAAGAAAACGCCAACTTCCCATACCGGGAGTCGAACCCGGGCCGCCTGGGTGAAAACCAGGAATCCTGACCGCTAGACCATATGGGATCTTCCTCCCGCCTGGAACAGGCCCTTTGGCTTTTAGTGTGTGACAGCCCCCTTTAAGATCATGGGAATGATCCGAAGGGATTGTCTACTGAATTCAATTTCATCAGGCTCACCGGAGGGAGCTCTCATTTGCCACGCCCAGGGGGTTCAGTTTCCTCCCATTCCTGCGATGGCATAATAGACACTATAAACTGGTCGTAAAGCAAGGTCCTTTTGACTGTACTCATGCAATACAATTGAAAAGACGCATGGTATTGTATGGTAGCCGTTATCCCACTGACAAAGCAGCCTATTGTTGGACTGTCAATTTTTTTATACAAACAAAAACGATGGCCTAATCAAACGGAATAATAAATACCGGCTATGGGCTGACAGCGAAGCAAAAGAGGCAGAGCGAGCCAGCCAGGAGTCGAACCTAGAATCTTCTGATCCGTAGTCAGACGCGTTATCCATTGCGCCACTGGCCCACCAATCAGAGCGTCCTTGAGCTTACACGGGACCTGTTGGTGTTCGACTGGGCAGAGGCCTGTCATGACATCTACTTTTTCTCATGCCATTAACAGGCCTGGAGCCAACGTCAGGAAGGGGTCCGATGTGGGGCCTGCTATAAAAAACCTTCGAGATGGAGGCCTCACATATTGGGGATCTCGGTTGCTTTGTTTTCATGGCAAGTGGCGGTGTCGTTCGGATATTCCAACAGAGCCTGTGACAGTTTCTCAGCGGAAGAACTGGGATCCAGGGTCAGAGACGTCTCCTCTCCCGGAGGAAAATACAAGCCTTAGTGGTCTTGCTGCAAAATCTGGTAGAGGCCCACAGACGGGCTTGAGGGGAAGGGGTCAACAGACCTTCCCTGGTGGTCTAGTGGTTAGGATTCGGCGCTCTCACCGCCGCGGCCCGGGTTCGATTCCCGGTCAGGGAATGAGCTTTTGCCCTCCAAAGGCGGTCGTGATTGCAAAATGGCCGAATACGAACTCGAGCGACCCTAGGAAATGTTTGAGTGTGAAAAAGACCTCCTTCGAGCCGGAGTCGAACCAGCGACCTAAGGATTGCCAACTTGCCACCTACAGTCCTCCGCTCTACCAGCTGAGCTATCGAAGGCACACTGGTTGGTGACAGAACCTCAACCTATCAGGTTGCTGAAGCTCCGCCGCTGGCTAAAAGGGCTTCTGGCACGGACAGACGTGCTGGCTGTTTCGATAAGTGAAGCAAAGAAAACGCCAACTTCCCATACCGGGAGTCGAACCCGGGCCGCCTGGGTGAAAACCAGGAATCCTGACCGCTAGACCATATGGGATCTTCCTCCCGCCTGGAACAGGCCCTTTGGCTTTTAGTGTGTGACAGCCCCCTTTAAGATCATGGGAATGATCCGAAGGGATTGTCTACTGAATTCAATTTCATCAGGCTCACCGGAGGGAGCTCTCATTTGCCACGCCCAGGGGGTTCAGTTTCCTCCCATTCCTGCGATGGCATAATAGACACTATAAACTGGTCGTAAAGCAAGGTCCTTTTGACTGTACTCATGCAATACAATTGAAAAGACGCATGGTATTGTATGGTAGCCGTTATCCCACTGACAAAGCAGCCTATCCCTTTTTTTATACAAACAAAAACGATGGCCTAATAAAACGGAATAATAAATACCGGCTATGGGCTGACAGCGAAGCAAAAGAGGCCGAGCCAGCCAGGAGTCGAACCTAGAATCTTCTGATCCGTAGTCAGACGCGTTATCCATTGCGCCACTGGCCCACCGATCAGAGCGTCCTTGAGCTTACACGGGACCTGTTGGTGTTCGACTGGGCAGAGGCCTGTCATGACATCTACTTTTTCTCATGCCATTAACAGGCCTGGAGCCAACGTCAGGAAGGGGTCCGATGTGGGGCCTGCTATAAAAAACCTTCGAGATGGAGGCCTCACATATTGGGGATCTCGGTTGCTTTGTTTTCATGGCAAGTGGCGGTGTCGTTCGGATATTCCAACAGAGCCTGTGACAGTTTCTCAGCGGAAGAACTGGGATCCAGGGTCAGAGACGTCTCCTCTCCCGGAGGAAAATACAAGCCTTAGTGGTCTTGCTGCAAAATCTGGTAGAGGCCCACAGACGGGCTTGAGGGGAAGGGGTCAACAGACCTTCCCTGGTGGTCTAGTGGTTAGGATTCGGCGCTCTCACCGCCGCGGCCCGGGTTCGATTCCCGGTCAGGGAATGAGCTTTTGCCCTCCAAAGGCGGTCGTGATTGCAAAATGGCCGACTACGAACTCGAGCGACCCTAGGAAATGTTTGAGTGTGAAAAAGACCTCCTTCGAGCCGGAGTCGAACCAGCGACCTAAGGATTGCCAACTTGCCACCTACAGTCCTCCGCTCTACCAGCTGAGCTATCGAAGGCACACTGGTTGGTGACAGAACCTCAACCTATCAGGTTGCTGAAGCTCCGCCGCTGGCTAAAAGGGCTACTGGCACGGACAGACGTGCTGGCTGTTTCGATAAGTGAAGCAAAGAAAACGCCAACTTCCCATACCGGGAGTCGAACCCGGGCCGCCTGGGTGAAAACCAGGAATCCTGACCGCTAGACCATATGGGATCTTCCTCCCGCCTGGAACAGGCCCTTTGGCTTTCAGTGTGTGACAGCCCCCTTTAAGATCATGGGAATGATCCGAAGGGATTGTCTACTGAATTCAATTTCATCAGGCTCACCAGAGGGAGCTCTCATTTGCCACGCCCAGGGGGTTCAGTTTCCTCCCATTCCTGCGATGGCATAATAGACACTATAAACTGGTCGTAAAGCAAGGTCCTTTTGACTGTACTCATGCAATACAATTGAAAAGACGCATGGTATTGTATGGTAGCCGTTATCCCACTGACAAAGCAGCCTATTGTTGGACTGTCAATTTTTTTATACAAACAAAAACGATGGCCTAATCAAACGGAATAATAAATACCGGCTATGGGCTGACAGCGAAGCAAAAGAGGCAGGGCGAGCCAGCCAGGAGTCGAACCTAGAATCTTCTGATCCGTAGTCAGACGCGTTATCCATTGCGCCACTGGCCCACCGATCAGAGCGTCCTTGAGCTTACACGGGACCTGTTGGTGTTCGACTGGGCAGAGGCCTGTCATGACATCTACTTTTTCTCATGCCATTAACAGGCCTGGAGCCAACGTCAGGAAGGGGTCCGATGTGGGGCCTGCTATAAAAAACCTTCGAGATGGAGGCCTCACATATTGGGGATCTCGGTTGCTTTGTTTTCATGGCAAGTGGCGGTGTCGTTCGGATATTCCAACAGAGCCTGTGACAGTTTCTCAGCGGAAGAACTGGGATCCAGGGTCAGAGACGTCTCCTCTCCCGGAGGAAAATACAAGCCTTAGTGGTCTTGCTGCAAAATCTGGTAGAGGCCCACAGACGGGCTTGAGGGGAAGGTGTCAACAGACCTTCCCTGGTGGTCTAGTGGTTAGGATTCGGCGCTCTCACCGCCGCGGCCCGGGTTCGATTCCCGGTCAGGGAATGAGCTTTTGCCCTCCAAAGGCGGTCGTGATTGCAAAATGGCGGACTTCGAACTCGAGCGACCCTAGGAAATGTTTGCAAGTGAAAAAGAGCTCCTTCGAGCCGGAGTCGAACCAGCGACCTAAGGATTGCCAACTTGCCACCTACAGTCCTCCGCTCTACCAGCTGAGCTATCGAAGGCACACTGGTTGGTGACAGAACCTCAACCTATCAGGTTGCTGAAGCTCCGCCGCTGGCTAAAAGGGCTACTGGCACGGACAGACGTGCTGGCTGTTTCGACAAGTGAAGCAAAGAAAACGCCAACTTCCCATACCGGGAGTCGAACCCGGGCCGCCTGGGTGAAAACCAGGAATCCTGACCGCTAGACCATATGGGATCTTCCTCCCGCCTGGAACAGGCCCTTTGGCTTTTAGTGTGTGACAGCCCCCTTTAAGATCATGGGAATGATCCGAAGGGATTGTCTACTGAATTCAATTTCATCAGGCTCACCGGAGGGAGCTCTCATTTGCCACGCCCAGGGGGTTCAGTTTCCTCCCATTCCTGCGATGGCATAATAGACACTATAAACTGGTCGTAAAGCAAGGTCCTTTTGACTGTACTCATGCAATACAATTGAAAAGACGCATGGTATTGTATGGTAGCCGTTATCCCACTGACAAAGCAGCCTATTGTTGGACTGTCAATTTTTTTATACAAACAAAAACGATGGCCTAATAAAACGGAATAATAAATACCGGCTATGGGCTGACAGCGAAGCAAAAGAGGCAGAGCGAGCCAGCCAGGAGTCGAACCTAGAATCTTCTGATCCGTAGTCAGACGCGTTATCCATTGCGCCACTGGCCCACCGATCAGAGTGTCCTTGAGCTTACACGGGACCTGTTGGTGTTCGACTGGGCAGAGGCCTGTCATGACATCTACTTTTTCTCATGCCATTAACAGGCCTGGAGCCAACGTCAGGAAGGGGTCCGATGTGGGGCCTGCTATAAAAAACCTTCGAGATGGAGGCCTCACATATTGGGGATCTCGGTTGCTTTGTTTTCATGGCAAGTGGCGGTGTCGTTCGGATATTCCAACAGAGCCTGTGACAGTTTCTCAGCGGAAGAACTGGGATCCAGGGTCAGAGACGTCTCCTCTCCCGGAGGAAAATACAAGCCTTAGTGGTCTTGCTGCAAAATCTGGTAGAGGCCCACAGATGGGCTTGAGGGGAAGGGGTCAACAGACCTTCCCTGGTGGTCTAGTGGTTAGGATTCGGCGCTCTCACCGCCGCGGCCCGGGTTCGATTCCCGGTCAGGGAATGAGCTTTTGCCCTCCAAAGGCGGTCGTGATTGCAAAATGGCCGACTACGAACTCGAGCGACCCTAGGAAATGTTTGAGTGTGAAAAAGACCTCCTTCGAGCCGGAGTCGAACCAGCGACCTAAGGATTGCCAACTTGCCACCTACAGTCCTCCGCTCTACCAGCTGAGCTATCGAAGGCACACTGGTTGGTGACAGAACCTCAACCTATCAGGTTGCTGAAGCTCCGCCGCTGGCTAAAAGGGCTACTGGCACGGACAGACGTGCTGGCTGTTTCGACAAGTGAAGCAAAGAAAACGCCAACTTCCCATACCGGGAGTCGAACCCGGGCCGCCTGGGTGAAAACCAGGAATCCTGACCGCTAGACCATATGGGATCTTCCTCCCGCCTGGAACAGGCCCTTTGGCTTTTAGTGTGTGACAGCCCCCTTTAAGATCATGGGAATGATCCGAAGGGATTGTCTACTGAATTCAATTTCATCAGGCTCACCGGAGGGAGCTCTCATTTGCCACGCCCAGGGGGTTCAGTTTCCTCCCATTCCTGCGATGGCATAATAGACACTATAAACTGGTCGTAAAGCAAGGTCCTTTTGACTGTACTCATGCAATACAATTGAAAAGACGCATGGTATTGTATGGTAGCCGTTATCCCACTGACAAAGCAGCCTATTGTTGGACTGTCAATTTTTTTATACAAACAAAAACGATGGCCTAATCAAACGGAATAATAAATACCGGCTATGGGCTGACAGCGAAGCAAAAGAGGCAGAGCGAGCCAGCCAGGAGTCGAACCTAGAATCTTCTGATCCGTAGTCAGACGCGTTATCCATTGCGCCACTGGCCCACCAATCAGAGCGTCCTTGAGCTTACACGGGACCTGTTGGTGTTCGACTGGGCAGAGGCCTGTCATGACATCTACTTTTTCTCATGCCATTAACAGGCCTGGAGCCAACGTCAGGAAGGGGTCCGATGTGGGGCCTGCTATAAAAAACCTTCGAGATGGAGGCCTCACATATTGGGGATCTCGGTTGCTTTGTTTTCATGGCAAGTGGCGGTGTCGTTCGGATATTCCAACAGAGCCTGTGACAGTTTCTCAGCGGAAGAACTGGGATCCAGGGTCAGAGACGTCTCCTCTCCCGGAGGAAAATACAAGCCTTAGTGGTCTTGCTGCAAAATCTGGTAGAGGCCCACAGACGGGCTTGAGGGGAAGGGGTCAACAGACCTTCCCTGGTGGTCTAGTGGTTAGTATTCGGCGCTCTCACCGCCGCGGCCCGGGTTCGATTCCCGGTCAGGGAATGAGCTTTTGCCCTCCAAAGGCGGTCGTGATTGCAAAATGGCCGAATACGAACTCGAGCGACCCTAGGAAATGTTTGAGTGTGAAAAAGACCTCCTTCGAGCCGGAGTCGAACCAGCGACCTAAGGATTGCCAACTTGCCACCTACAGTCCTCCGCTCTACCAGCTGAGCTATCGAAGGCACACTGGTTGGTGACAGAACCTCAACCTATCAGGTTGCTGAAGCTCCGCCGCTGGCTAAAAGGGCTTCTGGCACGGACAGACGTGCTGGCTGTTTCGATAAGTGAAGCAAAGAAAACGCCAACTTCCCATACCGGGAGTCGAACCCGGGCCGCCTGGGTGAAAACCAGGAATCCTGACCGCTAGACCATATGGGATCTTCCTCCCGCCTGGAACAGGCCCTTTGGCTTTTAGTGTGTGACAGCCCCCTTTAAGATCATGGGAATGATCCGAAGGGATTGTCTACTGAATTCAATTTCATCAGGCTCACCGGAGGGAGCTCTCATTTGCCACGCCCAGGGGGTTCAGTTTCCTCCCATTCCTGCGATGGCATAATAGACACTATAAACTGGTCGTAAAGCAAGGTCCTTTTGACTGTACTCATGCAATACAATTGAAAAGACGCATGGTATTGTATGGTAGCCGTTATCCCACTGACAAAGCAGCCTATCCCTTTTTTTATACAAACAAAAACGATGGCCTAATAAAACGGAATAATAAATACCGGCTATGGGCTGACAGCGAAGCAAAAGAGGCCGAGCCAGCCAGGAGTCGAACCTAGAATCTTCTGATCCGTAGTCAGACGCGTTATCCATTGCGCCACTGGCCCACCGATCAGAGCGTCCTTGAGCTTACACGGGACCTGTTGGTGTTCGACTGGGCAGAGGCCTGTCATGACATCTACTTTTTCTCATGCCATTAACAGGCCTGGAGCCAACGTCAGGAAGGGGTCCGATGTGGGGCCTGCTATAAAAAACCTTCGAGATGGAGGCCTCACATATTGGGGATCTCGGTTGCTTTGTTTTCATGGCAAGTGGCGGTGTCGTTCGGATATTCCAACAGAGCCTGTGACAGTTTCTCAGCGGAAGAACTGGGATCCAGGGTCAGAGACGTCTCCTCTCCCGGAGGAAAATACAAGCCTTAGTGGTCTTGCTGCAAAATCTGGTAGAGGCCCACAGACGGGCTTGAGGGGAAGGGGTCAACAGACCTTCCCTGGTGGTCTAGTGGTTAGGATTCGGCGCTCTCACCGCCGCGGCCCGGGTTCGATTCCCGGTCAGGGAATGAGCTTTTGCCCTCCAAAGGCGGTCGTGATTGCAAAATGGCCGACTACGAACTCGAGCGACCCTAGGAAATGTTTGAGTGTGAAAAAGACCTCCTTCGAGCCGGAGTCGAACCAGCGACCTAAGGATTGCCAACTTGCCACCTACAGTCCTCCGCTCTACCAGCTGAGCTATCGAAGGCACACTGGTTGGTGACAGAACCTCAACCTATCAGGTTGCTGAAGCTCCGCCGCTGGCTAAAAGGGCTACTGGCACGGACAGACGTGCTGGCTGTTTCGATAAGTGAAGCAAAGAAAACGCCAACTTCCCATACCGGGAGTCGAACCCGGGCCGCCTGGGTGAAAACCAGGAATCCTGACCGCTAGACCATATGGGATCTTCCTCCCGCCTGGAACAGGCCCTTTGGCTTTCAGTGTGTGACAGCCCCCTTTAAGATCATGGGAATGATCCGAAGGGATTGTCTACTGAATTCAATTTCATCAGGCTCACCAGAGGGAGCTCTCATTTGCCACGCCCAGGGGGTTCAGTTTCCTCCCATTCCTGCGATGGCATAATAGACACTATAAACTGGTCGTAAAGCAAGGTCCTTTTGACTGTACTCATGCAATACAATTGAAAAGACGCATGGTATTGTATGGTAGCCGTTATCCCACTGACAAAGCAGCCTATTGTTGGACTGTCAATTTTTTTATACAAACAAAAACGATGGCCTAATCAAACGGAATAATAAATACCGGCTATGGGCTGACAGCGAAGCAAAAGAGGCAGGGCGAGCCAGCCAGGAGTCGAACCTAGAATCTTCTGATCCGTAGTCAGACGCGTTATCCATTGCGCCACTGGCCCACCGATCAGAGCGTCCTTGAGCTTACACGGGACCTGTTGGTGTTCGACTGGGCAGAGGCCTGTCATGACATCTACTTTTTCTCATGCCATTAACAGGCCTGGAGCCAACGTCAGGAAGGGGTCCGATGTGGGGCCTGCTATAAAAAACCTTCGAGATGGAGGCCTCACATATTGGGGATCTCGGTTGCTTTGTTTTCATGGCAAGTGGCGGTGTCGTTCGGATATTCCAACAGAGCCTGTGACAGTTTCTCAGCGGAAGAACTGGGATCCAGGGTCAGAGACGTCTCCTCTCCCGGAGGAAAATACAAGCCTTAGTGGTCTTGCTGCAAAATCTGGTAGAGGCCCACAGACGGGCTTGAGGGGAAGGTGTCAACAGACCTTCCCTGGTGGTCTAGTGGTTAGGATTCGGCGCTCTCACCGCCGCGGCCCGGGTTCGATTCCCGGTCAGGGAATGAGCTTTTGCCCTCCAAAGGCGGTCGTGATTGCAAAATGGCGGACTTCGAACTCGAGCGACCCTAGGAAATGTTTGCAAGTGAAAAAGAGCTCCTTCGAGCCGGAGTCGAACCAGCGACCTAAGGATTGCCAACTTGCCACCTACAGTCCTCCGCTCTACCAGCTGAGCTATCGAAGGCACACTGGTTGGTGACAGAACCTCAACCTATCAGGTTGCTGAAGCTCCGCCGCTGGCTAAAAGGGCTACTGGCACGGACAGACGTGCTGGCTGTTTCGACAAGTGAAGCAAAGAAAACGCCAACTTCCCATACCGGGAGTCGAACCCGGGCCGCCTGGGTGAAAACCAGGAATCCTGACCGCTAGACCATATGGGATCTTCCTCCCGCCTGGAACAGGCCCTTTGGCTTTTAGTGTGTGACAGCCCCCTTTAAGATCATGGGAATGATCCGAAGGGATTGTCTACTGAATTCAATTTCATCAGGCTCACCGGAGGGAGCTCTCATTTGCCACGCCCAGGGGGTTCAGTTTCCTCCCATTCCTGCGATGGCATAATAGACACTATAAACTGGTCGTAAAGCAAGGTCCTTTTGACTGTACTCATGCAATACAATTGAAAAGACGCATGGTATTGTATGGTAGCCGTTATCCCACTGACAAAGCAGCCTATTGTTGGACTGTCAATTTTTTTATACAAACAAAAACGATGGCCTAATAAAACGGAATAATAAATACCGGCTATGGGCTGACAGCGAAGCAAAAGAGGCCGAGCCAGCCAGGAGTCGAACCTAGAATCTTCTGATCCGTAGTCAGACGCGTTATCCATTGAGCCACTGGCCCACCGATCAGAGCGTCCTTGAGCTTACACGGGACCTGTTGGTGTTCGACTGGGCAGAGGCCTGTCATGACATCTACTTTTTCTCATGCCATTAACAGGCCTGGAGCCAACGTCAGGAAGGGGTCCGATGTGGGGCCTGCTATAAAAAACCTTCGAGATGGAGGCCTCACATATTGGGGATCTCGGTTGCTTTGTTTTCATGGCAAGTGGCGGTGTCGTTCGGATATTCCAACAGAGCCTGTGACAGTTTCTCAGCGGAAGAACTGGGATCCAGGGTCAGAGACGTCTCCTCTCCCGGAGGAAAATACAAGCCTTAGTGGTCTTGCTGCAAAATCTGGTAGAGGCCCACAGACGGGCTTGAGGGGAAGGGGTCAACAGACCTTCCCTGGTGGTCTAGTGGTTAGGATTCGGCGCTCTCACCGCCGCGGCCCGGGTTCGATTCCCGGTCAGGGAATGAGCTTTTGCCCTCCAAAGGCGGTCGTGATTGCAAAATGGCCGACTACGAACTCGAGCGACCCTAGGAAATGTTTGAGTGTGAAAAAGACCTCCTTCGAGCCGGAGTCGAACCAGCGACCTAAGGATTGCCAACTTGCCACCTACAGTCCTCCGCTCTACCAGCTGAGCTATCGAAGGCACACTGGTTGGTGACAGAACCTCAACCTATCAGGTTGCTGAAGCTCCGCCGCTGGCTAAAAGGGCTACTGGCACGGACAGACGTGCTGGCTGTTTCGACAAGTGAAGCAAAGAAAACGCCAACTTCCCATACCGGGAGTCGAACCCGGGCCGCCTGGGTGAAAACCAGGAATCCTGACCGCTAGACCATATGGGATCTTCCTCCCGCCTGGAACAGGCCCTTTGGCTTTTAGTGTGTGACAGCCCCCTTTAAGATCATGGGAATGATCCGAAGGGATTGTCTACTGAATTCAATTTCATCAGGCTCACCGGAGGGAGCTCTCATTTGCCACGCCCAGGGGGTTCAGTTAGGCATAATAGACAGTTCAGGCATAATAGACACTATAAACTGGTCGTAAAGCAAGGTCCTTTTGACTGTACTCATGCAATACAATTGAAAAGACGCATGGTATTGTATGGTAGCCGTTATCCCACTGACAAAGCAGCCTATTGTTGGACTGTCAATTTTTTTATACAAACAAAAACGATGGCCTAATAAAACGGAATAATAAATACCGGCTATGGGCTGACAGCGAAGCAAAAGAGGCAGAGCGAGCCAGCCAGGAGTCGAACCTAGAATCTTCTGATCCGTAGTCAGACGCGTTATCCATTGCGCCACTGGCCCACCGATCAGAGCGTCCTTGAGCTTACACGGGACCTGTTGGTGTTCGACTGGGCAGAGGCCTGTCATGACATCTACTTTTTCTCATGCCATTAACAGGCCTGGAGCCAACGTCAGGAAGGGGTCCGATGTGGGGCCTGCTATAAAAAACCTTCGAGATGGAGGCCTCACATATTGGGGATCTCGGTTGCTTTGTTTTCATGGCAAGTGGCGGTGTCGTTCGGATATTCCAACAGAGCCTGTGACAGTTTCTCAGCGGAAGAACTGGGATCCAGGGTCAGAGACGTCTCCTCTCCCGGAGGAAAATACAAGCCTTGGTGGTCTTGCTGCAAAATCTGGTAGAGGGCCACAGATGGGCTTGAGGGGAAGGTGTCAACAGACCTTCCCTGGTGGTCTAGTGGTTAGGATTCGGCGCTCTCACCGCCGCGGCCCGGGTTCGATTCCCGGTCAGGGAATGAGCTTTTGCCCTCCAAAGGCGGTCGTGATTGCAAAATGGTGGACTTCGAACTCGAGCGACCCTAGGAAATGTTTGCAAGTGAAAAAGAGCTCCTTCGAGCCGGAGTCGAACCAGCGACCTAAGGATTGCCAACTTGCCACCTACAGTCCTCCGCTCTACCAGCTGAGCTATCGAAGGCACACTGGTTGGTGACAGAACCTCAACCTATCAGGTTGCTGAAGCTCCGCCGCTGGCTAAAAGGGCTACTGGCACGGACAGACGTGCTGGCTGTTTCGACAAGTGAAGCAAAGAAAACGCCAACTTCCCATAACGGGAGTCGAACCCGGGCCGCCTGGGTGAAAACCAGGAATCCTGACCGCTAGACCATATGGGATCTTCCTCCCCCCTGGAACAGGCCCTTTGGCTTTTAGTGTGTGACAGCCCCCTTTAAGATCATGGGAATGATCCGAAGGGATTGTCTACTGAATTCAATTTCATCAGGCTCACCGGAGGGAGCTCTCATTTGCCACGCCCAGGGGGTTCAGTTTCCTCCCATTCCTGCGATGGCATAATAGACACTATAAACTGGTCGTAAAGCAAGGTCCTTTTGACTGTACTCATGCAATACAATTGAAAAGACGCATGGTATTGTATGGTAGCCGTTATCCCACTGACAAAGCAGCCTATCCCTTTTTTTATACAAACAAAAACGATGGCCTAATAAAACGGAATAATAAATACCGGCTATGGGCTGACAGCGAAGCAAAAGAGGCCGAGCCAGCCAGGAGTCGAACCTAGAATCTTCTGATCCGTAGTCAGACGCGTTATCCATTGCGCCACTGGCCCACCGATCAGAGCGTCCTTGAGCTTACACGGGACCTGTTGGTGTTCGACTGGGCAGAGGCCTGTCATGACATCTACTTTTTCTCATGCCATTAACAGGCCTGGAGCCAACGTCAGGAAGGGGTCCGATGTGGGGCCTGCTATAAAAAACCTTCGAGATGGAGGCCTCACATATTGGGGATCTCGGTTGCTTTGTTTTCATGGCAAGTGGCGGTGTCGTTCGGATATTCCAACAGAGCCTGTGACAGTTTCTCAGCGGAAGAACTGGGATCCAGGGTCAGAGACGTCTCCTCTCCCGGAGGAAAATACAAGCCTTAGTGGTCTTGCTGCAAAATCTGGTAGAGGCCCACAGAAAAAGTGTGAAAAAGACCTCCTTCGAGCCGGAGTCGAACCAGCGACCTAAGGATTGCCAACTTGTCACCTACAGTCCTCCGCTCTACCAGCTGAGCTATCGAAGGCAACTGGTTGGTGACAGAACCTCAACCTATCAGGTTGCTGAAGCTCCGACGCTGGCTAAAAGGGCTACTGGCACGGACAGACGTGCTGGCTGTTTCGATAAGTGAAGCAAAGAAAACGCCAACTTCCCATACCGGGAGTCGAACCCGGGCCGCCTGGGTGAAAACCAGGAATCCTGACCGCTAGACCATATGGGATCTTCCTCCCCCCTGGAACAGGCCCTTTGGCTTTTAGTGTGTGACAGCCCCCTTTAAGATCATGGGAATGATCCGAAGGGATTGTCTACTGAATTCAATTTCATCAGGCTCACCGGAGGGAGCTCTCATTTGCCACGCCCAGTGGGTTCAGTTAGGCATAATAGACAGTTCAGGCATAATAGACACTATAAACTGGTCGTAAAGCAAGGTCCTTTTGACTGTACTCATGCAATACAATTGAAAAGACGCATGGTATTGTATGGTAGCCGTTATCCCACTGACAAAGCAGCCTATTGTTGGACTGTCAATTTTTTTATACAAACAAAAACGATGGCCTAATAAAACGGAATAATAAATACCGGCTATGGGCTGACAGCGAAGCAAAAGAGGCAGAGCGAGCCAGCCAGGAGTCGAACCTAGAATCTTCTGATCCGTAGTCAGACGCGTTATCCATTGCGCCACTGGCCCACCGATCAGAGCGTCCTTGAGCTTACACGGGACCTGTTGGTGTTCGACTGGGCAGAGGCCTGTCATGACATCTACTTTTTCTCATGCCATTAACAGGCCTGGAGCCAACGTCAGGAAGGGGTCCGATGTGGGGCCTGCTATAAAAAACCTTCGAGATGGAGGCCTCACATATTGGGGATCTCGGTTGCTTTGTTTTCATGGCAAGTGGCGGTGTCGTTCGGATATTCCAACAGAGCCTGTGACAGTTTCTCAGCGGAAGAACTGGGATCCAGGGTCAGAGACGTCTCCTCTCCCGGAGGAAAATACAAGCCTTGGTGGTCTTGCTGCAAAATCTGGTAGAGGCCCACAGACGGGCTTGAGGGGAAGGTGTCAACAGACCTTCCCTGGTGGTCTAGTGGTTAGGATTCGGCGCTCTCACCGCCGCGGCCCGGGTTCGATTCCCAGTCAGAGAATGAGCTTTTGCCCTCCAAAGGCGGTCGTGATTGCAAAATGGCGGACATCGAACTCGAGCGACCCTAGGAAATGTTTGCGTGTGAAAAAGACCTCCTTCGAGCCGGAGTCGAACCAGCGACCTAAGGATTGCCAACTTGTCACCTACAGTCCTCCGCTCTACCAGCTGAGCTATCGAAGGCACACTGGTTGGTGACAGAACCTCAACCTATCAGGTTGCTGAAGCTCCGCCGCTGGCTAAAAGGGCTACTGGCACGGACAGACGTGCTGGCTGTTTCGACAAGTGAAGCAAAGAAAACGCCAACTTCCCATACCGGGAGTCGAACCCGGGCCGCCTGGGTGAAAACCAGGAATCCTGACCGCTAGACCATATGGGATCTTCCTCCCGCCTGGAACAGGCCCTTTGGCTTTTAGTGTGTGACAGCCCCCTTTAAGATCATGGGAATGATCCGAAGGGATTGTCTACTGAATTCAATTTCATCAGGCTCACCGGAGGGAGCTCTCATTTGCCACGCCCAGGGGGTTCAGTTTCCTCCCATTCCTGCGATGGCATAATAAGACACTATAAACTGGTCGTAAAGCAAGGTCCTTTTGACTGTACTCATGCAATACAATTGAAAAGACGCATGGTATTGTATGGTAGCCGTTATCCCACTGACAAAGCAGCCTATTGTTGGACTGTCAATTTTTTTATACAAACAAAAACGATGGCCTAATAAAACGGAATAATAAATACCGGCTATGGGCTGACAGCGAAGCAAAAGAGGCAGAGCGAGCCAGCCAGGAGTCGAACCTAGAATCTTCTGATCCGTAGTCAGACGCGTTATCCATTGCGCCACTGGCCCACCGATCAGAGCGTCCTTGAGCTTACACGGGACCTGTTGGTGTTCGACTGGGCAGAGGCCTGTCATGACATCTACTTTTTCTCATGCCATTAACAGGCCTGGAGCCAACGTCAGGAAGGGGTCCGATGTGGGGCCTGCTATAAAAAACCTTCGAGATGGAGGCCTCACATATTGGGGATCTCGGTTGCTTTGTTTTCATGGCAAGTGGCGGTGTCGTTCGGATATTCCAACAGAGCCTGTGACAGTTTCTCAGCGGAAGAACTGGGATCCAGGGTCAGAGACGTCTCCTCTCCCGGAGGAAAATACAAGCCTTAGTGGTCTTGCTGCAAAATCTGGTAGAGGCCCACAGATGGGCTTGAGGGGAAGGGGTCAACAGACCTTCCCTGGTGGTCTAGTGGTTAGGATTCGGCGCTCTCACCGCCGCGGCCCGGGTTCGATTCCCGGTCAGGGAATGAGCTTTTGCCCTCCAAAGGCGGTCGTGATTGCAAAATGGCCGACTACGAACTCGAGCGACCCTAGGAAATGTTTGAGTGTGAAAAAGACCTCCTTCGAGCCGGAGTCGAACCAGCGACCTAAGGATTGCCAACTTGCCACCTACAGTCCTCCGCTCTACCAGCTGAGCTATCGAAGGCACACTGGTTGGTGACAGAACCTCAACCTATCAGGTTGCTGAAGCTCCGCCGCTGGCTAAAAGGGCTACTGGCACGGACAGACGTGCTGGCTGTTTCGACAAGTGAAGCAAAGAAAACGCCAACTTCCCATACCGGGAGTCGAACCCGGGCCGCCTGGGTGAAAACCAGGAATCCTGACCGCTAGACCATATGGGATCTTCCTCCCGCCTGGAACAGGCCCTTTGGCTTTTAGTGTGTGACAGCCCCCTTTAAGATCATGGGAATGATCCGAAGGGATTGTCTACTGAATTCAATTTCATCAGGCTCACCGGAGGGAGCTCTCATTTGCCACGCCCAGGGGGTTCAGTTTCCTCCCATTCCTGCGATGGCATAATAGACACTATAAACTGGTCGTAAAGCAAGGTCCTTTTGACTGTACTCATGCAATACAATTGAAAAGACGCATGGTATTGTATGGTAGCCGTTATCCCACTGACAAAGCAGCCTATTGTTGGACTGTCAATTTTTTTATACAAACAAAAACGATGGCCTAATCAAACGGAATAATAAATACCGGCTATGGGCTGACAGCGAAGCAAAAGAGGCAGAGCGAGCCAGCCAGGAGTCGAACCTAGAATCTTCTGATCCGTAGTCAGACGCGTTATCCATTGCGCCACTGGCCCACCAATCAGAGCGTCCTTGAGCTTACACGGGACCTGTTGGTGTTCGACTGGGCAGAGGCCTGTCATGACATCTACTTTTTCTCATGCCATTAACAGGCCTGGAGCCAACGTCAGGAAGGGGTCCGATGTGGGGCCTGCTATAAAAAACCTTCGAGATGGAGGCCTCACATATTGGGGATCTCGGTTGCTTTGTTTTCATGGCAAGTGGCGGTGTCGTTCGGATATTCCAACAGAGCCTGTGACAGTTTCTCAGCGGAAGAACTGGGATCCAGGGTCAGAGACGTCTCCTCTCCCGGAGGAAAATACAAGCCTTAGTGGTCTTGCTGCAAAATCTGGTAGAGGCCCACAGACGGGCTTGAGGGGAAGGGGTCAACAGACCTTCCCTGGTGGTCTAGTGGTTAGGATTCGGCGCTCTCACCGCCGCGGCCCGGGTTCGATTCCCGGTCAGGGAATGAGCTTTTGCCCTCCAAAGGCGGTCGTGATTGCAAAATGGCCGAATACGAACTCGAGCGACCCTAGGAAATGTTTGAGTGTGAAAAAGACCTCCTTCGAGCCGGAGTCGAACCAGCGACCTAAGGATTGCCAACTTGCCACCTACAGTCCTCCGCTCTACCAGCTGAGCTATCGAAGGCACACTGGTTGGTGACAGAACCTCAACCTATCAGGTTGCTGAAGCTCCGCCGCTGGCTAAAAGGGCTACTGGCACGGACAGACGTGCTGGCTGTTTCGATAAGTGAAGCAAAGAAAACGCCAACTTCCCATACCGGGAGTCGAACCCGGGCCGCCTGGGTGAAAACCAGGAATCCTGACCGCTAGACCATATGGGATCTTCCTCCCGCCTGGAACAGGCCCTTTGGCTTTCAGTGTGTGACAGCCCCCTTTAAGATCATGGGAATGATCCGAAGGGATTGTCTACTGAATTCAATTTCATCAGGCTCACCAGAGGGAGCTCTCATTTGCCACGCCCAGGGGGTTCAGTTTCCTCCCATTCCTGCGATGGCATAATAGACACTATAAACTGGTCGTAAAGCAAGGTCCTTTTGACTGTACTCATGCAATACAATTGAAAAGACGCATGGTATTGTATGGTAGCCGTTATCCCACTGACAAAGCAGCCTATTGTTGGACTGTCAATTTTTTTATACAAACAAAAACGATGGCCTAATCAAACGGAATAATAAATACCGGCTATGGGCTGACAGCGAAGCAAAAGAGGCAGGGCGAGCCAGCCAGGAGTCGAACCTAGAATCTTCTGATCCGTAGTCAGACGCGTTATCCATTGCGCCACTGGCCCACCGATCAGAGCGTCCTTGAGCTTACACGGGACCTGTTGGTGTTCGACTGGGCAGAGGCCTGTCATGACATCTACTTTTTCTCATGCCATTAACAGGCCTGGAGCCAACGTCAGGAAGGGGTCCGATGTGGGGCCTGCTATAAAAAACCTTCGAGATGGAGGCCTCACATATTGGGGATCTCGGTTGCTTTGTTTTCATGGCAAGTGGCGGTGTCGTTCGGATATTCCAACAGAGCCTGTGACAGTTTCTCAGCGGAAGAACTGGGATCCAGGGTCAGAGACGTCTCCTCTCCCGGAGGAAAATACAAGCCTTAGTGGTCTTGCTGCAAAATCTGGTAGAGGCCCACAGACGGGCTTGAGGGGAAGGTGTCAACAGACCTTCCCTGGTGGTCTAGTGGTTAGGATTCGGCGCTCTCACCGCCGCGGCCCGGGTTCGATTCCCGGTCAGGGAATGAGCTTTTGCCCTCCAAAGGCGGTCGTGATTGCAAAATGGCGGACTTCGAACTCGAGCGACCCTAGGAAATGTTTGCAAGTGAAAAAGAGCTCCTTCGAGCCGGAGTCGAACCAGCGACCTAAGGATTGCCAACTTGCCACCTACAGTCCTCCGCTCTACCAGCTGAGCTATCGAAGGCACACTGGTTGGTGACAGAACCTCAACCTATCAGGTTGCTGAAGCTCCGCCGCTGGCTAAAAGGGCTACTGGCACGGACAGACGTGCTGGCTGTTTCGACAAGTGAAGCAAAGAAAACGCCAACTTCCCATACCGGGAGTCGAACCCGGGCCGCCTGGGTGAAAACCAGGAATCCTGACCGCTAGACCATATGGGATCTTCCTCCCGCCTGGAACAGGCCCTTTGGCTTTTAGTGTGTGACAGCCCCCTTTAAGATCATGGGAATGATCCGAAGGGATTGTCTACTGAATTCAATTTCATCAGGCTCACCGGAGGGAGCTCTCATTTGCCACGCCCAGGGGGTTCAGTTTCCTCCCATTCCTGCGATGGCATAATAGACACTATAAACTGGTCGTAAAGCAAGGTCCTTTTGACTGTACTCATGCAATACAATTGAAAAGACGCATGGTATTGTATGGTAGCCGTTATCCCACTGACAAAGCAGCCTATTGTTGGACTGTCAATTTTTTTATACAAACAAAAACGATGGCCTAATAAAACGGAATAATAAATACCGGCTATGGGCTGACAGCGAAGCAAAAGAGGCCGAGCCAGCCAGGAGTCGAACCTAGAATCTTCTGATCCGTAGTCAGACGCGTTATCCATTGAGCCACTGGCCCACCGATCAGAGCGTCCTTGAGCTTACACGGGACCTGTTGGTGTTCGACTGGGCAGAGGCCTGTCATGACATCTACTTTTTCTCATGCCATTAACAGGCCTGGAGCCAACGTCAGGAAGGGGTCCGATGTGGGGCCTGCTATAAAAAACCTTCGAGATGGAGGCCTCACATATTGGGGATCTCGGTTGCTTTGTTTTCATGGCAAGTGGCGGTGTCGTTCGGATATTCCAACAGAGCCTGTGACAGTTTCTCAGCGGAAGAACTGGGATCCAGGGTCAGAGACGTCTCCTCTCCCGGAGGAAAATACAAGCCTTAGTGGTCTTGCTGCAAAATCTGGTAGAGGCCCACAGACGGGCTTGAGGGGAAGGGGTCAACAGACCTTCCCTGGTGGTCTAGTGGTTAGGATTCGGCGCTCTCACCGCCGCGGCCCGGGTTCGATTCCCGGTCAGGGAATGAGCTTTTGCCCTCCAAAGGCGGTCGTGATTGCAAAATGGCCGACTACGAACTCGAGCGACCCTAGGAAATGTTTGAGTGTGAAAAAGACCTCCTTCGAGCCGGAGTCGAACCAGCGACCTAAGGATTGCCAACTTGCCACCTACAGTCCTCCGCTCTACCAGCTGAGCTATCGAAGGCACACTGGTTGGTGACAGAACCTCAACCTATCAGGTTGCTGAAGCTCCGCCGCTGGCTAAAAGGGCTACTGGCACGGACAGACGTGCTGGCTGTTTCGACAAGTGAAGCAAAGAAAACGCCAACTTCCCATACCGGGAGTCGAACCCGGGCCGCCTGGGTGAAAACCAGGAATCCTGACCGCTAGACCATATGGGATCTTCCTCCCGCCTGGAACAGGCCCTTTGGCTTTTAGTGTGTGACAGCCCCCTTTAAGATCATGGGAATGATCCGAAGGGATTGTCTACTGAATTCAATTTCATCAGGCTCACCGGAGGGAGCTCTCATTTGCCACGCCCAGGGGGTTCAGTTAGGCATAATAGACAGTTCAGGCATAATAGACACTATAAACTGGTCGTAAAGCAAGGTCCTTTTGACTGTACTCATGCAATACAATTGAAAAGACGCATGGTATTGTATGGTAGCCGTTATCCCACTGACAAAGCAGCCTATTGTTGGACTGTCAATTTTTTTATACAAACAAAAACGATGGCCTAATAAAACGGAATAATAAATACCGGCTATGGGCTGACAGCGAAGCAAAAGAGTCAGAGCGAGCCAGCCAGGAGTCGAACCTAGAATCTTCTGATCCGTAGTCAGACGCGTTATCCATTGCGCCACTGGCCCACCGATCAGAGCGTCCTTGAGCTTACACGGGACCTGTTGGTGTTCGACTGGGCAGAGGCCTGTCATGACATCTACTTTTTCTCATGCCATTAACAGGCCTGGAGCCAACGTCAGGAAGGGGTCCGATGTGGGGCCTGCTATAAAAAACCTTCGAGATGGAGGCCTCACATATTGGGGATCTCGGTTGCTTTGTTTTCATGGCAAGTGGCGGTGTCGTTCGGATATTCCAACAGAGCCTGTGACAGTTTCTCAGCGGAAGAACTGGGATCCAGGGTCAGAGACGTCTCCTCTCCCGGAGGAAAATACAAGCCTTGGTGGTCTTGCTGCAAAATCTGGTAGAGGGCCACAGATGGGCTTGAGGGGAAGGTGTCAACAGACCTTCCCTGGTGGTCTAGTGGTTAGGATTCGGCGCTCTCACCGCCGCGGCCCGGGTTCGATTCCCGGTCAGGGAATGAGCTTTTGCCCTCCAAAGGCGGTCGTGATTGCAAAATGGTGGACTTCGAACTCGAGCGACCCTAGGAAATGTTTGCAAGTGAAAAAGAGCTCCTTCGAGCCGGAGTCGAACCAGCGACCTAAGGATTGCCAACTTGCCACCTACAGTCCTCCGCTCTACCAGCTGAGCTATCGAAGGCACACTGGTTGGTGACAGAACCTCAACCTATCAGGTTGCTGAAGCTCCGCCGCTGGCTAAAAGGGCTACTGGCACGGACAGACGTGCTGGCTGTTTCGACAAGTGAAGCAAAGAAAACGCCAACTTCCCATAACGGGAGTCGAACCCGGGCCGCCTGGGTGAAAACCAGGAATCCTGACCGCTAGACCATATGGGATCTTCCTCCCGCCTGGAACAGGCCCTTTGGCTTTTAGTGTGTGACAGCCCCCTTTAAGATCATGGGAATGATCCGAAGGGATTGTCTACTGAATTCAATTTCATCAGGCTCACCGGAGGGAGCTCTCATTTGCCACGCCCAGGGGGTTCAGTTTCCTCCCATTCCTGCGATGGCATAATAGACACTATAAACTGGTCGTAAAGCAAGGTCCTTTTGACTGTACTCATGCAATACAATTGAAAAGACGCATGGTATTGTATGGTAGCCGTTATCCCACTGACAAAGCAGCCTATCCCTTTTTTTATACAAACAAAAACGATGGCCTAATAAAACGGAATAATAAATACCGGCTATGGGCTGACAGCGAAGCAAAAGAGGCCGAGCCAGCCAGGAGTCGAACCTAGAATCTTCTGATCCGTAGTCAGACGCGTTATCCATTGCGCCACTGGCCCACCGATCAGAGCGTCCTTGAGCTTACACGGGACCTGTTGGTGTTCGACTGGGCAGAGGCCTGTCATGACATCTACTTTTTCTCATGCCATTAACAGGCCTGGAGCCAACGTCAGGAAGGGGTCCGATGTGGGGCCTGCTATAAAAAACCTTCGAGATGGAGGCCTCACATATTGGGGATCTCGGTTGCTTTGTTTTCATGGCAAGTGGCGGTGTCGTTCGGATATTCCAACAGAGCCTGTGACAGTTTCTCAGCGGAAGAACTGGGATCCAGGGTCAGAGACGTCTCCTCTCCCGGAGGAAAATACAAGCCTTAGTGGTCTTGCTGCAAAATCTGGTAGAGGCCCACAGAAAAAGTGTGAAAAAGACCTCCTTCGAGCCGGAGTCGAACCAGCGACCTAAGGATTGCCAACTTGTCACCTACAGTCCTCCGCTCTACCAGCTGAGCTATCGAAGGCAACTGGTTGGTGACAGAACCTCAACCTATCAGGTTGCTGAAGCTCCGACGCTGGCTAAAAGGGCTACTGGCACGGACAGACGTGCTGGCTGTTTCGATAAGTGAAGCAAAGAAAACGCCAACTTCCCATACCGGGAGTCGAACCCGGGCCGCCTGGGTGAAAACCAGGAATCCTGACCGCTAGACCATATGGGATCTTCCTCCCCCCTGGAACAGGCCCTTTGGCTTTTAGTGTGTGACAGCCCCCTTTAAGATCAT
The DNA here is from genome assembly GCF_949152265.1 of Phoxinus phoxinus. Taxonomy (NCBI): domain Eukaryota; kingdom Metazoa; phylum Chordata; class Actinopteri; order Cypriniformes; family Leuciscidae; genus Phoxinus; species Phoxinus phoxinus. The sequence goes on from NC_136897.1 coordinate 6,386,937, forward strand.
GGGAATGATCCGAAGGGATTGTCTACTGAATTCAATTTCATCAGGCTCACCGGAGGGAGCTCTCATTTGCCACGCCCAGTGGGTTCAGTTAGGCATAATAGACAGTTCAGGCATAATAGACACTATAAACTGGTCGTAAAGCAAGGTCCTTTTGACTGTACTCATGCAATACAATTGAAAAGACGCATGGTATTGTATGGTAGCCGTTATCCCACTGACAAAGCAGCCTATTGTTGGACTGTCAATTTTTTTATACAAACAAAAACGATGGCCTAATAAAACGGAATAATAAATACCGGCTATGGGCTGACAGCGAAGCAAAAGAGGCAGAGCGAGCCAGCCAGGAGTCGAACCTAGAATCTTCTGATCCGTAGTCAGACGCGTTATCCATTGCGCCACTGGCCCACCGATCAGAGCGTCCTTGAGCTTACACGGGACCTGTTGGTGTTCGACTGGGCAGAGGCCTGTCATGACATCTACTTTTTCTCATGCCATTAACAGGCCTGGAGCCAACGTCAGGAAGGGGTCCGATGTGGGGCCTGCTATAAAAAACCTTCGAGATGGAGGCCTCACATATTGGGGATCTCGGTTGCTTTGTTTTCATGGCAAGTGGCGGTGTCGTTCGGATATTCCAACAGAGCCTGTGACAGTTTCTCAGCGGAAGAACTGGGATCCAGGGTCAGAGACGTCTCCTCTCCCGGAGGAAAATACAAGCCTTGGTGGTCTTGCTGCAAAATCTGGTAGAGGCCCACAGACGGGCTTGAGGGGAAGGTGTCAACAGACCTTCCCTGGTGGTCTAGTGGTTAGGATTCGGCGCTCTCACCGCCGCGGCCCGGGTTCGATTCCCAGTCAGGGAATGAGCTTTTGCCCTCCAAAGGCGGTCGTGATTGCAAAATGGCGGACATCGAACTCGAGCGACCCTAGGAAATGTTTGCGTGTGAAAAAGACCTCCTTCGAGCCGGAGTCGAACCAGCGACCTAAGGATTGCCAACTTGTCACCTACAGTCCTCCGCTCTACCAGCTGAGCTATCGAAGGCACACTGGTTGGTGACAGAACCTCAACCTATCAGGTTGCTGAAGCTCCGCCGCTGGCTAAAAGGGCTACTGGCACGGACAGACGTGCTGGCTGTTTCGACAAGTGAAGCAAAGAAAACGCCAACTTCCCATACCGGGAGTCGAACCCGGGCCGCCTGGGTGAAAACCAGGAATCCTGACCGCTAGACCATATGGGATCTTCCTCCCGCCTGGAACAGGCCCTTTGGCTTTTAGTGTGTGACAGCCCCCTTTAAGATCATGGGAATGATCCGAAGGGATTGTCTACTGAATTCAATTTCATCAGGCTCACCGGAGGGAGCTCTCATTTGCCACGCCCAGGGGGTTCAGTTTCCTCCCATTCCTGCGATGGCATAATAAGACACTATAAACTGGTCGTAAAGCAAGGTCCTTTTGACTGTACTCATGCAATACAATTGAAAAGACGCATGGTATTGTATGGTAGCCGTTATCCCACTGACAAAGCAGCCTATTGTTGGACTGTCAATTTTTTTATACAAACAAAAACGATGGCCTAATAAAACGGAATAATAAATACCGGCTATGGGCTGACAGCGAAGCAAAAGAGGCAGAGCGAGCCAGCCAGGAGTCGAACCTAGAATCTTCTGATCCGTAGTCAGACGCGTTATCCATTGCGCCACTGGCCCACCGATCAGAGCGTCCTTGAGCTTACACGGGACCTGTTGGTGTTCGACTGGGCAGAGGCCTGTCATGACATCTACTTTTTCTCATGCCATTAACAGGCCTGGAGCCAACGTCAGGAAGGGGTCCGATGTGGGGCCTGCTATAAAAAACCTTCGAGATGGAGGCCTCACATATTGGGGATCTCGGTTGCTTTGTTTTCATGGCAAGTGGCGGTGTCGTTCGGATATTCCAACAGAGCCTGTGACAGTTTCTCAGCGGAAGAACTGGGATCCAGGGTCAGAGACGTCTCCTCTCCCGGAGGAAAATACAAGCCTTAGTGGTCTTGCTGCAAAATCTGGTAGAGGCCCACAGATGGGCTTGAGGGGAAGGGGTCAACAGACCTTCCCTGGTGGTCTAGTGGTTAGGATTCGGCGCTCTCACCGCCGCGGCCCGGGTTCGATTCCCGGTCAGGGAATGAGCTTTTGCCCTCCAAAGGCGGTCGTGATTGCAAAATGGCCGACTACGAACTCGAGCGACCCTAGGAAATGTTTGAGTGTGAAAAAGACCTCCTTCGAGCCGGAGTCGAACCAGCGACCTAAGGATTGCCAACTTGCCACCTACAGTCCTCCGCTCTACCAGCTGAGCTATCGAAGGCACACTGGTTGGTGACAGAACCTCAACCTATCAGGTTGCTGAAGCTCCGCCGCTGGCTAAAAGGGCTACTGGCACGGACAGACGTGCTGGCTGTTTCGACAAGTGAAGCAAAGAAAACGCCAACTTCCCATACCGGGAGTCGAACCCGGGCCGCCTGGGTGAAAACCAGGAATCCTGACCGCTAGACCATATGGGATCTTCCTCCCGCCTGGAACAGGCCCTTTGGCTTTTAGTGTGTGACAGCCCCCTTTAAGATCATGGGAATGATCCGAAGGGATTGTCTACTGAATTCAATTTCATCAGGCTCACCGGAGGGAGCTCTCATTTGCCACGCCCAGGGGGTTCAGTTTCCTCCCATTCCTGCGATGGCATAATAGACACTATAAACTGGTCGTAAAGCAAGGTCCTTTTGACTGTACTCATGCAATACAATTGAAAAGACGCATGGTATTGTATGGTAGCCGTTATCCCACTGACAAAGCAGCCTATTGTTGGACTGTCAATTTTTTTATACAAACAAAAACGATGGCCTAATCAAACGGAATAATAAATACCGGCTATGGGCTGACAGCGAAGCAAAAGAGGCAGAGCGAGCCAGCCAGGAGTCGAACCTAGAATCTTCTGATCCGTAGTCAGACGCGTTATCCATTGCGCCACTGGCCCACCAATCAGAGCGTCCTTGAGCTTACACGGGACCTGTTGGTGTTCGACTGGGCAGAGGCCTGTCATGACATCTACTTTTTCTCATGCCATTAACAGGCCTGGAGCCAACGTCAGGAAGGGGTCCGATGTGGGGCCTGCTATAAAAAACCTTCGAGATGGAGGCCTCACATATTGGGGATCTCGGTTGCTTTGTTTTCATGGCAAGTGGCGGTGTCGTTCGGATATTCCAACAGAGCCTGTGACAGTTTCTCAGCGGAAGAACTGGGATCCAGGGTCAGAGACGTCTCCTCTCCCGGAGGAAAATACAAGCCTTAGTGGTCTTGCTGCAAAATCTGGTAGAGGCCCACAGACGGGCTTGAGGGGAAGGGGTCAACAGACCTTCCCTGGTGGTCTAGTGGTTAGGATTCGGCGCTCTCACCGCCGCGGCCCGGGTTCGATTCCCGGTCAGGGAATGAGCTTTTGCCCTCCAAAGGCGGTCGTGATTGCAAAATGGCCGAATACGAACTCGAGCGACCCTAGGAAATGTTTGAGTGTGAAAAAGACCTCCTTCGAGCCGGAGTCGAACCAGCGACCTAAGGATTGCCAACTTGCCACCTACAGTCCTCCGCTCTACCAGCTGAGCTATCGAAGGCACACTGGTTGGTGACAGAACCTCAACCTATCAGGTTGCTGAAGCTCCGCCGCTGGCTAAAAGGGCTTCTGGCACGGACAGACGTGCTGGCTGTTTCGATAAGTGAAGCAAAGAAAACGCCAACTTCCCATACCGGGAGTCGAACCCGGGCCGCCTGGGTGAAAACCAGGAATCCTGACCGCTAGACCATATGGGATCTTCCTCCCGCCTGGAACAGGCCCTTTGGCTTTTAGTGTGTGACAGCCCCCTTTAAGATCATGGGAATGATCCGAAGGGATTGTCTACTGAATTCAATTTCATCAGGCTCACCGGAGGGAGCTCTCATTTGCCACGCCCAGGGGGTTCAGTTAGGCATAATAGACAGTTCAGGCATAATAGACACTATAAACTGGTCGTAAAGCAAGGTCCTTTTGACTGTACTCATGCAATACAATTGAAAAGACGCATGGTATTGTATGGTAGCCGTTATCCCACTGACAAAGCAGCCTATTGTTGGACTGTCAATTTTTTTATACAAACAAAAACGATGGCCTAATAAAACGGAATAATAAATACCGGCTATGGGCTGACAGCGAAGCAAAAGAGGCAGAGCGAGCCAGCCAGGAGTCGAACCTAGAATCTTCTGATCCGTAGTCAGACGCGTTATCCATTGCGCCACTGGCCCACCGATCAGAGCGTCCTTGAGCTTACACGGGACCTGTTGGTGTTCGACTGGGCAGAGGCCTGTCATGACATCTACTTTTTCTCATGCCATTAACAGGCCTGGAGCCAACGTCAGGAAGGGGTCCGATGTGGGGCCTGCTATAAAAAACCTTCGAGATGGAGGCCTCACATATTGGGGATCTCGGTTGCTTTGTTTTCATGGCAAGTGGCGGTGTCGTTCGGATATTCCAACAGAGCCTGTGACAGTTTCTCAGCGGAAGAACTGGGATCCAGGGTCAGAGACGTCTCCTCTCCCGGAGGAAAATACAAGCCTTGGTGGTCTTGCTGCAAAATCTGGTAGAGGGCCACAGATGGGCTTGAGGGGAAGGTGTCAACAGACCTTCCCTGGTGGTCTAGTGGTTAGGATTCGGCGCTCTCACCGCCGCGGCCCGGGTTCGATTCCCGGTCAGGGAATGAGCTTTTGCCCTCCAAAGGCGGTCGTGATTGCAAAATGGCGGACTTCGAACTCGAGCGACCCTAGGAAATGTTTGAGTGTGAAAAAGAGCTCCTTCGAGCCGGAGTCGAACCAGCGACCTAAGGATTGCCAACTTGCCACCTACAGTCCTCCGCTCTACCAGCTGAGCTATCGAAGGCACACTGGTTGGTGACAGAACCTCAACCTATCAGGTTGCTGAAGCTCCGCCGCTGGCTAAAAGGGCTACTGGCACGGACAGACGTGCTGGCTGTTTCGACAAGTGAAGCAAAGAAAACGCCAACTTCCCATACCGGGAGTCGAACCCGGGCCGCCTGGGTGAAAACCAGGAATCCTGACCGCTAGACCATATGGGATCTTCCTCCCGCCTGGAACAGGCCCTTTGGCTTTTAGTGTGTGACAGCCCCCTTTAAGATCATGGGAATGATCCGAAGGGATTGTCTACTGAATTCAATTTCATCAGGCTCACCGGAGGGAGCTCTCATTTGCCACGCCCAGGGGGTTCAGTTTCCTCCCATTCCTGCGATGGCATAATAGACACTATAAACTGGTCGTAAAGCAAGGTCCTTTTGACTGTACTCATGCAATACAATTGAAAAGACGCATGGTATTGTATGGTAGCCGTTATCCCACTGACAAAGCAGCCTATCCCTTTTTTTATACAAACAAAAACGATGGCCTAATAAAACGGAATAATAAATACCGGCTATGGGCTGACAGCGAAGCAAAAGAGGCCGAGCCAGCCAGGAGTCGAACCTAGAATCTTCTGATCCGTAGTCAGACGCGTTATCCATTGCGCCACTGGCCCACCGATCAGAGCGTCCTTGAGCTTACACGGGACCTGTTGGTGTTCGACTGGGCAGAGGCCTGTCATGACATCTACTTTTTCTCATGCCATTAACAGGCCTGGAGCCAACGTCAGGAAGGGGTCCGATGTGGGGCCTGCTATAAAAAACCTTCGAGATGGAGGCCTCACATATTGGGGATCTCGGTTGCTTTGTTTTCATGGCAAGTGGCGGTGTCGTTCGGATATTCCAACAGAGCCTGTGACAGTTTCTCAGCGGAAGAACTGGGATCCAGGGTCAGAGACGTCTCCTCTCCCGGAGGAAAATACAAGCCTTAGTGGTCTTGCTGCAAAATCTGGTAGAGGCCCACAGAAAAAGTGTGAAAAAGACCTCCTTCGAGCCGGAGTCGAACCAGCGACCTAAGGATTGCCAACTTGACACCTACAGTCCTCCGCTCTACCAGCTGAGCTATCGAAGGCACACTGGTTGGTGACAGAACCTCAACCTATCAGGTTGCTGAAGCTCCGACGCTGGCTAAAAGGGCTACTGGCACGGACAGACGTGCTGGCTGTTTCGATAAGTGAAGCAAAGAAAACGCCAACTTCCCATACCGGGAGTCGAACCCGGGCCGCCTGGGTGAAAACCAGGAATCCTGACCGCTAGACCATATGGGATCTTCCTCCCCCCTGGAACAGGCCCTTTGGCTTTTAGTGTGTGACAGCCCCCTTTAAGATCATGGGAATGATCCGAAGGGATTGTCTACTGAATTCAATTTCATCAGGCTCACCGGAGGGAGCTCTCATTTGCCACGCCCAGGGGGTTCAGTTAGGCATAATAGACAGTTCAGGCATAATAGACACTATAAACTGGTCGTAAAGCAAGGTCCTTTTGACTGTACTCATGCAATACAATTGAAAAGACGCATGGTATTGTATGGTAGCCGTTATCCCACTGACAAAGCAGCCTATTGTTGGACTGTCAATTTTTTTATACAAACAAAAACGATGGCCTAATAAAACGGAATAATAAATACCGGCTATGGGCTGACAGTGAAGCAAAAGAGGCAGAGCGAGCCAGCCAGGAGTCGAACCTAGAATCTTCTGATCCGTAGTCAGACGCGTTATCCATTGCGCCACTGGCCCACCGATCAGAGCGTCCTTGAGCTTACACGGGACCTGTTGGTGTTCGACTGGGCAGAGGCCTGTCATGACATCTACTTTTTCTCATGCCATTAACAGGCCTGGAGCCAACGTCAGGAAGGGGTCCGATGTGGGGCCTGCTATAAAAAACCTTCGAGATGGAGGCCTCACATATTGGGGATCTCGGTTGCTTTGTTTTCATGGCAAGTGGCGGTGTCGTTCGGATATTCCAACAGAGCCTGTGACAGTTTCTCAGCGGAAGAACTGGGATCCAGGGTCAGAGACGTCTCCTCTCCCGGAGGAAAATACAAGCCTTGGTGGTCTTGCTGCAAAATCTGGTAGAGGCCCACAGACGGGCTTGAGGGGAAGGTGTCAACAGACCTTCCCTGGTGGTCTAGTGGTTAGGATTCGGCGCTCTCACCGCCGCGGCCCGGGTTCGATTCCCGGTCAGGGAATGAGCTTTTGCCCTCCAAAGGCGGTCGTGATTGCAAAATGGCGGACATCGAACTCGAGCGACCCTAGGAAATGTTTGCGTGTGAAAAAGACCTCCTTCGAGCCGGAGTCGAACCAGCGACCTAAGGATTGCCAACTTGTCACCTACAGTCCTCCGCTCTACCAGCTGAGCTATCGAAGGCACACTGGTTGGTGACAGAACCTCAACCTATCAGGTTGCTGAAGCTCCGCCGCTGGCTAAAAGGGCTACTGGCACGGACAGACGTGCTGGCTGTTTCGACAAGTGAAGCAAAGAAAACGCCAACTTCCCATACCGGGAGTCGAACCCGGGCCGCCTGGGTGAAAACCAGGAATCCTGACCGCTAGACCATATGGGATCTTCCTCCCCCCTGGAACAGGCCCTTTGGCTTTTAGTGTGTGACAGCCCCCTTTAAGATCATGGGAATGATCCGAAGGGATTGTCTACTGAATTCAATTTCATCAGGCTCACCGGAGGGAGCTCTCATTTGCCACGCCCAGGGGGTTCAGTTTCCTCCCATTCCTGCGATGGCATAATAAGACACTATAAACTGGTCGTAAAGCAAGGTCCTTTTGACTGTACTCATGCAATACAATTGAAAAGACGCATGGTATTGTATGGTAGCCGTTATCCCACTGACAAAGCAGCCTATTGTTGGACTGTCAATTTTTTTATACAAACAAAAACGATGGCCTAATAAAACGGAATAATAAATACCGGCTATGGGCTGACAGCGAAGCAAAAGAGGCAGAGCGAGCCAGCCAGGAGTCGAACCTAGAATCTTCTGATCCGTAGTCAGACGCGTTATCCATTGCGCCACTGGCCCACCGATCAGAGCGTCCTTGAGCTTACACGGGACCTGTTGGTGTTCGACTGGGCAGAGGCCTGTCATGACATCTACTTTTTCTCATGCCATTAACAGGCCTGGAGCCAACGTCAGGAAGGGGTCCGATGTGGGGCCTGCTATAAAAAACCTTCGAGATGGAGGCCTCACATATTGGGGATCTCGGTTGCTTTGTTTTCATGGCAAGTGGCGGTGTCGTTCGGATATTCCAACAGAGCCTGTGACAGTTTCTCAGCGGAAGAACTGGGATCCAGGGTCAGAGACGTCTCCTCTCCCGGAGGAAAATACAAGCCTTAGTGGTCTTGCTGCAAAATCTGGTAGAGGCCCACAGACGGGCTTGAGGGGAAGGGGTCAACAGACCTTCCCTGGTGGTCTAGTGGTTAGGATTCGGCGCTCTCACCGCCGCGGCCCGGGTTCGATTCCCGGTCATGGAATGAGCTTTTGCCCTCCAAAGGCGGTCGTGATTGCAAAATGGCCGACTACGAACTCGAGCGACCCTAGGAAATGTTTGAGTGTGAAAAAGACCTCCTTCGAGCCGGAGTCGAACCAGCGACCTAAGGATTGCCAACTTGCCACCTACAGTCCTCCGCTCTACCAGCTGAGCTATCGAAGGCACACTGGTTGGTGACAGAACCTCAACCTATCAGGTTGCTGAAGCTCCGCCGCTGGCTAAAAGGGCTACTGGCACGGACAGACGTGCTGGCTGTTTCGATAAGTGAAGCAAAGAAAACGCCAACTTCCCATACCGGGAGTCGAACCCGGGCCGCCTGGGTGAAAACCAGGAATCCTGACCGCTAGACCATATGGGATCTTCCTCCCGCCTGGAACAGGCCCTTTGGCTTTCAGTGTGTGACAGCCCCCTTTAAGATCATGGGAATGATCCGAAGGGATTGTCTACTGAATTCAATTTCATCAGGCTCACCAGAGGGAGCTCTCATTTGCCACGCCCAGGGGGTTCAGTTTCCTCCCATTCCTGCGATGGCATAATAGACACTATAAACTGGTCGTAAAGCAAGGTCCTTTTGACTGTACTCATGCAATACAATTGAAAAGACGCATGGTATTGTATGGTAGCCGTTATCCCACTGACAAAGCAGCCTATTGTTGGACTGTCAATTTTTTTATACAAACAAAAACGATGGCCTAATAAAACGGAATAATAAATACCGGCTATGGGCTGACAGCGAAGCAAAAGAGGCAGAGCGAGCCAGCCAGAAGTCGAACCTAGAATCTTCTGATCCGTAGTCAGACGCGTTATCCATTGCGCCACTGGCCCACCGATCAGAGCGTCCTTTTTTTTTTTTAAACTTTATTTTTTAAGGTTTTACATTTTTCACATTTGAACCAAAAAAAATAAGAACTCAAAGTAACAAACAAACATACAGACCGACCAAAGAAGAAATTACTTACTATAATGTGAAGCCACCATACAATGAATCATGTTCCCTAGACACATACTAAGTGAAATAAAAAAATTTTTTTTTAAATATAAATGGCATCTATTTATCAAAGAAAGTTTTCCATTTCTTCCAATAACTGTCCCCTTTTTCCGAAGCATGCCTTAAGAAAAAAGTAATTTTCTCCATGTTGTATATTTCGTTTGTGATTTCTATCCACTGCGATGAGGTAGGAGGGTCTATGTTCAGCCATTTGCGTGTAATGGCCTTCTTGCTTGATGCTTGTAAGATTTGTAGCAGGTATCTGTCTTCTTTTCTTGTCCCATTTGGTATATTTCCAAGATAAAACACAGAAAAGGTCTCATCTAGTTGTAATCCCAATATCTTTTTTATATATCTGATAATATCTGTCCAGTAGGGGGTGATCTTAGAACACCCCCAAAATATGTGAAAATGTCCTGCTGATTTCTGTCCACAGTTCCTCCAGCAATTACCATGTTCAGTGTTTTTAGTCTGTTGTTCTTTGATCTTTGGAGTAATGAAGTACCTTAATGTATTTTTCCAAGTAAATTCTCTCCATAAATCAGAGCTGGAAGTAGTAGCAATAGTTCTACATATATTTAGCCAATCATCCTCAGTTATATTCATTCCACTTTCATTTTCCCATCTTTGTTTAATATACATAGTGGAAAGCTTTTTCCCTGATTGTAAAAGAGAATACACTCCGGAGACATGTTTTTTAGTGAGTTTCCCCCTACATGCATTTATGAGAAGCATAACTAAGGGGCTGGTCTCCATGTTTTTGGACCTGATATCTGCATTAACATGATGTCTTAATTGAAGATACCTGAAGAAATCATCTTTCCTCAAGTCATATTTTTCCGATAATTGTTGAAAAGTTTCTAGGCCATTATCTGTAATTATTTTCCAATATGCCGTAATACCCTTACTACACCAGTTTTTGAATCTTGCATCATTTTTTGCAGGTATAAAGTCCCTGTCATATGCTGGCCAGCGTAAGATCTTTGCCCCTCTTTCAATTCTCTTGTCTCTTAATTCTGAGAGCCAAATGCTTAATGGTGTTTTTATTCCAAGAGATACTTTGGTTAAAAGTGATTGTATTAGTTGTTTGTCTCCTAACATAGAGGGGATAGGGGTGCAGATCTCAGCCTGATCCATTTCTTTCCACTTGGCGTCACTTGACGGGTCACACCATGTTATCAAAATCCCAAGTTGTGCTGCTTTATAATAACTCTGTAAACATGGGAGAGCCCTACCACCTTCCTTTTTGGCTAGTTGCAATGTCTCTAATTTTATTCTAGGTCTGCGTTTACACCAAATAAAATTCGAAATTATTTTGTTCCATTCATTAAATTGCTTAGAGGTCACCTCATTTGGTAATGCTAAGAAAAGATAAAGTAGTCTTGGTAGTATAATCATTTTGACCAGTTCTATTCTGTTGTACATATTCATTGGGAGTATTAGCCAACGATCCATATCATGTTTTATATTGCATGTTAAGGGAATATAATTGTGTTTATATACTTCTGTCAGTTCTCTAGGAATATTGACCCCTAAATATTTAATTATGTTATTATTCCAATTACATTTTAAATGTTTTTGTATCTGTTTGCTTGGTTTATAGTTAAATGTCAAAATTTGAGTTTTATGGAGGTTTAATTTGTATCCAGAATAAGAGCCATATTTTTTAAGTAGAGATATTAATGTTGTCAAACTAATATCAGGTTTGATGAGAGTCATCAAAATGTCATCTGCATACAAACAGATTTTGTATTCTGTTTTGTATACATTGACTCCTGTAATGTTTTCTGATTCTCTGATGGCTTGTGCCAATGGCTCAATAAACAATACAAATAGCGTTGCGCTCATCGCACATCCTTGTCTACAGCCTCGTTTTAGGGAAACACTATCTGATAGATCTCCGTTAATTTTTATTCTTGCTGTAGGCGAATTATATAGGGATTTTAGACATTTGATAACCTGGTCATTAAAACCGAATCGTTTTAAAGACATATATAGAAATTCCCATCTCACAGAATCAAATGCCTTTTCTGCATCAAGGCTGAGGACGACAGATTCTGTGGGCTTCATATGATTTATGACTTTAAACGCTCTCCGTATGTTGTCATGCGTTGTTCTATTTTTAACAAATCCTGTCTGATCTGTATCTATCAAATCTGGCAGAATGTTTTCAAATCGTTTGGCCAGTATTGTGGTAAATATTCTATAATCTATGTTCAATACTGATATAGGTCTATAAGAGCTACATTCAGTTGCATCCTTCCCTGGTTTAAGTATTACAGAAATAAGGGCCTGATTCCATGATATTGGCACTTCTCCGCCTTCCAAAACCTGATTAAAACAACTTTTCAAAATAGGTATTATCATTAGCTTGAAGCATTTATACCATTCCGATGGAAACCCGTCAGGACCTGGCACTTTATTCCCCTTTAAATTTGATATCGCTTTTCCTATTTCTTCCTCTGTTATTTGCTGTGTAAGTTTTTTATTCTGTTCTGTGCCTATAGATGGTAAATCTAATGAGTCCAAGAAACTTTCTACTATATTTATGTCTGCCGCTGGAGGCTGGGAGTATAATTTGGAATAGTAAGATACAAATGATTCTTGTATATCTTCTAGATTATATCGTACCTCATTATTCTGTGGGTTTTTTATCTTAGGTATGTAACGACTAGCTTCTTGTTTGCGTGCTCTCCACGCAAGTAATCTTTTGGCTTTAGGTCCATTCTCATAATAGGTTTGTTTGACAAATTTGGCTTTTTTGGTCACTTGATTTTCATAAAGTTCGTTTAAAGTCTTTCGGGTCAGATTTAGTTGTTCTAAACTATCTGTATTATTATTTCTTTGATGTTCCTCCTCCAAAAGCTTAAGTTCTCTAGTCTTATCATCAATTCTTTTCTCATTTTCTTTTTTCCTTTTTGATGACCACATTATCAGTTTACCTCTGAGAACTGCTTTAGCGGCATCCCATATTACACTTGGTGAAATATTTTCCTTATTATTGTTGTGATACATGTAATCTTCAAACTCCTTCTGAATGTATTGTTGAAATGCTGTCTCGTTAAGAAAACTAGAGTTTAATCTCCAGATCCTTTCTTTTCGTTTAATATCTAAATGTATTGACAAGTAAACCCCTGCATGATCCGAGATGTCCCTAACTCCTATTTTACAATCAATAATTCTATGTCTGTCAGAATTGAGCATGAAGAAATAATCTAATCTAGAAAAAATAGAATGAGAGTGGGAAAAAAATGTAAAACTCTTTTCATGTGGATGTAGGTCTCTCCAAACGTCTATCATACCTAGCTCTTTCATTATTTTTTTAGTATGTAGTGCCTCTGATTGTATCTTTTTCGTCTTAGATGAGGAATCCAGTGAAGGATGCAAGTGAATATTCCAGTCTCCCCCACATATCACCACCCCAGACATTTCCATACATAATAAATCAAAAACTTTCTTAGTAAATTGCTTATTATGCCCAGGGGGTCTATATATGTTCAACAATGTAACCTCCTTATGATCAATGAAACCTTTTACTAAAATGTATCGACCATCAGCATCTGCAACCTGTGAGACAAACTGAAAATTTACATGATTTGCAATGAGTATTGAAACTCCTCTTGCGTTGCCATGTTTAAATGAAGAATAGTACGAATTTTTAAACCATTTTTTAAGTTTTTCATGTTCGGTATCTGAAAGGTGCGTTTCTTGCCAAAATATGACATCTTGCTTTTCTCTCTTCATTTTAGCTATTACTTTACCCCTTTTTATAGGATTGTGTAAGCCATTTACATTAAGAGTGATAAAGTTATATTTCTGTCTAGTCATTTTCTTTTTTAGGAAACTTTATTATTACTGTACAGCTAGAATGGCTAAGAGAAAAATTATAAAATGTCGGTCTGTCTAAAAGAAAACATAAAGAACAAATGAACAAGAACAAAAACGACTTCCACAGGTGAAGTGCCATGATCACTTCTACTCTGAAAGCGGAATCCTCTAAGATCAAAGGAGTCCCTCTCAATGCGAGTCGTATCTTCTGATTTAAATCAGATCAGCTCGCGTGGTAGAGAAAACAGGCGTGCATTTCCCAGCGGCAGGGTACAGATTACATCTTAAGATAAGGAAAGCTGTTAAGAAAAATCTCACCGGTGAACAGTTTGATATTGACCTTAGCTAGTGGCATCTCCGCTGCGTCGAAATTCTTTTAATTTTTCTTGGATGTCTTTGATCCTCTCCCGCTGACGTCGTGAGGTACCCGCATTTAGCCATGTAGATTTGACCATCCTTGGTCCAGAAGGATCCTTGTATCTAGTCACTTGGTTGAAAGTTTCGGCATTAATCACTCCTCTTCCCTTCAGGTCGTTCGCGGCTTCTTGAAGATCTCTGTATATCACTGGACCGGTTTGGAAATGAACACGGAGTCGCGCTGGGTGTAGCGTCTGACAGCGGAGGTTTTTTTCCTGAAGAGCTCTTCTAATGGGGACATAGGCCTTCCTCTTTGCCAAAATGTCACTGGTGTAGTCTTGTTCGAAGAAAATGCGTTTCCCTTTGTATTGAATATTTTTCTTCTTCCAAGCAGATTGAAGCACACGCTCTTTGATTTGAAACTCTAGGAAGCATAGGACGATTGATCTCGGGCTAGCCCCCTGAGGAGGTTTAGTAGCTAGGGAGCGATGACATCTTTGTATTCCGAGGGAGGTGTCGGGAAAAGCTAGCTCTGCTTTGATAAATCTCTCCACAAAACCCGTTATATCGTCTCCTTCGGCTTCCTCTTCTATGCCGTGGATCCGCAAATTGTTTCTACGGGAGCGTGCCTCCAAGTCTTCAAGTCTTGTCTGGAGTTGTTCCTGTAGTTCAAGTGAGTGGGATAGCATATCTCTTGCATCCGTGCTAAAGGCCTCCATTTCAGTGATTCTATCCTCAGTCGCCTCCACCCTGGTCGTTACATCTTTTATGTCGGTCTCAATAGCGCTCAGTTTGATGTTCATTTCTCCTCTAAAATCACCAAGTTCCCTTTTGAGTTGGTCCGTTGCTTCGCTGAGCTCTTTAGAGATGTCCGTGTGTATTTGTTTTATTTCGGCAATGATGCTAACCTTCATAGCCTCCATGTTATCGACGTCTGATAACTTGTCAGCGCACGAGGTGCTATTCTCGCTGTCACTCGGTGGTAAAACGTCCTCTTCTAAATTAGGAGCCTTTCCTTTGTTTTTTGACTTCCGTCCCCCTGGCA